>NW_022589746.1:15055098-15089785 GCF_004348235.1 Phoca vitulina
TATGATTCTTGTTCTTTCTTTTGTTAATGTATTGTATCACGTTGATTGATTTGCGGATGTTGGACCAACCTTGCAGCCCAGGGATAAATCCCACTTGGTCGTGGTGAATAATCCTTTTAATGTACTGTTGGATCCTATTGGCTAGTATTTTGGTGAGAATTTTTGCATCCATGTTCATCAGGGATATTGGTCTGTAATACTCCTTTTTGATGGGGTCTTTGTCTGGTTTTGGGATCAAGGTAATGCTGGCCTCATAAAATGAGTTTGGAAGTTTTCCTTCCATTTCTATTTTTTGGAACAGTTTCAGAAGGATAGGTATTCATTCTTCTTGAAATGTTTGGTAGAATTCCCCTGGGAAGCCATCTGGCCCTGGGCTTTTGTGTTTTGGGAGATTTTTGATGACTGCTTCTATTTCCTTAGTGGTTATAGGTCTGTTCAGGTGTTCTATTTCTTCCTGGTTCAGTTTTGGTAGTTGATACATCTCTAGGAATGCATCCATTACTTCCAGGTTATCTAATTTGCTGGCATAGAGTTGCTCATAATATGTTCTTATAATTGTTTGTATTTCTTTGGTGTTGGTTGTGATTTCTCCTCTTTCATTCATGATTTTGTTGATTTGGGTCATTTCTCTTTTCTTTTTGATAAGTCTGGCCAGGGGCTTATCAATCTTGTTAATTCTTTCAAAGAACCAGCTCCTAGTTTCGTTGATCTGTTCTACTGTTCTTTTGGTTTCTATTTCATTGATTTCTGCTCTGATCTTTATTATTTCTCTTCTCCTGCTGGGTTTAGGCTTTATTTGCTGTTCTTTCTCCAGCTCCTTTAGGTGGAGGGTTAGCTTGTGTGCTTGAGACCTTTCTTGTTTCTTGAGAAAGGCTTGTATTGCTATATACTTTCCTCTTAGGACTGCCTTTGCTGTATCCCAAAGATTTTGAATAGTTGTGTTTTCATTTTCATTGGTTTCCATGAATTTTTTTAATTCTTCCCTAATTTCCTGGTTGACCCATTCATTCTTCAGTAGGATGCTCTTTAGCCTCCATGTATTTGAGTTCTTTCCGACTTTCCTCTTGTGATTGAGTTCTAGTTTCAAAGCATTGTGGTCTGAAAATATGCAGGGGATGATCCCAATCTTCTGGTACCAGTTGAGACCTGATTTATGACCTAGGATGTGATCTATTCTGGAGAATGTTCCATGGGCACTAGAGAAGAATGTGTATTCCATTGCTTTGGGATGGAATGTTCTGAATATGTCTGTGAAGTCCATTTGGTCCAGTGTGTCATTTAAAGTCTTTATTTCCTTGTTGATCTTTTGCTTAGACGATCTGTCCATTTCAGTGAGGGGGGTGTTAAAGTCCCCCATTATTATTGTATTGTTGTCGATGTGTTTCTTTGCTTTTGTTATTAATTGCCTTATATAATTGGCTGCTCCCATGTTAGGGGCATAGATATTTACAATTGTTAGATCTTCTTGTTGGATAGACCCTTTAAGTAGGATATAGTGTCCTTCCTCATCTCTTATTACAGTCTTTGGTTTAAAATCTAATTTGTCTGATATAAGGATTTTGGTGTCCATTATCTCCCCCCCCTTTCAATTTGGAGGTGTCTTTGGGTCTAAAATGAGTGTCTTGCATATAAATATGGATGGGTCATGTCTTTTGATTGGGGCATTTAGTCCATTTACATTCAGAGTAACTATTGAAAGATATGAATTTAGTGACATTGTACTGCGTGTAAGGTGACTGTTAACTGTTTATTGTCTGTTACTTTTAGCCTCTTTGCTTAGAGGACCCCCCCCCCTTTCAATATTTTTTGTAGGGGTGGTTTGGTGATTGCCAGTCCTTTTAGTTTCTGTTTGTCCTGGAGCCAATGAGGTTTATCCAAGGTATGCTTTACCACTGATTGAAAACTTTTCACCTGGCTTCTAAGACACACATTAATGTGTTTTCGAAGTTTATGTAAATAGGAATAGATAGGATCATATGTTCTATTTGCACCTAACTTCTTTTGCACATTGTTCTGTTTGGTAGAGTCTGTTATTGGGTGATGCAGTAGTGTGTATTTCATGGGCTTGTGCCTTGGTTCCAGTTTTTGGCTGTTACAAATGATATATTTTGGTGCACAATTGTACACATTTATGTGTAGCATATAAATGGATCTATATTGAATTTTTGTGAAAGGATGTGTATATATTTGACTTTTGTATTATTGCTAAACATTTTCCACTGGAGTTGGTGGATTTATAATGTCTCCAAAAGTGTCTGAGAGGTCCAGTTGCTCCGTGTCCCTGCTAAAACGTGGTACTGCTGATCCTTCTGTTTGTTGTAGCCATTCTGGTGGTTAAACTGAAGCAGTTTTAACATGAATTTGAACACCTTCGCTGAAGTATTTGTAAGCTGCAAAGTCACCGGAGAGTAGTAACATGAAGAAGCATCAAGGGAAATAGGGGAAGTGAATGGAGGTTATTAGATCCAAGAGAGGAGCACATGGGAGACCCGACTGTGGCAATGGGCAGGGTGTGAAAGGCAGAGGACAAGCAGTAACTACTAGAACATGATCGCTACCAGGAGTAGTGCCAGCAACTAAATTCATGGCATAGAAATGGAGCCCAGTGTTGCCATCTTGTTATTTTTGATCGCATTTTCTGATTAGAATTTGGGCAACTAATAGCCACCATGAAGGCTGTGAATTCCACTTTGTAATGACTTTTTTTTCCCCTGACTTCTTATTACTAGATCTGGACCAACAAAATAATAGATGACCTTAGGGATAAATACCGACCAATTTTCCTGTGGGTACTGATACTTTTTCCTCCCTCCCTTTTCTTACTTCATTGCACAATTCATTTGGTTAACTTTTGCAGTTCAGCCTACTTGAAATGTTAAAATATAATTAAAAATGGAAATATAGTTATTTGTGTATAGCTCAGGAAAAACAACTTTCTATACGAGCAGAATGACAAATCAGTAGTGTTTAGAATTTAGAACTGGAAACCTTGAAGGGGCTTCTGCTATATATATATTTTTTAATAATTAAATTCAGAGTTAGCAGTATGTTTTAAAATGTAAACATCCTTGAGAGGTATCACAAATTAATGTCATTTAATATATAAATGATTATGAGGAGATTCATAAATGTAATGAGGAGAAGCGCTCAGGGTGCTATGAAGCTGTTATCAGGAAGGTAACTTTATCATTTCCTCAAGGCTAAAGTCTATTAATAATACATACTTCAACTTGAAGTGTCTACTGATAAGTTACTTTAACAGATTCAGCATTAGAAAAAAAGTACCTTTTTTACCCCCTCAGTTCTAATGACATAACTATATTTCATGTCAGATAGAGCCAGAGAAAAGAAGTTTTGATTATGTTTGACTAACATATGTAATTAAAGTTTTTTGGCAGGAGTGTTCTGAGAGTCATGGGATTCTAGGTCTGGCAATAAATCTGAATTCGTTCAATCTAAAATGTGGTAAGAATCTATTTTCAAACGCAATTTCTCTTTCTGAACAACAGGAGTTATCCATGGAGTCTGGAATTGATCCTGGCCAGGAATACGGACAAGATTATTACAGTTATGAGCATGGGTACATCTTCAGATTTTTTTAATCCAGTATCAGTGTCTTTTTTATGAGTAATAAGGAGCTATTGAATATTATTACTAGCATTTGTGTTATAAATGTCACTTCATCTTTTAAAAGGGATTACGTATCTACTTTTAGTTTCAATCAAGTTTTATCCATTTTTCTATATTCAGTTCCGGTTTGTTGATATTGACTACAATGCTAATGATGCAGTAAAATCATTCAAAACTATTTAAATGAGAAATAGAAGTCAAACATATTTGCTCAATTCCTGAATTCACCATTTCTGACATATGTTTAACATTTTATCTAAGTCAGCCTCAAGATTTGCCCAAGAGAAATTAAGAAGAAAACATACTTTAGAATGCAGTAATAAGTATATCAAAAGAGGAATGTATACACCATTCCAGACCATGTTTGAAGCAGATCTTCACTGTAAAGATAGAGATGTTATGTCCCGAATAAGCTATGTGTTTTACAAAGAACCTACTTCCTGTTCTAAATTCAACTAATTAAGGAATGATATGCTCTTCTCTAAACACCAGTCTCTCCCAAAACTTAAATCTAAAATAACCTCTTTTTACTATTAATTCTAGGATACCATCATGGCAAAAACCATTGGCCATCGGGTTGTACTTCTCACTCTATGGTTTTGTAACTAGTTGACAAGGAGCACAATAGGTGCTGAATGATGAGGACAAAGAAGAAAACAGAGCTCAGTCATGGTTACCAGGATCCCATGGAAACATGTTGAAGGCTGTGAGTTTCTGTTTCAGGTATGAGATGCCTCAATATGGAAGCCGTCGCCGTCTGTTACCACCGGCTGGGCCAGAGGAGTATGGTGAGGTAGTTGGTGAAGCCGAGGAGGAGTATGAGGAGGAAGAGGTAATGCCATGATGTTTAACCCTATTTGAATAGCGGGCTGCCAAAAATTTCAAAAATCAGAAATCCTATTCACTTACTACTCTTTTTCTGTAGAAATTTAATAACATGGACCATTTCATTGCCTTGTGTGTAGAAGGAAATTGTTGTGCAAATTTATTTCCTTCTATAAAATGTTAAATGCCTAGAATAAAGTTAACATTATAATCAAATATATAAAAACTATTTTGCAAAACGATGGTTACTTTGGTTCCCACGTTGTCGGGCATACCTAAAAATCATGGAAAAGTACAGCTATCAGAAGCAAAATATTACCACCAATATGTTTAATGGAATTCTGTTATGCATGTTTTAATTAACATGAGTCATTTATATACTTTGCCTATAATTATTACTTGGAACATTTATCCAAAACAAAAACAAAATAAATGTCACTGTAGCTTTACCCTGTTCAAAAGTAAGAAAATATCACATGAACTATTCAGATAAAGTATCATAATCTCCTGATTATATAAAGAAAACACATGAAACTATTAACGTGTAGGGAGGGAGAGAGGAGAGGTGATGATTATTTCTTTCTCCTTTGATCTAAGATGTAAAATAAACTCTGAATGAGAAAAAAAATTGGAAAACCTCAGCTTTTAGTATTAGAAAGTACAAGCCAAAATACTTTCCATCTGTATGCGGTGGGGATGAACCGTGGAGAACTGGGTGCTTATTCTCTGAACCTAGTTATAACCCTGCAGAGTCATCCCTCCTTGACCTGTGTGGGACAAGGTCACATCACAACCATCCCCCCGCTGACGGTTCAATTGCATTTTCGTGATTTTCAGGAAGAGGCAAAGAAAATTAGAAAACCAAAAGTCCAAGTTAGAGAGCCTAGTGAGGAGGAAGAAGTAGTGGTCACCATTGAGAAGCCACCACCAGCCAAACCCACGTACACAACATGGAAGAGAGCCAGGATCTTCCCAATGATTTTCAAGAAAGTTAGAGGGCTCGCTGACCAAAGGGGCCTCGCCGAACTTGAGGGGGAAGAGTGGCAGAGACACCTTGAGGAGGTGGATAAAGATTATCTGAAACTCACTCTGGACCAAGATGAAGCCACGGAAAGCACAGTGGAGTCAGAGGAGTCGTCATCCAGTGACTACACTGAGTACAGCGAGGAAGAATCCGAGTTCAGCGAGTCAGAGACCACTGAAGAGTCGGAGTCAGAGACACCTTCGGAGCAGGAAGAGAGCTCGACTCCTGAGTCTTCAGAAGAGTCAGAGTCCACAGAGTCAGAAGGGGAGAAGGCCCGGAAAAACATCTTCCTGGCCAGAAGGCGGCCCATCGTTCAAGAGGTCAAGGAGGTCAAAGGGAGAAAAGAGGAGCCCCCTGAGGAGCTGGAGGAAGAGCCCAGGGTGGAGGAAGCAGGAGAGGAGAGTGAGCAGGTCCTTGAGGAAGAGCCAGCAGGCCTTGAGGTCCCTGAGGAGGAGGAGGAGGGCAGTGTGGAGTCGGCGTCGGTGGGGGCAGGTGGGGACAGCGAGGAGGACTCTGAGCCGGGCCACAGTGTCAGCAGCAGCGAGAGCCAGTCCGGAGGGCCATGGGGCTTCCAGGTGCCCGAGCGGGCCACCAGCAAGAAAGCACCCCGGGAGCAGCCCCCAGGAGCCGACTCCGAGGGCGACAACACAGCACTCTGAGCCAGGGCCCAGGAGGTGGGAGTTTGCTGTGGCGAGTGCTCTTGTGTGCCGTGCTTTCTGTGTGCTCTCTGCAATGACAAGCCAAGGGAGGAACATGATCGTGACCTCTAGCTGACCTAGGATTAGAGGCATGCCCGGAAAGGGAACATACGAGCGCTACAAGTAGACTTGTACATCAGAGTGCATTAGGGTCAGACTGACTCATCTTCCTCTATTAGCCATTTCCAAGACAAACCATGAGTCGATAGTATCTCCTAGTGGAATTTCTGTGAATCCACTATGGCATTATGCATTACCAGTGATGCCCTGCCTGGTCAATGGATTTTAGGACTACCTGGGGCTGTTTTTATTTCATCTGTAGACAATAAATCCTTAGGATAAAACCGGCAACAAATGAGACCTCTTAAAAGTCTACTTTTGCATATATGTACATTTCAACTGGCAAAAGTATTATAAAAAATATCACGAACATGTTCAAATGGGTTTGTATTAGGAGATAAATGAACTTAAAAGTTTTTACCATTTCTTTTCTTTTCCATTGTGGATATGAGTTAAAGTGGATGTAGAAAAAAAACCGAATTTTTACAAAACTTTTCTCTGGGTAAGTAAACATAGTAAATTTGAAATATATATCTGGAAATCAAAAAGCATGGCTTACTTAGTCCAACCCATTGGTAGTTCACATATTCTAAAAATGTGATACTATTTTGAGAGTAACCTAGTATTGGTTAACCTTTGCTCTTTGCCATATCTCATGTGGGTTGGTAAAAGAAAAATAAATTTGTAGACATGCCCATTGTGTTCCAGTTGCCTACTAGAGGAAAGTTTACAATCATTCATTTTCATTTTTGTGTATTACTGAATCAATGATTCAGGATGGGAAGATACTTTCTTTCAAGTTCACATATATTTAAATAAAATGATCCAGAAAACCAGGATACTTCATGTGAATACAAAAAGGATACAAAAATTGTGGCTATTATATTAGCAATTAGAATGATGTGGGTTAAAAACATCTTTAAAATTTGGGAAAAGGAAGTATTAGTATGAACAGAATATACTAATACTGTGTGTTCCCTTCTATTGAACTTCTCAGAAGAGTAGAGCAACTGTCAAACAATGGATCAGATCCATACCTAAATATAAATAATACACTTTTTTTTTTTTTTCCCATATAGAGCAGTAATTTGATCTAAAAAAATACAAGTGCTTCCTGAAATGTCTGCTTCTTAACCGAGCAACACTGTCTTCAGAAGTGAAGCTCTAAATCCAGTGGACAGTTGGCGGGAAGGAATGTGCTGTTAATAATATTGAGTTTCTTCTCTCCCTTTTGAGTTCTTTTACCTTCTATGGCTTCCTATCAGCGTTTCTGAATTTCACAGACCTTGTCATTGTTGCCCCTTTCATTCCTTTGACAGTGACTCCTTGTTTTTGATTTTGGCAGTGGGCAAGAAAAAGAATGATCAGGTTAGTTGTGGATCGCGAGTACGAAACAAGCTCCGCCGGAGAAGACAGTGCTCCAGAGTGTCAGAGAAGCCGCCTTCACCGTCCCACCACACACAGTAACATCAACGGCGACATCTACATTGCCCAGAACGGGTCCGTGGTAAGAACCCGCCGTGCCTGCCTCACTGACACCTTAAAAGCGACTTCCCCTGTCCGACTGGGGAGGCATTTTAAGAAGCTTGACAAGTTGGCAGTGACACACGAGGAGAATGTCCCCCTGAACACGTTATCGAAGGGGTCGTTCTCTACCGAGAAGATGAACACGAGACCCACTCTGGTTACGTTTGCCCCTTGCCCTGTGGGGACCGACGGTACCACAGGGAAGCCACTGGGGCCCAGACTGAAAAGCACAGTTGAACAGGAGTCCATGGTTGACAGTAAGAACATCAAGGAGACTTTGGAATTCCCTAGTGACCACACGCACTCAGACGACGAGGAGCTTTGGATGGGCCCCTGGAACAACCTCCATATACCAATGACAAAACTGTGACCGATTTTTTTAAAAAGTTATTTTGATTTTTACTTCAGTTTTTAATAAACTGCGCTTTTTATTGTCACTGAGAAAACGATGTATGGGATTTATATCATGCACACAAGCTAAAACTTTGAACAATATGCTTTAAAGTTTAAAAAGAGACAAATTTGCACTCGCCTTTGTATCAATTAATTGTTCTTCCCAGAAAATCTTTCTGGACAGACTCTCAATTCCCTGAATAACATATCATTTAAACTTACCATTTAGCTGTTTTGTTGGATCTTTATTTTTTTTTTTTTCATTTTAATAAATGAGAAATAGTAAGTTATCATTTATATTTTGTCAGTTAACCTAGATTAGTCTTCAGCTCTATCTTCACAGAACACTTTTTGGCACATGTTGTGAATTTAGTTTTCATAAAAATGGGAAAAATTATATTAGAGCATTTTACAGGTAATGGGTTTATACAGTTGCCGTCTATACCATCCTGATTTTTTAAAGGAAAGAATTACAGAGTGATAGCAAACGTGAGAATCTTCTGTAAATTACTGAGAATCATGAGCCTATTTTCCTTATTGTCCGATATACAGTTTTTCAGATTTTTACATATGCATTTGTTGACCTTTTAAATCACACTTGAAATTGTATCTCTTTTATAAATACCATTCACAACTTTCCCTGGCATCTCCCCCACTCCGACCCCTTCGCACACATACTTCACGAACACCCTATCCACACCAAACATAGTAGGTGATTTAGTTTCTCCATCTGAAGTTAAATAATTTCTGGAGCATCACAGAAATCTCACCCTCAGCAAAAGCTTACTGAGGGAGGAAAGGATCAAATAGGCAATAATGCATCTAGAACCACAACTTCAGTATGGAAGATGTAGTAAGATCAGAGAAGTCTCACATTAATGTCATTGGTCATGAATATTTTATAAACTCGGTATAAAAGCATTTGGCAGGGTCAAGAATTTATATAATAGGTGAAATGCCTATGAAGGGTATAAATCCATAGCTTCAATCACTTCTCCCAGGTACAGCTTATTTATAGAATATTTTAATACCCATAATATTTATGTGCATATAGTGCAGAACCACAATATGATTGCCTGGGCATTTTTTTTTTTTTAATCAAAAAACACAGTTTTGATTTTTCACCACTGAACAAAGCACAGTGTTTCATCATTAACAAAAATGAAAACCAAGTATTCTTTCCAAGAAAACAAAAAACAAACCCAAGAAACTTGCCTTGTGTGTTGCATACTCTCCAGATGTTAAAAGGATGACACGATATAAGAGAAAATTCAGAACTGTATTGAATATGACTTCGTATGATACTGAGTTCACCTCAAATTTTGCACAGTATTGACCAAGTTCAGATTTCAATAAAATTCTCATGCATGATTATATGGTTGAAAGAGACTGAATAATGCACTATTAATTTCTCTCACCTGTTTCAGTTTAAAAATAGTTGATTATAATGCTGTTTCCTTATTTCCAAAGTGAATGAATTGTATGTAACATGAACTTGCTAACTTATATAACTAGTATGGTTTAATTTCAGGTTTCAAAAAGTACTTGAGATCAAATGCAGGAACATCTCATTTATCTGACATTATTGGAAATCAGTGCCTTCTATACCCTTACTGGAAAAACTGCCAGCATTAACTGGAAAGAAATATGGCATTCTAACATTAGGTTGTTAGAAATAAATTCTTGCTCACACCCCCCAGGTTGTACTAAACAAAAATCCACGTTCTCACAAGATCCCAAGGTGGTTGGTACGCGTATTAAATTTTGACAAAGAATGACCCATACCACTGAACTCCAGAGCTTACTCCTTAAAGCACCAAAGCAATTGTTTTTAGTATAACATACGTCGGATAGAAGTTAGATTGTACATATTATATTTTCCTACCTGTTCAGTCAGAGATCACTAACTATACTATTTCCCTAATGTCTGAGGGTCATCTCACCTAGCATCCCATGGTGGTCTCTGTGCAAAGAGCTTTATCTGTTTTTCTCTCTCCCTTTTCGGCTGTGGTATTTAACTAATTTTGTCACTTTGCCTCTCTCTAAAATATATCTTCCAGTTTATTTCTAATTTCCTGGTGAGAAAGTCTGTGTCTTTGTTTTGCATATTATTGAAAAATTATTAAACCCTAGATAGGGATCAGGCATGTGGATTCAAACAAAAGTCTGGCAATTCGCAGAAGCTTTTTGGGATCGCTATTGGGATCTGAGTGCTGAGAGATCTGAAGTTGGCCGAAAACTAAAGTCTAGATAATATGAGATGTCACTGTATTTTAAGGTTCACTTTTTACAAGGAAACATCAAAATATCACAAGCTACTTAGCAGACACATTTGAGCAATTTCCAGTTGACCGCTTCAGTAAAAACAATAAAGCTAAGCAGTATTCACACAGAGCAACCAAACCAAACGTTTGGTCAGTATATTTTGAGGTAAAGTATACACAGCAGCAAGAACAGTACCAACTAAATAAGTCTGGACTGAATCAGTTACTTTGATAGGACTTTCACTGTTCTAAAACACTCTGACTCAGGATTAAAATTGTGGAACCCAGGGGAGATGCCCACATAGTTTAAATTTAATACTTGATATAAATGATGTTTCTATGAACTTATAAAGAAATTGGTGGTTGTTTTTCCTAGATAGGCATAGTGATTGTTCTTAGTCAGTACTGGCTTTTGATCAGGAAGAAGGAACAGGAGATCCCAGCTGGTTAAGATGAGAACCAACTGATAGGACTCTCTTATTGCTAAAACTGCAGACTTCAGAAGGTCTCATGGGCAGGAAGGGCGGGGGGAGGAAGAAGGAAAACTAAGTTAAGGTGACAGAACATTTGTGACTCTATGGCCATCAGCTCACAGATGCCAACCTCTGAGCCCAGCCTTCTCGTTTCATTAATTATAGACTCTGAGTTGTTATAGAATCATAACTGTAGGTTAGCCAAAAGCATCTTTTTAAATCCAGAAAAAAAGAAGTTTGCCTTGAATTATACATGTGATACATCATTTGTGTTATTAGGCCACTTTGTAGCTTTTTGGGTTTTGTTTTTGTTTTTGTTTTTTTTAGACATTGTTAACAGGGAGGTTAAAACGTATTATTTATCCTATGTAGTTCTTCCAAAGGGGATATGGTGGACACTATTAAAATATCATTAATTGCATTTATGGATCATAGAGCCTGAAAAAAAAAAAAAAACTGAATTTTGATGCTTGAGGGAAGACATGTTCTTTCTTTTATTTCATGAGTTTTTCTTTCTCTCTTGTTCTGCTCCACTGTCTGCACTCTGCCCCAGAAGCGCACCTTCCGTACACCACGTCAATTAATGCGTAAAATAGGCAGAAAGTGCTAATAATCTATTCTCAGGGCAGATGCCCGCTGGTGCCTGCAAATAACACAGCGATAGGCTGAGGGATAGGTTCAAAATAATATTGAGGACCTCTATTTTTATTGATCATTTCTTTCTCTTTTCAAATGATACCATGAATTCCTTTGGTTTACTTTTCTCTCTTTTGTTTTTGCATTTGTGGACCTCGATCTTTATAACGATCTTTACTCTTTAGATTTGTTTTTCACTGCAATCTACTTTAAATTTATGGTAAGTTAAGCACATGTATGGAAGATGTGAACTTTGTCTATGGTTTGGGAAATTATCAACACATTCACTGCTTTCCCAATTTCTTTATTCAAACACCTGTTTTTCCTTAACAAATATGTTACTGTATGAGGAATACGAATTAGAAACTTTCAGTTAAAATGCATTGTTACTCACCACACAATGTTTCAAAAATAAATTTCCATTTGAAAAAAAAAAAAAAAACTGTTTCTCATTATTCTGTCAGGTGAGGATAAAAATCAGTAACTATTTTCCCATTTACGTGTTTAATATTTCAGTTTGGTAGTACAAAGAAAAATCTGCTCTGCAGACTCTTATCTTTGAATGATGCAGAGAAGGGAAGTGTCCTTAAAACCCTCATCCTTTTATAGACATTTCAGTCATGTACACAAGTCACCAAATTCTAAGAAGGATGGACACGGTATTTCCTAAAATACTGGCTGTTTAAAAAACTATATAATCACTTAAACACGAAAGTGTTCATATACAATCAGTTACATTCATAGAAATGCTAAATAGGGAGCATCTGGGTGGCTCAGTTGGTTAAGCGTCTGCCCTCAGCTCAGGTCATGATCCTGGGGTCCTGGGATCAAATCCTGCATCAGGCTCCTTGCTCAGTGGGGAGTCTGCTTTTCCCTCTCTCTGCCCTTCCCCCCACTGGGGCTCTCTCTCTTTCTCTTTCAAATAAATAAATGAAATCTTAAAAAAAAGAAATGCTAAATAGAATAACTATGTCAAAAAGCATGGTTGACATGAAGTTACATTATATCTTTAACATGATAGAAGGCTGATGTTTCAGAGATTTACAATTTGTACACCTCTATCTATATCTAATTTTCCATCTATCCACCTGACTATATGAAATATACTCGTATTTCCCTATTATAACTTTGTAATGCAGCTGATGATATAATAATGTCAATCGCCTTTTCTCTCAAACAATCAGGATCGGGAAGGATACATTTTCTAAGACAACCATCGTGAATAGAGAGAGAATTCCTGGTCCTTTGCCATTCTGGTGTTCATCACAGACAGATATCTATGTATCCCTGTATTTCCAGAGCCTACATGCCCTACATGAACAACAGCTGTTAAGGAAAATATTGAGTGAGTTCATTCTTGGCCCAATACTGTGTAACTTTGGGCATGTCATTTTACAATTTGCCCCCTTCATTGGAATATGGCAATAACAACATTCACTAAGAGGTAAAATTGGATATTTAATCTGAACCTATTTTGACATCTCTATAATGCTACATGTACAGAACAAAAGATTAGAAAACTTCCTTTGCATTCTTCTTCATAAATAGGCCTTCTAATATTTTACTGGCTAAATGCCAGTATACTTTTTTAGGTTTTTTTTTTTAAGATTTTATTTATTTATTGGACAGAGACAGTGAGAGAGGGAATACAAGCAAGGGGAGTGGGGGAGAGAGAAGCAGGCTTCCCACTGAGCAGGGAGCCCAAGGCGGGGCTCAATCCCACGACCCTGGGATCATGACCTGAGCTGACGGCAGATGCTTATTGACTGAGCCACCCAGGCGCCCCAATGCCGGAATACATTTTATCGATCTATTCCATATAGTAGGTATTCTAAGTTACAGGTATAGGTCTTCAAAGAGAAAGATAAATTTATAGAATTTCTCCCTAGGACTTGAGCTTCTGTATAAAAAAAAAAAAAAAGCACCAGTGAATGTGTACAAGGGACCACTGTGAGGTCTCGTCCAAAACCTGCTTCATTTTCATCTAAACACGTACCTTAAATGCATCTTTCATGTAATCACTGAATTAACAATGGTTCTTTTGAATTTGTTGTGAAAGAGAAGGTTTTTATCAAAATCTGTCCCTGTCACCTTAATCTCAACATCATGATTTACATAAAGGAGCGTACTGATGAAAGATGGTATGGAAATATCAGTATCTGTGATTCTGGGTCCCTTTGCTACCTACTTCCCAGGAGATTTCTTTACCTCTGCCATCTCCTATAAAGAATTCTGATCTCTCAAACCCTTTAAAAATATCATTCATAGGACAACGAGGAGAGAGAATGAAATTTTAACTAGCTTGTAGATGATAGGTATATGCAGATACAGATGAGATACAGATATGTAAATGGTACCTATATAAATGGTGTATACACATAGAAATGGTATGAGCCCATATCCACATATTTAAATTGTTTTACTTTAGTTACAGATATTTAAATTCATAGAAATAAAACAATACCTTTATCCAAATGCTACTTTTACTGATTCTCACATGTCACGTGATTTTATTTATACTATTAAACTCACCATCAATATCAGTGTGTGTTTTCTCCAGAGGGACAGGTACTTGTGCATATAATATTAAGACAGTTAATTTTTGGGGTGGTGTGGGGAAGGGGAGGTTAGAAATATATACTCCTGATACAACAAATATTTGTCTTTTAAAAGTAAGGCACAGATACTGTCTGCCTTTTCAAACAAATCCTTAAAGGTTTATTTATGCCAACATGTATAATTGAGACATTACAGTAGAAATAGTACCTAAACAGCATTATTAGGTTTATATCAGGTCTTTGCTACCCCCGAGAGACAAAGTTATCCAAAGAACCCTAAGTCTTGATTTTACTGCTAAAATAATTTGGGTCCTAAGCTAACCAACACATCATTATCTAGCCAATTTTTCAATGTACATATCAGTCAGTTTCCCAATGTTGCTTAAGGAATACATTTTGGTTCTAGTCATTCCCTGGTTACTCTTTCCCATTGGTCACATCACAGAGTCTCTGGTTCGGTTTCTGTAACCATGAAATGAGTTTGGACAGAAGAGTCTTGGGGCCATTCTGAGTTGAGGCTGAACTCATGGGAATGGCATTACCTGGGACCAAAGAAGCCTGACTGTGCCCATCCCCCCAACATCATGTCTTTACAGCCCATTTCAGAACAGAAAGGTGTCGTGGTGATTTACAAAAATGCAAACTACAAGAGATGGAATAAGGTTGAAAGAATGAGACAAAGGGAAATAAAGATGAGACAAGAGTAAATACAGTGGTTACATTAGCACTTATGTGCCCCATGGTCCTAGACATTAGTTATTAATTTAGCCCTAATCTCCCCCAGCTGTCAGACCAAAAAGGGAAGTATAATTTGTCACAAGATTCATAGTGTGCATAAAGTTAAGAAACAGTCATTGGAGAGAAGTCAGCTTTGCTTGTTGCCAAGACTCGAGAGAAATTCGTCCTGAGGGTCTTTAGAAAAACTCTGCTATATGATATATTGGCTTAGTTGCCGCCATTCAAATCTCCTTTCTGTAGGTCTTGGCTTGCTCTTGGCCAGCTCACAAACGTCAGCCTTCCTTCCAGGAGCTCTTCCAGTGTTTAAGTCCCTGACTATTCCTCTGTTATCAGCGTTTCCCACAGTGATTACTCCAACAGTAGATTGCCAGAATATTTCCTCCTTTCTTCCACTAGCATTCTGTCTTGCCCACAGATTTATATTAATCCCACTTTAATTAAGTCATTAATCAAAGGCTGGGTTGTAAAGGTCTGCAATTTTCACAGCTCTGAGGCTGTGCTATTCGCTGATGACGGCATATGCAAATGCAGACCGATTTCTTTATTTCTTCCAAACATAGACTTGTTCTCCCCTTGAAATTTGAGCCTGAATTTAGAGAATATATTTTTTTTTTTTAGACAAATGAAACTAGCTCTTATAGATAAAAATTTGAGGAATATGTCATCCCCTTAATTGCTGGACTAATTTAGCCTAATTATGTCCAGTATATTAATTAGTATTTCATATTCATATATTTGGAAAAGAATGGGTGCGGGTAGTGTTATTTTTGGCAATCTCTTATAAACCAGTTCTCCAGAAAACAAACAAATAAAAACAAATCAAAATGGTTCATTGTGTTTTCAGATTCCCACCATAATCATGGACTGATGGCTTCATAACCAGCTTGCCAAATCCCTGCACTCAACCTCGGCCTTACCGGCCTGTATGGACTGCTTTGCATGGTTTGTACTAAGCACCAACTTTCACTCTCCAAAACGACAGCAGGAACTGTTTCTGGAAGCCAAGAAAGGCTTTACAGAAGGACATGCCTGAAGGACAACAGCAAAGGATCAATTAGACAAGTCTCCCCCAGCCGTGGGGGAGGAGAGACCATGAGAGGACTGGAGGATGCCAGCCGAGCAGAAAGGCCATTTTGTGCCAAGACCAGAAATGTAACAAAATTAAATTATATATTCACGAAACGACCAATAATTCCATTTCACATGTTAACGGAATGCAATGGAGTAGGGTGGGGTCAGAAAATGTAAGATGAGGCTGTGTCTCAGGCAGGAGCTAGACCATCAAAGAACCTACTTCCATCTTATCACAGACAAATGGGCAACCACTTAAAACAACCTCTCAGGACAGAAGATCGCGTAAGAAGCTCTGTATATAAGATAAAGGGGAAGATTCCTAAGGAAAAGGTTATGAGTAAGAGAAAGAGAAAACATTTCAGCCCAAGGGCCTGGATTCAAACCTCAGGTTACTGACGAATACACTAATGGGCCCAAGGACCCAGGACAATGTTGTCATTTCCCCACTCTTCCTGTTCCTGTTGAAGTTAGCATCACCTGCCCTTACAATGTGGATTTCAACCCAGATCCTCTCATTCACTTTTCTTTCATCTGGTATTGAAGCTGCCATTTCATATCAAGCTGGATTCCTGCCCCAAGTGGCTGTGCCTGTCTTGCCATGGGGCGCTGCTGTGACTCATTCCTGACAATCAGTTTTATCGATTTTTAATCCCTTCTGGAGGCTATGAATGGGATGTCTCCACTACTAACATGTTTCAGGTGACCATGCTATGTCTCTAGCCCCTTCGGTCAGTTAGAGACACAGCACTGCAGGCTGGAAACTCATCTCTCATTTTCCTGCTTCCGGACCGTTCAGTTGGACAATGAACTCAGTCTCTCAAAGGCTGACCCACAGTTAGGGGATTCGATGGACCTTCTGTGTTCGCTCCCACCCACACACATCTGGAGTTTTTGCACATACTGGGATGGCAACCTCAAAAATGAACTCACAAATATTTCTAATTCTTCCTCCTCCACCCCTCCATGTTCCACACACCTCAGTGACACAGTTTGGTCCCTCCCTGTGGCTGCCTTTCCAAAAGGGTCGTCTCTTCTTGGCTGCTTTCTGATTAACAGAACAAGGGGGGTGGGGTGGTACCTACATAAGCCTACTTTAAATTTTGAGATTTTGCCTTGACAATTCTTGGCCTTGTTTATTCTTACTGGTAAAAGTAACCAAAGCCCAGCCTGGTTGTATGCCCTCCGAATGGCAAGATGACGGAAGGAGCCAGACAGATTCAAGTGCAATAATGATGCAGACATCTGGATTAAAAACACGCAGTTTCTCTTGCACTTGGCACTCATGGTTGAAAGGCTTGGGTGCAAACAGAAGGTGATCACAGAAGAGGTGAAATTATAGGCACTGGAACGGGCCACGCTAACACCACTGTGGTGGAGGGGGAGCATCTTCCCGAGTTCCTGGGTGGGAACGAGGCGCCTGGGAGGGACACACAGCCTAAACCAAACTTCATCCGCATCTTGAATTCTGGCCTGCTGTTGCCCCTGTTAACCCTCCCCGCCGTGCCCTAAAACAGGACAGTACACGTGGATGCCATTCTGCTCTTCCGGAAAGCCACCATGAGAATTAAGCCTTAACTTTGTGATGATAATATGCATATTTCTTCACTAAACCAATGTGAGCGTGGTCCAAATAAGGTTGTACAACAAATCTCGGAGTTCATTGTGCCCTTTTGGGTTATGTGTTTCTCCGGGGGCCACAACTCACCTCCATTAGGACTAAGGTTCATTTTGACCCATTTATTGCCCCAAAGAGCAGCAGGTTGATCTAAATTTTTTTGCCCAGGTCACAGTAAGTAACGGTCTTGCCTTGGACTGCCTCTTGGCTACCTAGCATGAGAATTACTGATCCCCTACAGGACTTAGCATACTTAGCTGTGTCTGGTACCCTAGGCCCATAATTTGGGGCAAAGACTGGCTTTATAATTCCTGGAATCCGGTTGATAACTGCCTTAACTAAGCGCTATGACATAGTTATTTCTGGCCTCTGTCAGATTAATTAGAACGGCCAGTGGAGTGACACACTTCTAGACTTTTCAAATTCAGTCAAGAACACATCAGGCACACGGGGTGATGGTTGATAAAGGAAATACACCAAGATTCAGGAGCATCTCTTAAAGTTGCTCACTGCAAACACAACCCTGAGAAATGGCCCTGAGTAAAGAGCTATGAGGCCTTGGATTTCCCCAGTTTCAACCTGAGGGTGTTTTTGTTACAGACTTTTAATGAGACACCTCCCTGTGTGAATGGCTTCCCCCAGAACCTGAGAGGGCAGATTGATAGCAAGTTACAAACTGTGGATTTTTAGTCCATTTTGCCACTGTGTGCTCACAGTGTCTTCTGTGCCATTCGGAAGCCAAGGTCATGCCTTCTCCAACCTAATCTAGATCTCAAGTCTGGAGGAAAGGGGGCTCCCATTATATATATATATAATATACATAAAATATATATAAAATTTCTTCATATTTTATAATATATTTATAATATAAATATATATCATACATATATAAATACATTCTGGAGGGAAATATGTATATATATTCCACAGAGAAAAAGTCTGATGGTATATTTGTACTTTAATATTTATATTTATGTTAAGTGTGGTAATCAGAATTCTTGAGGTTTTTTTATTTTGGCCAATTATCTGAATAAAAAAATAAAAGAAGGCTAGCTGTTTATTTTTTTAAAGATTTTATTTATTTTAGAGAGAGAGAGCATGAGCAGGGGCGGGGGGGGCGGAGCAGAGGGAGAGGGAGAAGCAGACTCCCCACAGAAAGCTAGTTTATAATTTTTTTCATCATAATTATCTTTAGACCAAAGGTGCTAATGGGTGCCCTAGGGAACACTGTTTTGGAAATGAATTTGTTTAATATTATAATTGATGATCTGAAAGA
This sequence comes from Phoca vitulina, assembly GCF_004348235.1. Taxonomy (NCBI): domain Eukaryota; kingdom Metazoa; phylum Chordata; class Mammalia; order Carnivora; family Phocidae; genus Phoca; species Phoca vitulina. The sequence goes on from NW_022589746.1 coordinate 15,073,890, forward strand.
CAGAAGAATGTGGCCTTTAATGAAATATCTAGCAAGACTAATTTGAAAGGTGTAAACACACCATCAGAAGCAAATTAGGGGCACCGGGGTGGATCAGTCAATTAAGCAACTCTTGATTTCAGCTCAAGGCATGATCTCAGGGTTCTGAGATTGAGCCCCATGATGGACTCTGATCTCAGTGGGGAGTCTGCTTGAGATTCTCTCCCTTGGCCCCTCCCCACCGGCATGCCCTCCCTCTCTAAAATAAATAAATAAAATCTTAAAAAAAAAAAAGGAACTTAGAAAAACATGAATAATTGAAACAAATTCATATTTCGCACAAAAATACTCAAGGAAGTCTAAATCAAATGAAAATAATGTTCCCCTACTAGCAAAAGGGACAATCAGATTGGGAGAGAAATTGCCGCACCTAACGGGAAGCACTATAATTCAATGCTAATATATATTTATATATTTTTTGAGTTTGTAGATTTATGTGTTTGCAACAGCAACCTAAAAAAATTTATGATATTTTTTGGTTGAAGACTTGACTGCCTCCTTCCTATAATAAAATAAAAATGATTTTATTTTTATTCTTTTACTGGTCTTACTGGTTTATTTGGTGAGCCCATCACCGTCTCTCCAACAGCAGTGCCTGAGAATTCTAATTCTCTACATTCTCCAAAATTTGATTTTATCAAACTTTTAAAGTTTTGTCAGGCTCATAGGAGATGAAAATACCTTATTGTTTTAAATTACCTTTCCCTCTTTATTAGTGAGATTGAGCATTTTTCCATGTTCTCACTGGGCATTTACATTACTTCATTTATGGCTTTCTTCCTTGTGTACTTTTCTCATCTTTATGTTAGGTTTCTCCTTTTATTTCCAAAAATAAATTTTGTATGTTAAGAATGTTAAATTTTGTCACGTGTGTTGTAAATACCTATTCTGATGTACAATGGACCTTTTGATTTTGCTTATGGACTCTGAACAATTTAAAAGAAGTAATTGTTAAATATATTTACTTCCCCTTATATTTTTTGTCTTTGTTAAAGAAGGTTCCTCCATGCTTAAATCAAACAATATTTTATTCTAATCTTAAAAACAGATTAATAATACACCTGAAATTTATTTATTTATTTTTTGCACAGATGTGCCTGTAGCTACTCAGAAGCATGAGACACACAAAAATCATTCACTGTGCCTGAAGGGAAGACTATCAACTGTTGTCGAAAGACCAGGGTCTAGTTATAGGCTCGGCCATCACTATATGAGCATGGGTGACAAGTTTAATTTCCTGGGTCTTAGTTTCTAAATTTTTTAAAGGGATTAGGTCTATATTCTGCCAAACAGAGCTTATCCCTAGGATATGTATAGGGTGCTCCAGGGATGCCTTTATTATGGGAGTCTTATCTATAAAACAATTTGAATCACTCTCATCAGCCTGTTACACTCTATGTACCTGGTCTCACAAGATCCTTCAAAGGGAATCAGGTGCTGGGAAAAATCTGCCATGCTTGTGAATCCCAGAGCTCTTTGGGACAATGATCAATCCCACTGATGGGGAGGATAGAGGATCAGAGTGTTCCCTGAAAAGCACAGAGTCCCTACCCATCTGGGTTCTGATTCAAGCTCAAGGTTTCCTGTTGGAAAGGCATTGCCCGATTTACAATTAACAAAAACAAAATAAAAAAAACACTATTTATCCCTTTAAAGCTGAACATGATCTCATTAAATATCTATCGACACTAATGACAAATTTGTAAAACACAGTTTCTAATCTCTCTTAGTGGGACTAGTGGGTTATATTCAGGGAAAGAGAAGGGATCTTTGCTTTAAAGATGCTCTAGTTAGTGACTCAAGGTAAGTTATTATCAGCGAGGCAGAAGATATTCAAAATGCACTGTGTTGCAAATCTGAAATAATTGTATCACATATATTTAATATTTAACAGCATGGTACTTCACCATTTTATCAGTGTCATTTTTAGGGTCCACCACAGAGTGAGTTGTACTTGGAGTTCACCATTAATTAATTAGTTAATATGTTCCAGGTCCTGTCTCAGTTCCCTTCACACAATAATTATCCTCATAAATTAGTAGAAAAACTTGGCTTTTTGTCATGGGTCTGATTCAAGGGTCTGTCATTATTAGCCAGGCAAATTGGGTCAAATGATCCAGCACTGTGAAATGGAGATAATAATGTTTATTTTAAAGACTGTCGGTATTAAGTGTGGGGATGTGTGGTAGCAAGCAAGAAGCACATCCCACCCAAAACTACGGGGGGCGAATTCTGTAGAGAGCTAGTAGAGATAGCCCCTCAGTGGATCCACAGAGTACCCCGAGGACTTCATGGTCCACGGTTAGGTGGGGCTACCATCTCTGGGGGTGGGTTGGTTTTGCTCTTCTGTGACTGGCTGCAGCTTGGAGCTTTGGGCAGCTGAATGCATAGCCATCAGACGCAGGTGACTCTGATGGGGACGAGGAGTGGGATCACAAAGGGCCAAAGAGGGGAAGCTTCACTAGAAAGTATGAGTGATGCTTATGATTTCACGAAATACATTCGCTTTCTACTCCTGAAAACTAATGGCGAAAAGTGCAGTGAGGAGAAAAAATTCAGTTAAGAGGCTTTTTTAAACTCGACTTTGATATTCAAACAGAGGCTTCTGATTAACTTTGAGGGGTCTTGAGATATGCTTATCTGCCTGTGTTTGTTTTCTGCATTCCTATTCTGTTTCCAAACAAATTATGTGATCTCACATAATCATCCCCTAGGACTCACTCCCTCTAGTCAAAGTTCTTCTGTGTACGTGAGTTCCTAATAACCACAGTAACGGACTCCTTATTTTAAAAATGATTTGTACTTCAAAAAATATAAAAATTTTAATATCGATGTGGTGTGACTAAGAGCCTTTCCTGTAAGAGATTCTGAAACACAGTCACCCTGTTTTATTTTCTATCCACCTACTGTTTCATTTTCAGGAGCAGAAATTCCATTTATGTCCTCTTTCATATATATATTATTTTAATCAGAGTACTTTCACCTTCAACAATCACACTGCAAAATCCACTCACCTTGAATAACTCACGTTATTCAACTGGGATCCATCACGTAGGTGGTGCTGATGGACAGATTTATAGGTAAAGTGCCAAAAACATGCCGGCTGCTTGATGAATGCAGGACTTTCTCGGCTGAGAACAATTCAACCAACATATTTTATTTAAAAATAAGCAACCAGCTTTTGAATGATCTGCCTCTCACATGGAGAATCACACTAACCCCTGAGCCGTAGTTTATTGTCATGGAAAGAATAAATTCATGGCTGATGATGAGCTCACTTGTCATAGGAAATGCTATAGCCTTTCCTTTAAAATACTCCCTAAAGTATTTGGCTGGCCCCTGTAACTGCCTCCCTTACGGGGCCAAGCTGTCTACTCAAGTTTTCCTGGATACAACACCTTGGAACAGAATACAGCAGCCAAGGCTCCAGGAAATGCCACAGTATATACAGTAGCTTACGTACAAATGCATTATCTCATTTCTCTCAATAAATCGTCTCTCTGCCACGAAACGTTACAGTCCTTGTATTCCATGACAATCCTCTTCTGACGGCGCCTCCCACTTATGTTCCGTCCCCACTCACGAGCACTTGCTCCCATAATCATAAATGCCTCGCAGATTACCCCCGCTTTGGGGACAGCCTAGCACAGTTACCTTCTCCGTTGGTCCTGCTTGTTGCCCTTCAATGAGTCTTCTGAACCCTGTCTTTTTCTTCCTCTTGGACCCCCAGCTTCTACAGTCTCAAGGTTAATTGTGGTGGTTGTTCTGTAAGCTGAGTCACCACCAACACCAACAGCTACCCCTTACCGACACAGCGTGAACCACCAGCTACTGTGCACGAATTACATGGTTGGTACGGCGGCCCTAGGAAGATGCTACCTTTAGTATTTCTACTTGCAAATTAATTAAAAAAGTGAGTTAAAGGAGGCACACAGAGGTTATATCTTATACCCAACGTTACGGATCTTCTACATGGCGAAGCAAGGATTTGGGAGCAGATAGTCGGACTCCAGAATCTGAGTTTAACCACTTGGTTGATAGAGAAAATTGCCCTGGGCCAGTATGGAAAAGGGACATCTTTGAATAAGAACTTAGTGCAAAGGAGAACCTCAGCCTCTGTAGCTGCAGGTGCAACCCCAGCTCGGAGCCGGGCTTTCAGCTAGGGGTGTGTTCTCCAAAGACCCAGCCTTACATCTTGGTCACTGCTGAGTGACCAATTCTGTGTTCAGTACCACATGCCAAGTCAATCTTAGACTTATTAGGAATATACATAAATATAGTCTACATAAAAGTTTTTATTGTACCCACTTCAAAAAACCCAAGTCTGTCAATTGACATCAGTTGATAAGTCTATACATTGATTCTTCCATCAGTTAATACTAATGCATTTTAGGGAGGGGGGAAAGATGGCGGAGGAGTAGGGGACCCTATTTCAACTGGTCCCCAGAATTGAGCTGGATATCTACCAGACCACTCTGAGCACCCACGAAACCAGCCTAAGATGTAAGAAGATCTGGATCTCTACAAACAGAATATCGCAGGCAGTTGGTTTTGAGGTACGAAGCAGAGAGCCATGATTGTGGGGGCAGATATCGGAGGATAAACGGCAGCGGGAGGGTGCCTGGATGTGGGGATCCTACACAGCCGGTGAGTGACAGCCTTGCGCGCTGCGGACAGGCACAGACTCGCAGACTGGTAGCATCGGGAAAGGACTTTAGGGCAGCCCCCAGGGTGGAAAACCAGACCGGCGGGGTCGTGTGCACACGAACGGCAGCCCTCCGGACAGAAACCCGGAGCGACGGTCGCGCACACGCGAGCTGCAGGCTCCGAGACGGAAACCTGGTACGCCTGGGTCGTGCCAGCGAACTGCAACCCCTGGGGTGGAAACCCGGAGCGGTGGAGTCGCAGGCACGTGAACTGCAGCCCTCCGGACAGAAACCCGGAGCCGCAGAGTCCCGCGCACGCGAACTGGGAGCGGCTGGCGGTTTTAGAAGCACAAAGGGCAGAGACGAGCTACAACCTGGAGGCAGGACTGGGAGCGCTGCCAAGGGGCGCACAACCCAGGACGCTGCAGTTTATAGCAGCACGGACAGAAACGGAGACAGGGTGGCCTGGAGAGCTCACTGAAGAACAGACTGCGGTCTCTCTGCTCTGAGGCAGAGGGTTGGAAACGGTCTCTTCTGCTCTGACTCATGGAAGAGACATGGAAAGCCGCCAGGGAAAGGTGCCAGAGAACAAAAGCCCCAAACACTGATTCCCACTGAGCCCATCCCCCACCACAGGGGTGCAGGGCAACTCCGCCCAAACAGGGATGCCTGAGTGACAGCGCGGCAGGCCCCTCCCCCAGAAGACAGGCTGGGAAAACAAGAGGCCAGCAACCCTAAGGTCCCAAGAAAACAGGTGCATCTTGCCTGGGTTCTGGTCAATAATTTGGACTCTATACATTCTCTCAAACGCCCATCAACAGAATGACTAGGAGGAGGAGCCCCCAAAACAGAAAAGACTCAGAGATTATGACTTATGCTGCAGATTTACAAATGGATGCAGATATAACCAAGATGTCGGAGATGGAATTCAGGCTAGCAATTGTGAAGACAATGGCTACAATGGAGAAATCAATTAATGGCAACATAGAGTCTCTAAGGGCAGAAATAAAAGGTGAATTGGCAGAACTTAAAAATGCTATCAATGAGATCCAATCCAATCTAGATAATCTAACACCTAGGGTAACTGAGACAGAAGAGAGAATAAGCGACCTGGAAGACAATATAATAGATAAAAAGGGAAAAGAGGAGGCCAGGGAAAAACAACTCAGAATCCATGAAAATAGGATCAGAGAAATAAGTGACACCATGAGGCATTCCAATGTCAGAATAATTGGAATCCCGGAGGGAGTGGAGAGAGAGAGAAGACTAGAAGATGTATTTGAGCAAATCGTAGCTGAGAACTTCCCTAATCTGGGGAATGAAACAAACATTCGAGTCCTAGAGGCAGAGAGGACCCCTCCTAAGATCAAGGAAAACAGGCCAACACCCCAGCATGTAATAGTAAAACTTGCAAATCTTAGAACCAAGGAAACCATCTTGAGGGCAGTTAGGGGGAAAAGAGTCCTTACATACAGAGGGAGGAACATCAGAACATCCAGAACATCAGAGGAACGTCAGACCTATTCACAGAGACCTGGCAAGCCAGAAAGGCCTGGCAAGACATATTTAGGGTACTAAATGAGAAGAACATGCAGCCAAGAATACTTTATCTGGCAAGACCTTCATTTAGAATGGATGGAGAGATGCAGAGCTTCCACGACTGGCAGAAGTTGAAAGAATATGTGACCACTAAGCCGGCCCTGCAAGAAATATTAAGGGGGGTTCTATAAAAGGAGAAAGACCCCAAGAGTGATCTAAAACAGAAATTTACAGGGACAATCTATAAAAACAACGTCTTCACAGGCAACATGATGACAATTAATTCATATCTTTCAATAATCACTCTCAACGTGAATGGCCTAAACGCTCCCATAAAATGGCACAGGGTTGCAGATTGGATAAAAAGACAGGACCCATGCATATGCTGTCTACAAGAGACTCATTTTGAACCTAAAGATACATCCAGACTGAAAGTGAAGGGATGGAGATCTGTCTTCCATGCCAGCGGACCTCAAAAGGAAGCTGGGGTAGCAATTCTTATATCAGACAAATTACATTTTAAACTAAAGTCTGTAATAAGAGACACAGAAGGACACTATATCATTCTTAAAGGGTCTATCCAACAAGAAGATCTAACAATTGTAAATATCTATGCCCCCAACATGGGAGCATCCATCTACATAAGCCAACTGTTAACCAAAAAAAAGAGTCATATTGATAATATGTTAATTGTAGGAGACCTCAATACTCCACTCTCAGCAATGCACAGATCATCTAAGCAGAAAATCAACAAGGAAACAAGAGCTTTGAATGATACATTGGACCAGATGGACCTCATAGATATTTATAGAACATTCCACCCTAAAACAACAGAATACTCATTCTTCTCGAGTGCACATGGAACTTTCTCCAGAATAGACCATAAACTGGGTCACAAATCAGGTCTCAACTGACACCAAAAGATTGAGATTATTCCCTGCATATTCTCAGACCACAATGCTCTAAAACTGGAACTCAATCACAAGAAAAAATTTGGCAGAAATTCAAACACTTGGAAGCTAAAGGCCACTCCGCTCAAGAATGTTTGGGTCAACCAAAAAATCAAAGAAGAACTTAAACAATTCATGGAAATCAATGAGAATGAAAACACATCGGTCCAAAACCTATGGGATACTGCAAAGGCGGTCCAAAGGGGGAAACACATAGCCATCCAAGCCTCACTCAAAAAAATAGAAAAATCCCGAATTCACCAACTAACTCCACCTTAAAGAACTAGAGAAAAAGCAACAAACGACGCCTAAGCCATGCATTAGAAGAGAAATAATTAAAATTAGAGTAGAAATCAATGAATTAGAAACCAGAAACACAGTAGATCAGATCAACGAAACTAGAAGTTGGTTCTTTGAAAGAATTAATAAGATCGATAAACCAATGGCCAGACCTATCCAAAAGAAAAGAGAAAGGACCCAAATTAATAAAATTATGAATGAAAGGGGAGAGATCACGACTAACACCAAGGAAATAGAAACAACTATTAGAAATTATTATCAACAACTAGATGCCAATAAACTGAGCAATCCAGATGAAATGGAGGCCTTCCTGGAAACCTATAAGCTGCCAAGACTGAAACAGGAAGAAATTGACAACCTGAATAGGCCAATAACCAGTAACGAGATTGAAGCAGTGATCAAAAACCTCCCAAAAAACAAGAGTCCAGGGCCTCATGGATTCCCTGGGGAACTCTACCAAACATTCAAAGAAGAAATAATACCTATTCTACTGAAGCTGTTTCAAAAAATAGAAACAGAAGGAAAACTTCCAAACTCATTCTATGAGGCCAGCATTACCTTAATCCCCAAGCCAGGCAAAGACCCCATCAAAAAGGAGAATTTCAGACCGATATTCCTAATGAATATGGATTCCAAAATCCTCAATAAAATCCTAGCTAATAGGATCCAACAATACATCAAAAGGATCATCCACCATGACCAAGTGGGATTTATCCCGGTGATGCAAGGGTGGTTCAACATTCGCAAATCAATCAATGTGATAGAACACATTAATAAGAGGAGGGAGAAGAACCATATGGTCCTCTCAATTGATGCAGAAAAAGCATTTGACAAAATACAACATCCTTTCCTGATTAAAACTCTCCATAGTATAGGGATAGAGGGAACATTCCTCAAGCTCATAAAATCCATCTATGAAAAACCCACAGTGAATATCATCCTCAATGGGGAAAAGCTGAGAGCCTTTCCCTTAAGATCAGGAACACGTCAAGGGTGCCCACTCTCACCACTGTTGTTCAACATAGTACTAGAAGTCCTAGCAACAGCAATCAGACAACAAAAAGAAATAAAAGGTATTCAAATTGGCAAAGAAGAAGTCAAACTCTCTCTTTTTGCAGACAACATGATACTTTATGTGGAAAACCCAAAAGACTCCACCCCCAAATTACTAGAACTCATCCAGCAATTCAGTAATGTGGCAGGATACAAAATCAATGCACAGAAATCAGTTGCTTTCTTATACACTAACAACGCAACTGTAGAAAGAGAAATTAGAGAAATGATTCCATTTACAATAGCACCAAAAACCATAAGATACCTCAGAATAAACCTAACCAAAGAGGTAAAGGATCTATACTCTAGGAACTACAAAACACTCATGAAAGAAATTGAAGAAGACACAAAAAGATGGAAAAATATTCCATGCCCATGGATCGGAAGAATAAACTGTTAAAATGTCTATGCTACCCAGAGCAATCTATACCTTCAATGCCATCCCGATCAAAATTCCGATGACATTTTTCAAAGTGCTGGAACAAACAATCCTAAAATTTGTATGGAATCAGAAAAGCCCCGAATCGCCAAGGAAATGTTGAAAAAGAAAAACAAAGCTGGGGGCATCACGTTGCCTGATTTCAAGCTATATTACAAAGTTGTGATCACCAAGACAGCATGGTACTGGCACAAAAACAGACATACAGACCAATGGAACAGAATAGAGAACCCAGATATGGACCCTCAACTCTATGGTCAAATAATCTTTGACAAAGCAGGAAAAAACATGCAAGGAAAAAAGACAGTCTCTTCAATAAATGGTGCTGGGAAAATTGGACAGCCACATGCAGAAGAATGAAACTCAACTATTCTCTAACACCATTCACAAAGATAAACTCAAAGTGGATGAAAGACCTCAATGTGAGACAGGAATCCATCAAAATCCTAGAGGAGAACATAGACAGTAACCTCTTTGACATCGCCCACAGCAACTTCTTTCAAGATACATCTCCAAAAGCTAGTGAAACAAAAGCAAAAATGAACTTTTGGGACTTCATCAAGATAAAAAGCTTCTGCACAGCAAAGGAAACAGTCAACAAAACAAAGAGGCAACCCACAGAATGGGAGAAGATTTTTGCAAATGACACTACAGATAAAGGGCTGGTATCCAAAATCTATAAAGAACTTCTCAAACTCAACACCCAAAAAACAAATAATCAAGTCAAAAAGTGGGCAGAAGAGATGAAAAGACACTTCTCTGAAGAAGACATACAAATGGCTAACAGACACATGAAAAAATGTTCATCATCATTAGCCATCAGGGAAATCCAAATCAAAACCACACTGAGATACCACCTTACACCAGTTAGAATGGCAAAAATGGACAGGGAAAGAAACAACAAATGTTGGAGAGGTTGTCGAGAAAGGGGAACCTTCTTACACTGTTGGTGGGAATGCAAGTTGGTACAGCCACTTTGGAAAACAGTGTGGAGGTTCCTCAAAAATTTAAAAATAGAGCTACCCTATGACCCAGCATTGTACTACTGGGTATTTACCCCAAAGACACAGATGTAGTGAAAAGAAGGGCCATAGGCACCCCAGTGTTCATAGCAGCAATGTCCGCAATAGCCAAACTGTGGAAAGAGCCGAGATGCCCTTCAACAGATGAATGGATAAAGAAGATGTGGTCCATATATACAATGGACTATTACTCAGCCATCAGAAAAGATGAATACCCAACTTTTACATCAACATGGATGGGACTAGAGGAGATTATGCTAAGTGAAATAAGTCAAGCAGAGAAAGTCAATTATCATATGGTTTCACTTATTTGTGGAACATAAGGAATAACATGGAGGACATTAGGAGAAGGAAGGGAAAAATGGGCGGGGGGAATTGGAGGGAGAGATGAACCATGAGAGACTACGGACCTGAGAAACAAACAGGGTTTTAGAGGGGAGGGGTGAGGGGGGATTGGTTAGCCCATTGATGGGTATTAAGGAGGGCACGTACTGCATGGAGCACTGGGTGTTATACGAAAACAATGGATTGTGGATCACTACATCAAAAACTAATGATGTATTGTATGGTGACTAACATAACATAATAAAATTAAAACAAAAATTAAAAATAAATAAATAGAAAAGAAAGAAAAGGAAGACTAATGCATTTTAAGTTGCCATTACCATTTTTAAAATAATAATATTAATCCATATATTAAATTTTTCAATGAGTGATGGTTCGGACAAGTTCGTTGTCTTTCTCATATTATCTTTAACACCTTTTTTTTTTTTTTTAAATAGAGTTATTTATTTTAGAGAGCGAGTATGAGCAGGGTGAGGGACAGAGGGAGGGAGAGAAGCAGACGCCCCACTGAGCAGGGAGCCAGATGCTGGGCTCGATCCCACGACCCTGAGATCATGGCCTGAGCCAAAACCAAGAGTCAGAGGCTCAAACGACGACTGAGAACCCAGGCTCCCCTCCTTAACGTCTCTTCATGCTCATGTTTTTCTCCTTAGTGTTACAGGAATTAAAGTCTCATGAAAGCACTACTTTTCCAAATAATACTGTGGTCACATCCAGCCTTTTAGCTAATATGCATGTCAGCACTGAGCACCTCCAGCCAGGGATTTCCCTGTCTAAATCACTTCAACTGACTGGGAAAGGGACGGCCTTCTTTAAAGATACCAGGAATGCCCAGGCTGACCCCCGTGAAATGTAAAGAAGTAATTGCCTGCTTTTATCTTCTATCCCTTTGCATTTGGACACTTAAACACCATCAGGAGGCTTGTTAGTTATGTCTATCTTTTCACACACTGTCGGGCAGGATTATGGCAATTGGCAGACACATCTTTGATGAAGCAGTTTTGCAAATTGTTTTGCAAATTGTCACAGTGTTAGATTCTGCATTCACACACAAACGGGCAGGAATAAACCCAGGGAAGGGAAAGTGGAAACTATCACACCTTCTGACAAGCTCAGAGCTTGTACACCTCCTGTGGACGGAACGGAAGCTAACCTGGTCTCTTTGGTTTTGGAAATCATCAGCAAATTAGAACGCTCACAGTAAATATTGGTTGGTCTATTAGACACAAGACTTTCCATTACACAATGAGAATTTTTTAAAAATACAATCATTATAGATCCGTCCTTTTTCTCTCCTTTGGGGATGTCTTTGGCTACCCACTGGTATAGACAGAAGGTAGGAAACACAACCGTATCACCCCAGCAGCTGGGGCATCTACGTGGACTATTTTTTGCCATTTACAGGTGTCTCTGTGTAGATACTTTTCACTTCCCTGGAGGCCAGGCTGAAACATTTTCTCTTTATCATGGAGAAGCTGGGTAGAATTTCTGGGAGATTGCTCTTTTCCCCAGTTTCCAATGATGATACAAGTCTCATTCCTACCCTCTGCCTTTACCTCATATTTATAGTAGGCTGTTCATCTCAAAAGGACATTGAAATGTATGGGGTAGGGGTTGATGAGTGTGCTTGCATAGGTATCTGCCTTATAACAAAGTGTCCTTTTTCCCTGCCTCTAACTTGTTCTTGTAAGTGTGATCTCTACTTGGAAGCTTTCTCTGACTCAGAGAAACAGAACTATATTCCCTTAGGAGTCTATCAGACTATCTATCATCTTATTTAATAATTATTCATTTATGTATTATGTTCTGCACCCAGACAGAGTTCTTTCAGGGGATGAATTATGAATATGTCATTGTCACCTTGCACGTATAGTGGGATCTGACAATATTTTATTGCATGAGTAATTGAACTAATGAGAAATTCATTACAAAATTTGGGAAAGTATTTTGACAGAGACTTTTGTATTCTTCATATAATATTTCTGGTCACTTTAGATCAGTGTTTACCTATCATCTACATAATTATGTGAGTAAAATAAAATGATACACACTACTTTATTTCAGGATGTGATTAAGTGGTTAACTACTATTCCATCTATTTATTTTAAAATATTTTTCAGTTAGATGATAGCATTTTTATAAAACCCCTGGGTAAGAAACACCATATTAATACACATTTTACATTTTTAATGGAAACTCTGCAAGCAGAGTTATTAAATGTAGAACGGATGGGGAAGGCTGTCCTTTTCCAATATTAAATGTCAGTCAAATCTCATAAGATAAAGTACTAAACTCTCAGCAAATGATGTGAAGTTGAGATGAGACCCAAGGTTTTGGTACACCTTTCTCATGGCCCACATCCGTGGTAATTCATGTTTCCTCTCACAATCCATTTAAAAGGGTTGGAGAGGGTTCAGCATGGGAAGAAGAGCTAGAGGTTTTAATTTTCCCTTAGGGAAAATAGCAAGATGTGAAACTGGGATAGGCACGAAGCTTTAGTCAAGATTAAACCAATTTAAAGGATCTGAAGAAAGAAATGTCTTTATATGTTTCAGAGGTTTTCTGTGCCTGAAGATCTTCCCATCTACGGCCATATAATTCCAGTCCCATCTGGGATGTCTGTTATTCATGCTGGGATGTCACATGGGGAGATTCAAGCCCAGCTTCTGGTACTCGGTTCTCCTTTTGTGATCAAATGTATTTCCCTCTGATGCTCAATAGTATGGTAGGAATTTGGATAAAGGTAGTAGCCCATTCAGTGCTAAGGGTGAGAACATGCTGGCTTGGGCATGTAGGGGGCTTACTTGGATGAGAGAGAGAAAATGCACCAGGAAATGAAAGAGCAGACCAAGAAAGGTGGAATGTGGCAAAACCAATTTTGATTAATCTGGTGACGGAGTGTTAGATATGATGGCGAATGAGCTGAACACTGAACACAATACCAGGGCTTCTCCAATAACAGTCAGAAGACTGTCTTTACGTTAAAAATGGATTCCTGTACAAAATGCATATTCCCTGGTGCCTCTTAAAGTTTCTCAAAGTAAAATGTCACATAAAAATGAATACTACATTCTTATCTTGCAGATTCCGCACAGAATTGACTTATCTCAGGATGTAATTAAAGAAGAAAGGAATCATCAAACAGGAACTATAAGGAAATGTAACTAAAATCACCTTTTTAGTTTCCAAATAAGGAAATAGGAGCATTAAAGAGACTTGTTGAGTATCCTTTATGCAAACATTATTGAAAACATATTGTTTTGGATTCACAATAGATGCAAAGATATACAGAGATGTTTCTGACCCAAAGTCATTTCATTCACTCACTCAGTCGCTCACTCATTCATTCACTCATATACTCTTCAGTATTAATCAGTAAACCATGTGCCACTGTTTGAGGTTCTGGGAAGAAAGCACTGGCTAAAGGAAAGGGCCTGTCTCGTAGAGCCACAGTCCAGGCTTATCATTAACAGAGAGGTGAAATCAAGCACATCTAATCACAAAAGAGATGTGATATGTGTTGACCTTGTCAGCTACCCCTTGCTCTCCATCTTATTCCAAACCCATGATGATGAATTTGAAGATGGGACTGGGTATGGCTGTTCAGCGGACCTGAGTATCAGGGATGCAAGACTGCTTTCTCTTGGAATTGTCTCTTCTTTCCATGAAGTACATAAAAATGTATGCCAGGGACAGGTTTTATTGGAGCTGCATTGTCGAGGGGGAAGAAAATCTCAAATTGAGGAATATTTCATAAGAACATCTAACAATTGTAAATATTTATGCCCCTAACATGGGAGCAGCCAATTATATAAGCCAATTAATAACAAAATCAAAGAAACACATCAACAATAATACAATAATAGTAGGGGACTTTAACAACCCCCTCACTTAAATGAACACATCATCTAAGCAAAAGATCAACAAGGAAATAAGGGCTTTAAATGACACTCTGGACCAGATGAACTTCACAGATATATTCAGAACATTCCACCACAAAGCTACAGACTACATATTCTTCTCTAGTGCACATGGAACATCCTCCAGACTAGATCACATCCTGGGTCACAAATCAGGTCTCAACTGGTACCAAAAGACTGGGATTACTCCCTGCATATTTTCAGACCATGATGCTTTGAAACTCAAACTCAATCACAAGAGGAAAGTTGGAAAGAACTCAAATACATGGGAGGCTAAAGAACATCCTACTAAAGAATGAATCAATCAAGCAAGAAATTAAGGAAAAATTTTTAAAAATTCATGGAAACAAATGAAAATGAAAACACAACTGTTCAAAATCTTGGGATGCAGCAAAGGCAGTCCTAAGAGCAAAGTATATAGTGATACAACTTTTCTCAAGAAACAAGAAAGGTCTCAAATATACAACCTAACCCTACACCTAAAGGAGCTGGAGAAAGAATAGCAAATAAAGCCTAAACCCAGCAGGAGGAGAGAAATAAAGATCAGAGCAGATCAATGAAATAGAAACCAAAAGAACAGGAAAACAGAACAACAAAACTAGGCCCGTTCTTTGAAAGAAGTAACAAGATTGATAAACCCCTGGCCAGACCTCTCAAAAAGAAAAGAGAAAGGACCCAAATAAATAAAATCATGAATGAAAGAGGACAGATCACAACCAACACCAAAGAAATATAAACAATTATAAGAACATATTATGAGCAACTATATGACAACAAATTAGACAATCTGGAAGACATGGATGCATTCCTAGAGACATATAAACTACCAAAACTGAACCAGGAAGAAACAGAACACCTGAACAGACCCATAACCAGCAAGAAAATTGAAGCAGTCCTCAAAAAACTCCCAACAAGAGCCCAGGGCCAGATGGCTTCCCTGGGGAATTCTACCAAACATTTAAAGAAGAATTAATACCTATTCTTCTGAAACTGTTCCAAAAAATGGAAACGGAAGGAAAACTTCCACACTTTTTATGAGGCCAGCATTACCCTGATCCCCCCACCAGACAAAAACCCCACCAAAAGTAGAATTACAGACTAATATCCCTCCCTGATGAACATGGATGCCAAAATTCTCACCCAAATGCTAGCCAATAGGATCCAACGGTACATTAAAAGGATTATTCACCACAACCAAGTGGGATTGATTCCTGGGCTACAAGGTGGTTCAATATCTGCAAATCAACGTGATACACTACATTAATAAAAGAAAGGACAAGAACAATATGATCCTCTCAATAGATGCAGAAAAAGCATTAGACAAAGTACAGCCTCCTTTCATGATTAAAACTCTTCATGGTGTAGGCATAGAGGGTACATACCTCAGTATCATAAAAGCCATCTATGAAAAACCCACAGCGAATATCATTTTTAATGGGGAAAACTGAGAGCTTTTCCCCTAAGGTCAGGAACATGGCAGGGATGTCCACTCTCACCACTGCTGTTCAACACAGTACTAGAAGTCCTAGCCACAGCAATCAGACAACAAAAAGAAATAAAAGGCATCCGAATTGGCAAAGAAGAAGTCAAACTCTCACTCTTTGCACATGATATGATACTTTATGTGGAAAACCCAAAGGACT
>NW_022589747.1:0-1807 GCF_004348235.1 Phoca vitulina
TCGCACACTCTCTCCCTCGCTATTAAAACAAATGTTAAAAAAAATTTTTAATCTTGGTACATCAGAAGTTACTAACCTGAATATGAAAAGACAGCCCCCGGAAGGAAGGAAATATCTGTACATTATGTATCTAGGAAGAGTCTGTTGTCCAGAATATATAAAGAGCTTTTACAACTCCTCAACAAAAAGACAACCCAATTTTTAAAACGGACAAAGGACTTGGATAGACCCTTCTCCAGAGAAATCATGGGGAGTTGGGTGTTTAATGCATACAGAGTCTCCCTCGGGGAGAATGAAAAAGTTCTGGAGAATGATGTACAACCGTGGGAACTCAGCTAAGGCCAGAGAACTGTGCACCTAAAATGTTTTAGGTGGTAAATGTTATTTATGTTTAGTCACAGTGAAAAAATGAATGAGGGACTGAGGCATGTCACAACATGGATGGACACTGAAAACAGCCCCAGTGACAGAAGCCAGACAGAAAATACCACTCAGATTAGAGCCATCCGTACTCCTTCAATCCATCAGGGTTGTGCAAATAGCAGACAGGCTCGGGAGCAGCTCCAGAAAAAGAAAACTGAATCCGAATGGAGAAAGACATTTCAGACTGTGGGGCAGGTGGCGACAGTTGAAGTGAGTCTGTGGTCTGGGTTATAATGTGGAAACCGAGATGATTTCCTCATTTAGGGTTACGTGGTGCTTCTGCAGGAGTGTCCCTGTTTGGGGTAAAACGCACTGAATCACCCCGTGTGAAGTGGTAAATGTGGTAAGGAGATCACAGCTGGGGGGTCTGAGTGTGGAGATAAAGTGTATTTGTGCTGCTGTGACAGGTTCACCACACTTTGAAATCTCTACAGAGTCAATTACTCTTCCCAACAACCATGTCAGCACCAGGTCACAGAAGCAGAGACGACATCAAACTCCAGGATGGAGGCCAAGCCCTCCCAGATCCAGGTCACCCACCGTGGAGCGGCCACTCGCCCTTGTAGGAGGCCACATGGTAGCAAGAGACTCGTGGGAGGATTAGGTCAGTGGTCCCTGTGTCTTGGGTGCAGTAGAAGCAGTAGGATCTGGAATTCCAATTTTCCACAGTGCTCCACCAAAAACTGGTTAGAACTGTGAAAATGCATGAAGGCAATCCTCAGGAAAGTTGACTGGGGAGCCAGAAGGGGAGGCTGGAGGGGAGAGCCTGCCACTCAGGGTCGGTTACAGGAACAACTGTCAGTTACAGACCCGACCTTAGAACCCCCCACAGGAGAGACTCATCAGTTACAGGCCCCAGAGGGGAAGATGCAGGTTTCACCTCCTCCAAGAAGTCCACCACCCCTGCAGCTCAGCAGGTGAGAACCCTCCATCACCTGGAGCCCTGCTTCTCTCCAGTGGACTTTCCTTCAAAACAACCCTCCCAACTTCCCCCACCTTCCCAAGAAATAATGTTTCTCTCCTTTCTTTCTTGCCCTTGCCTGTGATGTGGCTGTAGCTCGCTTGTCCCGGATTTCAAGTCTCTGCTATTCCCAAATTAACCCATTTTGCTGGTAAAATAACTGGCAGTTCTAGTTTAAGATTAACAGAATAAATTCAATAAATTTGCAAGAAACAAAACCAACATACAAAAATCAATTGCATTTCTATGTGCTCATAACAAACTCAGAAAAAGAAGTACAGAGAACAATGTCATTTACACCTGCATCAGAAAGAACACTACACCCTGGAATACATTTAACCAAGGAGGTGACGGACCTGTTCTCTGACCCCCTGACGACAGGCATCGAGGGAGACACACGGAGACGGGCAGACACTCTGTGCT
>NW_022589747.1:1817-2982 GCF_004348235.1 Phoca vitulina
GAAATACTGACCAGGTGACGGACCTGTCCTCTGACACACACACACACACACACACACACACGTGAGACCCTGACGACAGGCATCGAGGGAGACACACGGAGACGGGAAGACACTCTGAGCTCACGGAAGAACCGACACTGTGACAATATCTACTGTCCCCCACCTTCTCCATGAAATACTGACCAGGTGACGGACCTGTCCTCTGACACACACACACACACACACACACACACACACGTGAGACCCTGACGACAGGCATCGAGGGAGACACACGGAGACGGGCAGACACTCTGAGCTCACGGAAGAGCGGACACTGTGACAATATCTACTGTCCCCCACCTTCTCCATGAAATACTGACCAGGTGACGGACCTGTCCTCTGACACACACACACACGTGAGACACTGATGACAGGCATCGAGGGAGACACACAGAGACGGGAAGACACTCTGAGCTCACGGAAGAACCGACACTGTGACAATACCTACTCTGCCCAAAGCCGTCTACACAGTCAGTGCCATCGCTACCCAACTTCCAGCGGGGTCTTCACAGACACCGAACCAACAACCCTGAAGCGGGTGTGGACGCGGGGAGGACCCGGCAGGGCCGAGGCCGGGGGAGCACGAGCACAGCGGGGGGAGGCCGCCCCCTGACCGCAGACGGCCGGAGGAGCCCCCGGAACCGAATCCGGGCGCATAAACACGGACGCGTGGGCCGCCGGAGCAGCTCCGAGTCCCGAGAGCGGAGGCCCGACAGCCCCGCGCACAGCGCCGCACACAGAGCCACGGAAACCCCCGGGCTGCGCACCCGCCCTTCCTCCGCGGGGTCCTGTGGGCGCGGAGCCCCTCAGCAGTCCCCGCTCAGACGGCGTCTCCTCACCTCCTCCTCCCACCGCGGGTCCTGAGGAGGCCCCGCTCCTGTCAGCGTGGACGCCGCCCCACGTCCTCTAGAAGCCTCCGCAGCGGGTCCTGTGGGTATGGACGCGGACCCATGTCCTCCCGAAGCTACCACAGCGGGTCCTGAGGAGGCCGGGCTCCTGTCCCTGTGGACGCCGCCCCGTGTCCTCCCGAAGCTTCCACAGCGGGTCCTGAGGAGGCCGGGCTCCTGTCAGCGTGGACACCGCCCCGTGTCCTCTAGAAGCCTCCGCAGCGGGTCCTGAGGAGGCC
>NW_022589747.1:2992-79499 GCF_004348235.1 Phoca vitulina
CCTCTAGAAGCCTCCGCAGCGGGTCCTGAGGAGGCCGGGCTCCTGTCAGCGCGGACGCGGCCCCACGGCCCCCAGGAGCCTCCACATCAGGCCCTGAGGTCCGGCTCCTGTCCCCGCGGCTGCGCAGGCCGGGCTCCGGGCGGGAGCTGGGGTCGTGCGCCCTCTGCAGGCGGGGGAGGCAGCGCAGGACAAGGTGAGCTCAGCGTTCAGTGGAAGCACCTGCTCGCTCCCTGGGTCCAGCTAAAGCCATTAAATTCTGAAAATTCAAGCTGAATGGAGCCCAATATCCCCCACACTTGTCCAAAAATAGCTAAGGAACAATTAATTGGAAACAATATGGAATGACAACAGTCCCTGACCCGAACAGTGCCACTGAACATGACCCTGCCCCTGACTGAACATGATTCTGACCCAAACTTGATCTCAAGCCTGGTCCTGACCCTAACCCAGGACCCTAACCCTAGCCCGCAACCTGAACAATGTTCACAATAATCAAAAGGTAGAAACCATGCAAATGTCCATCAGTGGTGAATGCATAAACAAAGTGTGGTTAAGGGTTTGGGTCTGAGTTCAGGGTCAAGTTTGGGGCAGGGTTCTAGATCAGGGTTTGGGTTTAGGATCAGGGTGAGGGTGAGGGTTTTGGATGAGGGTGAGGGTACTGGTTAGAGTTAGAGTTTAGGGCTTTAGGCTTATGATTTAGGGTTTAAGACTTAGGGCTTGGGGATACAGTTCAAGGTCAAATTTGGGGTTTGGGTTCAGGGCTCATGACTCAGAGTTCGGGTTCAGGGTTTGGGTTCGTGGTTCAGGGCTTGGATTCAGGGCTTGGTTCAGAGTTCAGGTGTGGGGTTCAATTTCAGGTTTGGGATTCAGGGTTCCAGTTTGGTGTTTAGGGTCACGTTAGGTTTTAGGGTTAAAGTTAGGGGTTAGCGCTAGGTTTAGGGATTACACATGTTCTTCAGTTGTCATCATGGACACAAAATTTCTATCTGAAGTGTCTAAATCTGAAATCTATTTAGTCTGGGTATCAGGAGCTTGTTCAGAATTTAGGGTCACAGTAACTGCCTACCAACAGCATTCTGATCCTAGAGTCTCCCAGTCACCCAGAAGCTGTTTTTTTTTCTTGGTTCAAACATGCCCTCTGCATAGAAGGGTGAGCTGGTGCCAAATTTGAGATGATTTCACAGTGGTAGAGGTGTGAAACCAAATATTGTGGAAATGTTCATAGAAAATGAAAAAGGAGACGAATAATTTGTCGACTCCTGATTCTTCCACAACAACAAAGACCAAGTTCCCAATAGAATCTGATAATGTTCCCCAGGAAGGACTATGGTACTCATTACCAGTACCAAAAGAGGGCCCCCTCCCCCGGTTTAAACTAAGAATCGCAGGAGGATACTTCCTATTTTGTTGTCAGAAATAAAATTTTATTATTTGGATGTTCCAGTGTACAATATGTGGAGGCATTGCCAACATTTTCCATTCTCAAATCCTCATCAACACACGGATACAATGCAGACAACATTGTAATGCGCTGCTCATTGGAATACCAAGTACAAGGAGGGCTATTAGAAGTAATAAAAATATATCTACTATTAAACTCAGAAAAAGCACTCTTTAGGGGCACTTAATGAGGATCCCTATCCTTAAGATCTAACATCTCATCCTATGGAATCCACCCATAAAAATCATCAATAACAATAGCCTGCCAACCCCGGTAACCACCCCACTATTTACCTATAGACTTGTAATACACACTCCAACCGCTAGAGGCACGC
Organism: Phoca vitulina; assembly: GCF_004348235.1. NCBI lineage: Eukaryota > Metazoa > Chordata > Mammalia > Carnivora > Phocidae > Phoca > Phoca vitulina. The sequence continues at coordinate 4,768 of NW_022589747.1, forward strand.
TTCTCAGCAGCAGAACAGGACTTGCCCACTCCGACATAAAAATCCCACTCCTTGGAAATCCCAGCCACTAGGACAAAGTCACAGAAACCACACCCACAACTTAATAAAGGACAGACATCTCGTTAGCCGGATGCTGCAGATCACCACCACTCTCACGAAGTAACTCCACAGTGGACTCCAGATCTGTCCTCTTCCCAGGATTACAAGGTGCGCCACATTCTTCCAATACGCCACCCTTAGAACAAAACCTTTAACTGTCCTCGTCAGTCCTGTGTGCAGGCTCACAGTGAGCCCTGCGAAAGCCAGACACCTTCTTGAGAGCACTCAGCCTCTCGCGCCTATCCTAGCAGATGGAGGGTGCTGCTCTCCCCGACTTCTGTACCAACTGGAAAATACTTTAAACAAGCCTTGTCATACTCCATACAAAAGGCATATTCTTCATCTGCAAAATTATTGACGGTGAAACACCACGGATTCCTCGCACCTTCTTGAACCTAGGTAAATTGGAGATACAGGTTGGCCAGAGCTATTATCCCCAATCCCCATACCCCCCGCACACACACACCCTTACCTTGTGCATTCCAGACCAGTTTCCATCAACTTTGCTCATGCTCAGCCATTGTGTCTGCAGAATAGTAGAGTAGAACTGAGGTGCCGGGACTGAGGTGCTAGGTACTAAGCCAGCACCTTGGACCCACTCACTACCAGAAATCAACACTCATTTTATCAACAGATGCATCACAGAAGACGTTGCCACCACAGCAATGAGAAAAGTCGTTACAACAGAGGAACTAACAACCTGTACCAGTCTCCACGGCCCCACTCCCTGGCTCCAGGGATTGGCTTATCCATGGGCGTGTGACCTGGTCCCAGCCAGTGAGGTGGCAGGAAACTTGGGTCTCGGCCTGCAGAGCAAAGCATGGGGTGAACCACCCAGGCCAGGGGCTTTTCCATCACGACTGCAGAAGTGGCCTAGGCGAGGCCAGTGCCGGCCCCACAGAGGGCCCAGGAAGCTAGGGGCTCGATAACATTGCTGAGGGCTGAATCGAACTCGTCCTGAAGCCCACACATGCTAGGTCCTCCACTGACTCACAAGAACCATAAATGTGTTCACGGTCTTGGCCTGAACAAGATGACCGTCTGCGTGGTATATACCCCGCAAGATGTACCCTCCAGGCAATGGGGACATATTCAGCAAAACCATACCTACATGTACTTCAACCACAGACAAACATCTCATGGGAAGCTCGCGGCATTCAGATAAATGCGGGGGAGTTCCTAGGCCTTAATTGTTGGTCAGTCTCGCTATCATCTTTCCTTTCAAGTTTAGGGGCCGGGGTCAGTCAGGATAGATCCCAGTGTACACCCACGCTGCCATTTGAAAATAAGAGCCCTCTCCCCCACCGTCCATCAGGTTGCAAATCTGGGGTGTGGGAAACTACCACCCATGGGCCAAATGTGACCTCCCCCTGTATTCTGTAAATTAAGTGTGGCTGGAACATGAGCTATGGACGGTCTGTGGCTGCTTTCAAGCCACAATGCAAGAGTGGAGTCATCGTCAGAGAGACCACGTGGATTGCAACGCCTAACAGAAAATCTTTACAGAAGACTTTACAGAAAAGTCTGTGCCGATCCCTGTTCTAAAAGGTAATATTATCATGTCACTCCTTTGACTAGAACGTAGCACTTTCTCGGTAAGAACTAATTTCTTTACCCCCGTAGGCAAGGATTCCATCGTTTTAGCCAGAACTCCATATCCACCCTCCTCTATTTATACCTTTAATGGCACATCTACATACCTGCAGCCCAGTGTGAATTCACTGTAGTTTACTTAGTAGTGATGCTCAGAAACGGAGGTGTAAGTGTGAACATGTGAGTGTGAGCGTGTGTTGACTCTTTTTTAGCCACGGTATGCGAGTAGAACACAATACAGTAGCGTGCTTTCTGCCTCACAGTGACGGCCACGTTATGTGGTTACCTAACGATATCAGAAGGAATCTACCTTCACAGAACAAACTTCATCTAGGAGGACTCTCAAAACCCTTGTCCTGGGCCCTATGCTCCACCGAGGCTGGGGGCACACAGAGGGACAGAGACTCACCCTGCCCATCAGGGTTTTGAAGGGTACCTGCTATCCCAGGACAAAAGATCCTGAAACCAATCACTCACCTGTCATCCAGCCAGGCAGCTGTGAGAGAGATCTACTCCTACAGGAAGGACAGACTGAGAGACAACACATGACAGCATGGTGTGACAAGTGCCACTACAGAGGATGCTCAGGAGGACGGGGGGTATGCAGGGTTGGCCAGAGCGGGGGCAGGGGGACCGGGAATGCTCCAGGAGGTTGATCACAGTCGTGTCCTTGCGTGGCTACACGTGTCAGCGTGACTGGGCATTGGCCAGACAGGAAATGACAGGGCGGGGGGGGGGGGCACTACAAAAGAGATTTCTTTCCGTACAATTTTATTTTGCATGCTTTTCTGACTCCCTAAAGCTGGATGAGTATAACATGAGGTATGTAGTTTGCCATTTCTTTAAAGTCTGAGGTACGGCGCACAGAGCACTCTTGAGATTTATTTTTGTTGCTTTCGCAGTCTGATGACTTTTCCTGCCTTTATATCTGACCCAAGGACAGGGAACAAAGTCAACACAGATCTGCACACTTTGAAATGTCAACAGAAACCTGCAAACCCAGGTTCCCACAGGAGCGGAAGTTTAAGGACCAGAGTGACAAAAAGGGGAGGAAGATAGCAAGTAACCAAAAGAAGATGTCGTGTGTCTGTGAGCTGGCCACCTTCTCTACCTGTCGGAAGGAAGCCATGCCTGACAGGAGGGAGCCACACCTGGACCTGATCTCTCTGTCTGGGCTGCCCTTGAGCAGAGCAGAGGATGTGCTGAGCTGGGTGTGGGTGTCGGGGGGAGAGATGGGCAGCTGGCCACAGATGTTACCTGCCAAGTACCTGTAGGACCAGCTCCCGGTCCTCAGCTAAGGTTAAACAATAGTTATGTTTAGTTACATATTTACTGTGACAGGAAAGGTGCTCAGTGCTTTGGGTGACTATATTCTTAAAAACACTATGGAGGTATGACTGACATACAAAAAGCTGTCCATAATTAATGTATGCACCTTGACCCTGAACCTAACCCTAATATCTAGTTAAGATATACTCGATTTAGAATATGGCTTATAAATTATATGGTGGTTTTTAGAAGCTAGGGGATCCAGGGACCAACCTATTCCATCTTCTTCTCCCTTGAATTTGACAGGTTGGAACACATTCTGCCACGTGCTATCTAGGGAGCGGCCACACGGGGGCAACAGTGAGTAAACATTAGGGCAAACCCGGCCACAAAGCCAATTCCTCCTTCATCCTGTAAAACCCTGCTCATTCAATGTTCACAGATCATTCTATAGATTATTAAAAGTGTGACTTTGCTGAACTTTTTAAAAAACAAACTAATTCTTTGAAACTGTTAAAAATATAAGATGTTTTAAAAAATCTCAGAGTTGGCGAGCAGATGAAGACCCAAGGGCCTGGGAAAAGGCTGTGACTATTGAATATGTTCAGATCTAATTAGGAAACAAGTATGATTTATAGTCCACTTATTTTCACAAGGAATTTGTGTCAACTAACAGTAGTGAACCCACACAAAAGAGTGCAGCTCAGAGGAAAACAAAATGAGAATCAACAGCCTCAAGAGGCAGAGAAAGAGCCACACCCGGGAGCAAAGAAGACATACCACGGAGGCTAGGCTCAGGCTGATCTGCAGCCTGTAGGTCCTCTGCAGCTAGAATGCCCCCAGTGCCCCTGGGGGTCGCGGGTCAGGCAGAGCTCAAACCCTGATGCTGCACTGTTGTAACCAGTGACAGGTCTCCTGGTCACTTCCTCCATGAGACAGCCCCCACGCCCTGACGACTCCAGCCTGCTTCTTGGAACTCCCACTCCTCTTTCTGACCCCGTTGTTTACTTTTCCCTTCACTTACATAGTGTATAGTATGTTTACCTACATACTATTCTGTCATTTAAATGTTTTTGTCATGTTCTTGGTGCACTGTACTTTGCCTCATCCACCCTGAGTCACTTGTTGCACTGCATGACTTAACTGGGGACTAGGAGCACCCTCACAGTGTCACGGGGCTAGTGTCCTGGGCAAGGTCCTCGCTAGGTCCTCATCCTGCAGCTGTTGCACTGCAGGCCTGATCCAGGCACTGCTTCTCGTGCAAGTAAGACAGCACAAGGCAAATAATTAGCCAAAACCTTGGGTTTGGGTTTGGAATTACTCAGGGCCCCTCAGCCACATCAAATGGCGTGAGGGCACACCCTGAATATACTTGCTAGTCCAATGTTGCCCCACGGAATTCCCATGGAACAGCCATTGTGTCAAATGGGGGAAGTCAGTGTGAGCGGGGAGGGTGGGAGTCAGAATTCCTGAGATAGAATCAGTCTGGAGACTGCCTAGCACTTACTAGGAGTTCATTACATAGTTCTTGAATGAATAAATGAATCTAAAAACATTTCCTAATTTTAGAAATGATGAGCCTGAAGCTCAGATTAAGTGACTCACCTAAATTGTACTGGAAATTGGTGACAGAGCCAGACTGAGATCTGAGATGGCCTCCAGCATGATCCCCCTGAGTGGCTTTAGCTTGAGCCATAATCACGCATTTAAATTTTCTGGACTCCCAGGCTCTCAGGGGACTCTTCATGTGGCATATTCTGGGACAGGTCATGTCAGTGTCACAGAAACCTCTTACACTGGTTATAATGAGATTTTGTGAGGTCAATGGAGTCCCAAGCCATAGGCCATCTCAGAGTTTGTCTGCAGAGATACGGTTGGTGGGAAACCCACATGCTGACAGAGGGTAGAGGAAGATGGAAAAAGCAGAGCAAAAGAGGTGCATGCTCACTTCACTTCTGGCCCCAGATGACATGGTGGTGTGCAGCAGGAAGAGCCCCCCAAGTGCCCCCCAGAACCTTCACAGAACTCACCCCTAAGGTTTGAAGCTGAGCTTCATACATGGGTCATGAGCACTCCCGGCAGCTCAGGATAGGATGACCGCGACATAATAAAGCCACAGCATTGACAGATGTATATTCATGGAACAATGGATGTCTCCAAATACATTCTGAAAAAGGTAAAAAAGTCACGGATAAAACATTGGTATTTTTAATGAACAAGAAAGCCATACATATCACAGAGTAAAACTGGTTCAATTAATAAATATTTATTATCTACTTTGTGCAAATGTATAGCTCTAGTTCTACCTGGGAGCTTGTAAAAAGCATGGGATATAATAAAGGGATCAACAGTAGGAAGGAATGCTGGCTAAAAAGAGAACAGTGTGGGCTAAGGGGGCCATCGTATTCAGAGAGGCCCATTCGGAAGCCCCTCTGAGAAGGTGGCATTTGAGCCAAGACCAGAATGAAAGGGAGAGCAAATCCATCCGTGAGAAGAACAACAGAGCAAGTACACTTCTTATTAACTTTAAAGATAAAACATACATGTCAAGATGTTTTGACTCAGGTGTTGCTTTGGGACCTTTGGTTCTTCTCCCTAACGTTTTGGGATACATGCTTACTCTTCCTCACTGTAAAATGGTCTAAGAAAAGATGTCTTATTTAAGCACTGACATCTTTTATTAAAAGGCAAATAAATTAACCCAAGCTAACCCCTAACCCTAACCCTTAACCCCTAACCCTAACCTAGAGGTTGAGTACTGTATTAGTTTTCTACTGAAGTTTGAACAAATTTCCACAAACTTAGTGGCCTAATACAACCGAAACTTATTATCTTACAGCTGGGCCACCGAGAAGTCTAGTGTGGGTGGGCAGGGCTGTGTCTGGAGGCTCCAGGGGAGAATCCCTCTCTAGGCCTTTTCCACCTTGTGGATGACTCCTGCATTCCATGGCTCACAATCCCTTCCTGCTAGAAAGGAATGTGGCTCTGCTGAAACCTTGGTTTTAACTCAGCAAGACCTAGTTTCGACTTATGGCCTACAAAACTGTGACAAATACACCTGAGCTACTTTAAGCTGCTACGCTGATGGTAGTTCATCATGCCAGCCGTAGAAAACCCATGCACGAGTGAAGGTGAGGGTCAAATGCAGGGATGAATTCACCGTGGAGGTGAGGGTTAGGGTCAGAATCTTGTTGAGGTTAGGTGCAGGATCAGGGTGGGGGTGACGGTCAAGGTCACTCCGAAGGTCAAGGTTAGTGTGAAGGTAAGCATCAGGTTGAACAGGGTCAGGGTCATAATCAGTGCTTCAGGGTTAATGTCAGGGTCAGTTTTAGGTAAATGGTCAGAGTGAATGTCAAATTATGACTCACTTTGAACGTTAGGGTCCGGACTACTGTGAGAGTTGGGTCCAATTCAGGTTCAGGATGAGAGTGGGTTCCAGGTCAAAGTCAAGATCAGAGTCAGAGTGAAGGTAAGGGTCAGTTCTGGGTCAGTATCATGGTGAATGCCATATTCAGAATCAGGTTAAGGGTACACTGCAAGGTCAGTAACATGGTGAAGGTCAAACAAGGTAAGGGTCATGTTCAGGACCAAGGATAGGGTGAGTGTAGGGTCAGGATCAGGGCCAAGTGTGACATCAGCATGGTCGCTGCAAGAGTCTTCCCTTTTTTCCTCTCCCCTTTTATTTACAACTACTTCGACATTCATAATCAAACAAAAGTGCCTCTGCTCATCACACCAGGACACCCAGATGTCTATGCACCTGTGCATCAGAAAGTAGGTGGACAGGACCGTGAAGGGGATTGCAGATCCAAGGAAGCTGATGTGTCTGCCCCACCCTGACTTGCTATGATTGGGGGAAGCACAACTCGAAAGTAAAAAACAGGGCAACACTCACTGAAGATGGAGAATTTGTGGAAGCCCAGCCAGCTGAGGGGAAAACCAGGCACACCACTGAAGCAGGGTAGAGATGGGCTTGGAGTCAGAGGAGAAGGAATTCAAGTCGGCCCCTCCCCAGGGCAACACTGGTGACAGCCTGCCCCTCAGTGCAGGTGGAAAGCCAAAGTGGTGAGTGAGTGAGTCCATGACCAGTGGAGTTGGAGGAAGGGAAAGAGCCAGACAATAACCAAAGGCATTGGAAGAATGTGTTCCCTGCTGTCTGCTTCCAGGTTTCAGCAAGAGATGTTCCTGTGGATGTCTGGGAGTCTGCCCACTGCAGGATGCCCCTACTGGGGCGTGGGCACCCCCAAAGCAGAAAGACCTTCTCCAAGGAAGGTCATTCATTGTATTTGACATTGTAATGAAACTGTCAAAAGCCAATCATAAAGAAAGCATCTTAAAGGTAGCCAGGGAACAAAAGAAAGTAACCTACAATGGACTCCCCATTTGGCTATCAGCAGATTTCTCACAAGAAACTCCATAGGCCAAGAGAGAGTGGAAGGACCTATTCAGTGTTAAATGATAAAAACTGCAAGCCAAGAATACCTCATGAAGCAAAGTTACCCTTCAGATAGAAAGGAGGAAGAGAGGCTTTGCCAGACCCACCAAAGCTGAGGGAGCTCACCACCACTAGACCAGCCTTGGAGGAAATGCTCAAAGGGGTTCTTCAGCTGAAATGAAAAGGCACTAATTAGTGACATAAATGCAGATGAAAGTACATAAAACACTAGCAAAGGCAAACAACACAATTACAAATGGCAAATCTGTATTACAGGGGTATGTTAACCACTTAATTATAGTTTGGAGGCTAAAGGAAAAGAGCATGAAAAATAACCGAAGTCACTATCACTTCTCAGTGAATTCGCAGCATAAGAAGAGGTACATTTTAACATCAAAACTAAAGGGGAAGAGTAAAAGTGTGGAAACTTTACAGGGAATGAAACTAAGGTGCTTTCAGCATAAAAAGGACTATCTTGTATAACAGATGTTGTTTGTAATCCACATGGTAACAACAAAGCAAAACTCTAGGGTCACAAAACAAGAAAAGGGCGAGACCAAACGCACTGTGGAAAACCAGCACTTCACAAAGGTAGACAGAAACAGAGCGGGGGAATAACAAAGGAGCTACAAAACAATCAGAGGGCAAGACATAAGGTAGCAGGATTGAGTTCTTCCATATCAATAATCAGTCTAAATATTAAAAATTGAATTCACCAATCAATAGGCCGAGTGGTTCCATGGATTAAAACACGAGAACCAACGGCAGCAGAACACGCATTCTCCTCAAGTGCACATGGGACTTTCTCCAGAAAGGACCGCACGATAGGACACACAACAAATCTTAGCTTCTGACCACAATGGTATGGAACTAGAAATCAGTAAAAGGAAAGCTAGAAAATCCACTAATATGTGGAAACTAAACAACACACTTCTGAGCAATCAATGGGTCAGTGAAGAAATCAAAAGGAAAATAAAAAATTACCTCAAAAGAAATGAAAATGGAAAGACAACATATCAAAACTTACAGAAAGGGCGCCTGGGTGGCTCTGTTGGTTAAGTGTCTGCCTTCGGCTCAGGTCATGATCCCAGGGTCCTGGGATCAAGTCCTGCATCAGGCTCCCTGCTCAGCGGGGAGCCTGCTTCTCCCTCTGTCCCTCCCCCCTCTCATTCTCTCTCTCAAATAAATAAATAAAATCTTTAAAAAAAAAAAAAGAATTAAAAAAAAACTTACAGAAGGCAGCAAAAGCAGCTCTGAAAGTTTAAACTGATAAGTGCATATATTAATTGGAAAGACCTCAAATAATCAACCTATCTTTACACCTCAAGGAACTAGAAAAAACAGCAACAACAACAACAAATTAAGCCCAATTTAGCAGAAGGAAGGAAACAATAAAGCCCAGAACAAAAATAAATGAAATAGGAATGATAAAAACAACAGAAAGGATTGATGAAACTGAGAACTGGTTCTATGAATAAGATAAACAAAATCAACAAACCTTTAGCTAGACTAAGAAAAAAAATGAAAAGACTCAAATAAAATTAAGAGTGAAAAGGAGACATTAGGGGCACCTGGATGACTTAGTCAGTTAAGCGTCTGCCTTCGGCTCAGATCCTGATCTCGGGGTCCTGGGATCAAGTCCCACGTCGGGTTCCCTGCTCAGCACGGAGTCTGCTTGTCTCTCTCCCTCTCCTTCTGTTCCTCCCCCTGCTTGTGCGCTCTCTCTCTCTCAAATAAATAAATAAAATATTTTTTAAAAGAATAGAAAAGAAAAAGACATTACAACTGAGACTGCAGAAAAACAGGATTGTGAGACTAAACAATTACAAGCCAAAAACTCAGATAACTTAGAAGAAACAGATCCATTCCTAGAAACAAGCAACCTACCAAACTGAATCAGGAAGAAATAAAAAATCTGAAGAGACCAATAGACACTAAAGAGATTGCATCAGGAATCAAAAACTTCCCAACACAGAAACCTGCCCCAGGACCAGACACCTTCACTGGAGATTCTACCAGACAGTCAAAGAAGAATTAAAACCAATTCTCAAACTCTTCCAAAAAACTGACGAGGAGGGAATACTTCCAAAATCACCTTGTGAGGCTGGCATTGCCCTGATACCAAAGCCAGAGAAGCACTCCACAAGAAAAGAAACCTACAGACCAATATCTCTGATGAATCCAGATGCAAAAACTCTCAACAAATTAGCAAACTGAATTCTAGAACACATAAAAAAGATTATACATCATGAGCAAGTAGGATTTATCCCTGGAATGCAAGGATCATTAAACATACACAAAGCAATAAATGTGATCCATCACATTAATAAAACGTAAAGGAAAAAAATCACATGATCATGTGAATAGATGCAGAAAAAGCATTTGACAAAATACATCATTTCATAAAAACCCTCAGCAGATCGGGTGTAGAAGGAACGTACCTCAATACATTAGAGACCATACGTTATGAGCCCATGGCTAACAGTATACTCGCTGGTGAAAAATTGAGTTTTTCCTCAAGGAGCAGGAACAAGATGTGGATGCCCACACACACCACTCTTATTCAGTTTGGTATTAGAAGTCCTGGCTAAAGCAATTAGGCAGGACAAAGAAATGACAGGCATCCAAATCAGGAAGTAAGAAGTGAATCTGTCACTGTTTGCAGATAATATGATTCTGTATATAGAAAATCTAAAAGGCTGTTAGAGCTCAGTCAAGTTGCAGGATACAGAATCAACTTACAGAAATCATTTACATTCCTATACACTAAGAACGAAACATCTGAAAAAGAAATTTAAAAAACTACCCATTCACAATAGCATCAAAAACAATTAAATATTAGGAATAAATTTTACCAAGGATGTGAAAGTCTGTACAGTGAACTAGAAGACTTTGCTGAAAGAAATCAAAGAAATGGAAAGACAAACAAATGGAAAGACATCCTGTGTTCATGGATCAGAATTTATATTGTTTAAAATGTCCTTCTTGAGGAAAAAAGAACAAAGCCAGAGATATCATCACACTTCCTGACTTCAAACTATACTACAAAGCTTCAGGAATAAAAACAGTACTGCATAGACAGACAAAAATAAACACATAGACCAATGGAACAAAATAGAAGGCACAGAAGTGAACCCCTGCGTATACAGTCAAAAAAATATTCAACAAGGAAGCCAAGAACACGCAATGGGGAAAGGACAGGATTGTCAACAAGTGAGGTGGGGAAAACTGGATGAGAACATGCAATGAAATTAGACCCCTATCCTACATCAGTCACAAAAATTCACTCAAATAGATTAAAGACTGAAGCAGAAGGACCTGGTACTATAAAACTCCTAGAAGTAAATGTAGGGAAGAAGCTCCTTAACACTGGTTTTGGCAATGATTCCTTGAATAGGACACCAGCAGCACCAAAGACAAAAGTGAAAATGAACAAATGGGGCTCCAGGAAACTTAAAACCTTCTGCACAGCAAAAGGGACCATTAACAAGACGAAAAAGCACTCTACAGAATGGAAGAAAATTTTTGCAAGCCATACATTGGATAAGGAGTTAATGCTGGAAATATATAAAGAACTCATACAACTCAAATTCAAAAACAAACAATCTGACTGAAAAATGGGTAGAACGAGATCTTTCTCCAAAGAACACATCCCAACGGCCAACAGACACATGAAAAGATGCTCATCATCACTCATCATCAGGGAAATGCACATCAAAACCACAATGAGGTATCACCTCACACCGGTCAGAAGGCCTATTATCAAGAAGACAAGAGATAAAAATTGCTGGCAAGGGTCTGGAGAAAATGGAACTCTTTCATACTGTTGGTGTGCATGTACATTGATTCAACCACAATGGAAAACAATATGAAGGCTTCTCAAAAATTAAAAATAGACCCAACAATGATCCAGTGTGATTCCACTTCTGGGTATACACACAAAGGAAATAAAAAGAGGATTTTGAAGAGAGATATGCACTCCTATGTTTACTGCAGCATTGTTCACAATAGCCAATAACTGCCCATCAACAAATGAATGGATAAAGAAGATGTGGTATATAAATACAATGGAATATTATACAGCCATGAGAAAAGAGGACATCCTGCCATTTGCAACAACATGCTGGACCTTGTGGAAATTATGCTAAGTGAAATAAGTCAGACAGAGAAAGACAAATACTGTAGAACATCACTTATACGTGTAATCTAAAAAAGCCAAACTCGCAAAAACAGAGAGCAAAATGGTGGTTACCAGGGGTTGGGGAGTGGAGGGGACAGGGCAGATGTTGCCTAAGGGTACAAATTTATAACGAATAGTGAGCACAGACAACAATACTGTATTATAATCAACAAACTTGCTAGGAACCCAGAACTTAATTATTCTAATGACTAAAAAGACAGAGTAATTATGTAATATGATAGAGGTGCTAATTGTTGCAATCATATTATGATATATAATGTATTAAGATACATAAATGTATCAACATGTACACCTTAAATTTACACAATGTTATATGTCAAATATATATTATATTTATAAATATATATATATTCAATTAAAAAAATGGATCAGGGTCAAGATCTGGGTAAGTCTATAGGGTGAATATCAAGGCAAGGCTGTGCATCAGGTCATAGTCGAGGACAGGATAAGGGCCTGTGTCAGTTAAGGATCTGAATAAGGTTCAGGGTCGAGGTCAAGGTTAAGTGAAGTTTCATGATCAGTATGTGGGTGGATCAGGATCATGAGGGTCAGGAACACGATCAAGTCCAGCAGAGGTTCAGTCAGATCACTGTTAGTGGAAGGGTGAAGGTCAGTGTAAGGGTGAGAATTGAGAAGAGGGTGAGAGTCAAATTCACATGACGTCCAGGGTCAGGGTCAGTGCAAGAGCGAAGGTCGGAAGGGTCAGGTTAAGGTTGAGTTTTGTCAGCAAGGTGTGAGGGCGTCTCAGGGCCCGAATGACAATCAGTCCCATCAATCCAGGGTTGTCCGAGTGTTAGAATCAGGGTCAAGACCAGAGTTAAGAGTAGGCTCAGATCTGTGTGAGGGACAGAGTCTGGGTGACAGTTGGGTTTTGGGGTCAAGGTCAGAGTCTGGTTTATCAATAAGGGAAGATCAGGGCGAGGGTCAAATTTAGATGACTGTGAGTTTTATGGTCAAGGTCATGATAAGAGTCTGGGTGAGGATTATGGTCAGAGTCAAAGCAAGCCTCAGGGTTGGAGTTCGGATAAGGTCGTGGTCAGGGTGGTGATACGGGTCAGATAGCATTTGGATCTTTTCAGAGTGAAGTTCTGACTGAAAATCAGGGTTATGTGAGGGATGTAGTCAACAACAGTGTCAGAGTCAGACATGATCAGGGGAGGGTCCGGGTGAGACCCTCAGGTAAGAGTGAGGTTGAGTGAAGGTCAAGTTGCGGGTAGGATTAGGGAGAGATTACTGTTAGAGTGAGGGTAGAGCCTAGGGTAGAATCAGAGTCAGGGTAAAAAGTCAAGGCCAGAAAAAAGACAGTCTCTTCAACAAATGGTGTTGGGAAAATTGGACAGCCACATGCAGAAGAATGAAACTGGACCATTTCCTTACACCACACACAAAAATAGACTCCAAATGGTTGAAAGACCTCAATGTGAGACAGGAGTCCATCAAAATCCTAAAGGAGAACACAGGCAGCAACCTCTTCGACCTCAGCCACAGCAACTTCTTCCTAGAAACATCGCCAAAGGCAAGGGAAGCAAGGGCAAAAATGAACTATTGGGACTTCATCAAGATAAAAAGCTTTTGCAAAGCAAAGGAAACAGTCAACAAAACCAAAAGACAACTGACAGAATGGGAGAAGATATTTGCAAATGACATATCAGATAAAGGGCTAGTATCCAAAATCTATAAAGAACTCATCAAACTCAACACCAAAAGAACAAAGAATCCAATCAAGAAATGGGCAGAAGACATGAACAGACATTTTTCCAAAGAAGACATCCAAATGGCCAACAGACACATGAAAAAGTGTTCAATATCGCTCAGCATCAGGGAAATCCAAATCAAAACCTCAATGAGATACCACCTCACACCAGTCAGAATGGCTAAAATTAACAAGTCAGGAAATGACAGATGTTGGCGGGGATGCGGAGAAAGGGGAACCCTCCTACACTGTTGGTGGGAATGCAAGCTGGTGCAACCACTCTGGAAAACAGTATGGAGGTTCCTCAAAAAGTTGAAAATAGAGCTACCATATGATCCAGCAATTGCACTACTGGGTATTTACCCCAAAGATACAAAAGTAGGGACCCGAAAGGCTACGTGCACCCCGATGTTTATAGCAGCAATGTCCACAATAGCCAAACTGTGGAAAGAGCCAAGATGTCCATCAACAGATGAATGGATAAAGAAGATGTGGTATATATATACAATGGAATATTATGCAGCCATAAAAAGGAATAAGATCTTGCCATTTGCAATGACGTGGATGGAACTGGAGGGTATTATGCTGAGCGAAATAAGTCAAACAGAGAAAGACATGTATCATATGACCTCACTGATATGAGGAATTCTTAATCTCAGGAAACAAACTGAGGGTTGCTGGAGTGGGGGGTGGGGTGGGAGGGATGGGGTGACTGGGTGATGGACACTGGGGAGGGTATGTGTTCTGGTAAGCGCTGTGAATTGTGCAGGACTGTTGAATCTCAGATCTGTACCTCTGAAACAAATAATGCAATATATGTTAAGAAAGAAAAAAAGAAGAAGAAGAATGTAGCAGGAGGGGAAGAATGAAGGGGGGGAAATCGGAGGGGGAGACGAACCATGAGAGACTATGGACTCTGAAAAACAAACTGAGGGTTCTAGAGGGGAGGGGGGTGGGAGGATGGGTTAGCCTGGTGATGGGTATTGAGGAGGGCACGTTCTGCATGGAGCACTGGGTGTTATGCACAAACAATGAATCATGGAACACTATATCTAAAACTAATGATGTAATGTATGGGGATTAACATAACAATAAAAAAATTAAAAAAAAAAAAAAAAAGTCAAGGCCAGGATTGGGATTAGGGTGTATGAGGTTGAGGTTCAGGGTTAAGTGTAACAGGGTCATAGTCAAGGTGAGGGTCAAGGTCAGTGTCACAGTGAAGTTGGTCAGCAATCCCTTCCCCACCGCCCAGCACCACGTGCAGCTCTTGCAGATGCTACCTCCTGAACCGCTCTCCTGCACTGAGCTCACCTGCTGGGAGTCCTCAGGGCTGCCTAACCCTCCCTGCCGACCTCCACGGGGATACAAGTGTCATGAAGCCAGGGATCTTGGAACAGAATGTTTTGTCCATTGATGGATTCCAAGCACTCAGAAGAACCTGTGGCACAGAGTAGGTGCTCAACTGAAAGCTTATTGAATAAGCAACAAGTATCTGGAGGGAAAAAGTACATCTGGAAATAAAACTGTTCACAGTTGTTCTCTCTGTGGAAGAACTACAAGAAACTTTCATGGTTGACTTGACACATGTCCACACTGTTTAAAATTTTAAAAAATTAATGTTACTTTATAATGACCAAAAATGGATTTTTCCACTTTGAGAGACAACAAAGAACTCCAGGTAAAGTTCCTGGTAAAGTGACAAGAGACTCATTGCACTGTAGCTATTACCCAAGCCTCAAACAACTGGCAGCCTTTTGGGGAGCCTTGGAGCATCCTCAAAGAAACCCTACTCTCGTTCTCTTCTCTAAGGAGGAAAGACACACCAAGAGGCAAGACAACACGGAAGGTCTATTTATTCAACAGCAGCTTTGAAAAGGAATCCTCGAGACAGTGAGGCGATGTATTTCCCCATTTCTACTTCACTCCTTTCCCACACGGTTCTGTCCTTCGCAGGCTAGAGCCTGATGCAGAAAAGGGGACTGTCTTAGATGTACTTATACACGACCTTGGAGGGCACAGTCTGGAGGTGCAGACGGACGGGACATTTGTAAAAGTGGGACAGCAGAGTCTCACTGTAGCCCACCAGGAAGTAGAACTTGTGTGCAGGCAGCTGCCTCAGGACCAGGGCACAGATCTCCAACTGGTTAGCCCGGCGCTTTAGGATGAGTTGGTCGGCCAGACACCCTGGGAAGGTGCCCAGCATGAACTTTCGGAGGAAAACATCCTCCACTGTTCGCTCTGCAGCATGATCCTCCCCATCCAGGTTACCTGAAAGGAGAAGGGCACCTCGAAGACTCAGCAGAAACTCCAGAGGTAACATCCAAGAGCACTGGGCACTCAATTCCACCCCCACCCTGGCTTCTTCTCTCTTCTTCTACAAGTGGAATAAAAATAACAACACTTTGAAGTTCAAAGTACATTATTTCATTACATTTGCAAACAAATCCTGTGATGTAGGTGTTATCAGTTATCCTGGTTTTGCAAAAGGGAAGATTGAGACCTTAGCAGGACACAAAACTCAGATGATCCTTTCCTGTCTAGACCTTTCCCACTCTTTCTGGACATTTATAGAGGCGCTGGCCATCCCTTGGCCCAGAGAGATGAGGCCACCAGCTACTTCTGAGACTGGGGACATGAGCTCTCTCACCAGCCAGGGCCATGGCCTCTATCAGTGGATTCTCAGTGTAAATCCTAAAACTCCTACACCTCCAACAGTATGCGTGAAGAGTCTCCACATCCATCCCCAGACCTCCAAACCCAGCCCCAGGTCCCCAGATCCTGAAACTCCTACACCTTGTACAGTATGCCTGGAGTCTCCACACCCGGGCGTCTGGGTGGCTCAGTTGGTTAAGTGACTGCTTTCAGCTCAGGTCATGATCTTAAGAGTCCTGGGATCGGGTCCGCATCGGGCTCCCTGCTCGGCGGGGAGTCTGCTTCTCCCTCCGACCCTCCCCCCTCTCATGCTCTCTTTCTCTTCTCTCTCAAATAAATAAAAGTCTTAAAAAAAAAAAAAAGAGTCTCAACACCCAGCCCCAGACTTCCACACCCAGCCCCAGCCCTTAGAACCAGGACCTGAAAAGGGTGGGGGACAGGAATCTGTATTTTAAGTTCTCTAGACAGACGGATCTCAAAACACCCAAGTTGAGAAGCCTCATACTGAACAAAACACAGCTGATTCTCATTAGTTCCCGGTAGTTATGTTCTATAAGGTCACCATGAGCAATGAGTTAGGGAACACTGAACCCTTGCTCCTAGGGGATATAAGGGGTTTGGTTTCTGCCCTTGGTTAAGACACATCAATACATAACCTTGTTTCGTGTGTGTTTCTGCTTAAAGACCCCTTGTTTCATACACATGACCCATTAACACTGAACTCTGCCAACAGCACCATAACTGGTGCCTGACGGAAGCTTACCTCACATGCGCATTTTCTCCCCAGTGTATCTCACACCCTTCTTGGGCTTCACACTTCAGCATCAGGGCTATTTTAAGGCAGCGAAGTCCCCCACAAAAAGCACAGCACTAAGCAGGGGGCACTAATGGGTCTCGAAGAGAACACCTGTGTACAGCACGAGCGGCATGAAGCAGGGAAGGTGCGGGCGCGGTGCCCGCTGTGCCCACGTCCCCGGCGACTCGGGGGCACGAAATCTGAGCATGGAGCCTCCGAATGAGGAGGATGAGTCAGCCTCCGCACGTGTTTACCTGGTGCTGCGTGACAGCCACGGCTGAGAACGTCACCCGCGGCCCCCGCCCCGCGGCCCCTCACCTGTGTGCAGCGACAGCCAGCCCTTGCGGTGGGCGATGTAGTGCGGCGCGTGCGCCTGCTCGTACGTCACCGGCTTGTCCCCCTTGCCCACTCTGACTCGGGCCGCCCGGTTCTGGGAGCAGAGAGGGGCCGTGACTCTGCGCGCCCACCGACCCAAGCTGCGGTGCCCCACCCCCGCGCCCCGGCCCCTCCGCCCCGGGCCCTCGGGTCCCCCGCCCTCCGTTCTCCGCTCCCCGGACCCCCGCCCCCAGGACCCCCGGGCCCCCTGGGCACAGCCGCGCTCACCTTGGCGCAGACCGCGGACGTATGAAGAGCGCGCCAGGAGAACGGCAGCTCTCGGCTCCAGGAGAGCACCTGTGAGAAGAGGGGGATGTGAGACGGCGACTAAGGCCCCCACCACAGACCGGGGACCCCGCCAGCGTCGCCCACTCACTCGGAGCCCGAGCCCCCGGCAGCACACGGGCGCCGCCATCTTGGCCCCAGCGCAGCGCGCCTGACGTACTACGGCGCCGCGAGGGGAGACGAGGCGGGGCGACCTCAGGGCAAAGGTCAACCCCCGGCAGGCCGCGACGGCGGACGAGACCAAATCGGAACCTGCGCGGGTGTGCTGGGCGCTTGCGGGGGCGGGGCCGAGGAGGGGCGGGGCCTCCCGGCCAGGGCGGAGCCTCTCTGTCGGGGTAGGGTCGCGAGCGGGCGGGGCCTGTCTGTCGGAGCGTGCCGAAGTGGGCGGAGTCTCAGCCGGGGCGGGGCCACAATGGGAGGAGTCACGGTCGGGGAGGGCCCGTGGTGGGAGGAGTCTCGGTCGGGGCGCGGCCTGTCTGTCGGGCGTGGCCGCGGTGGGCGGGGTCTCGGTCGGGGCGGGCCCGTGGTGGGCGGAGTCTCGGTCGGGGCGGGGCATGTCTGCCGGTGAGGGTCTGGCGGCTCCGCGGGTGGGAGAGGTTCCGTGCCCGGCCCCGCGGTGCGGGGAGCGGGTCCTTCCCGCCGCCCAGCAGCCCAGCGACGCCTAGCCGTGCACCTCTCCGCCTGCCACGGTTGGGGTGTGTGTGGTGGTTCAGGTCCGGAACGCAGATGGTGCAGAGGTGAGGTCTCGCCCTCTGGGAGCTCGGAGCGGCAGAGACAGGGCCTCCGGGTCAGCGTGGTGTCTCCTGGGCCCCCTGCGCCCCGCCCGGGGCCCTCGGGGCTCGGCTGCGAGCGGAGCGGGTCGCCACCTTCTAAAAATCAGCCTGCTGAGTTCTGCCTCCAAATAAGTCTTTAAAAAGGAAAGAAAACAAACAAACCTGGCTTTTATCCCCAAAGAAGAAATTCGTGTTGGTTAAAATTTCACCCAGTTCTTCGAGGATGACTTATGCGGAGAAATATGTAGTTTCCCATGGGACCATACCGTAGTGTCTGGTCGTTGAGGAAGGAAATTTTAAGTAAGAGAGAAAGGGCTGGATGGTAAGGAAATTCATACTCAAACCGAGCATTGTCGCAGTAATTGATATCCAGTAATTATTGTCAGAAAATACCAATACTGGGTATCTTACTTCACAACTCATCACACAAATGGAAAAAGCATGGACTTTGGAGTCGGACCCAGGTGTGACAATCTTTGGACAGTTAAGCCTCAGCTCCATAATCTATAAGATGGGTTTTATTAGCAGTACTAGCTCGTAGAGCTGTTAGGATAAATAGCTGATACTGGATATGTTCGGCTGAATGATACGGAACTGCCAACGTTGAGCTGGTTTTGACATACATCATTTACCCTAATGCTGCTTGCAAAGTCTGCGCTTGCCCTGGTAGGGAGGACTGGATTATCATCTATGTGGAGGGGAAATGGGTGGGGGGGGGATGGTGAGTTGCCCGAAGTCACACAGGGGAGGGGCAGAGAGAGACCAAGACATGCATCCTGGCTTCAGGCCACTGTATTCTCAATGGTCAAGATTCCTCTGACCACTGGAAGCTAGGTCCTCAAAAAAACCTTAGTAAAGGGACAGCATCTTTCATGCCATGGGACATATTCCTAACACTAAGAACATTTTACTTCCAAATGTTTGAACTACGGCCTCCAACTGTTCTGCATATTGGATAAGGGGGCAGAAGGAGAATGAGATCACAATACTTTCCAAATATAAGAACTCTTAACTTTTCCCAAAGGACCCTTTTAATCTGATAGTATTTTTTCTTTTTAAAGTTTCCCTAAAGTTTGATAATTTCATAATGTGATAAGTTTTCTAAATCTGCCCAAAGTGGTGAGGAATATGGGAGCTGGTATATGAATTACAGCTTCCTGGCACGTGACTGGACCTTCCTGGGCTTCAGTTTCTCTCGTCTGTAAAATGGGAACGAAGACAGTTGTTGTGAATATTACATTGTAAAATGCCTAGCAGAGTGAGCAGCTAATAAATGTGTCTTTAAAAAAGAATAAAGCCAGGGGCGCCTGGCTGGCTCAGCCAGTGGAGCATGCCACTCTTGATCTCAGGGTCGTAGGTTGAGTCCCACGTTTGGTGTAGAGTTAAAAAAACAAAAAACAACAAAAGCCCCGCCTGTCATGCCTGACATGCACCTCCTCTTGGGGAGATGAACAGACTATTGGGAATTCATGAGAACTCACAGGACCACCACCCTCACCAGAGGAAGGAAGAGGCTGGTGTTAGCAAAGGGGACTCCTGACTTCTGTTGGAGGCCGCAGAAGGCATTGAGCAGAGGCTTCAGTGGCTCATTCTACCCTCAAGGCATCAGGCAATTACACCAGCAGATTTGTGTTTGTCTTCATTCCAGTCACTCTCCCTTAGGCCTGAAGTGTCTCCCGGGAAATCCAAACAGCCCTACGTCTTTCAAGTTGCTAACATCCTGCTTTCACCTACCTTTTCGTTATCTTTCTGCCACACCTTGTTACAAAAAGGGTTCCAGCTGGTGCCTTGCTGGGGGTGGGGCTGGGGGTGTGTTTGCGTGATTAAAATAACCGAAAACAATTTTTCTTAAACATTAGTATGGATCGTTACATCGTTTTAAATTGCCAGTGGAAACAGTTTAAGGGGATGATTTATTTTTCTGTCATTTCCATTTGTTAGTGGTTTCCTTATTTTATTTATTTATTTTGTCAGAGAGAGAGAGACAGAGACAGAGCACAAGCCGGGGCCGGGGGGGCACAGAGGGAGAGGCAGAGGGAGAAGCAGACTCCCCACTGAGCAGGGAGCCCGACTCTGAGATCGTGACCTGAGCCCAAGGCAGACCCTTCACCGACTGAGCCCCCCAGGCGCCCCTGTTAGTGTTTTGATGTATTTTGCTTCTCCGTCAGCCCTATAAAGGAGGCAGTAGTTTTGCATAACAGAAAATGGAGGCTCAAAGAGTCACCTGGGGTCACAGAACTAGCAAGTGGTAGCAAGCTCCTTGTTCCAAAGTATGTTCCTTATCCGGGGTCCCCCTGCGTCACGGGGTGAGCATTCAGAACCATGTGCGATGGGGGAATGGCCTGGGTTTCTGGAGGTGGGTGCAGAAAGCTCATGACTTGGCTCTGGAGGACTTCTTGGAAATAGAGCAACCACATTTAGGAACAAGAGACCCACCTGAAGGGCCCCCCTGGGTTCCCACACCAGAACCCTGGGAAGACGAGGATGCGCACCTGTTTCTTCGCTGACGTGAGCCTCTTTGCTCTCCATGGTAACCAGGAAGAGCTAGGGTCACCTTTATGCTTTCACGGCTGCTCGTCTGGAGTCCACTGGGCCCCCCACCACAAGTACGGGACTGACGGAACGGAGGGGGCGACACCCATGCATTTTCAGTGCTGCTTAGAGGATGCCGATGGGCAGCCAGGGTTAGAACTAGTGTCCTAAACTCCAAGTTTATGTGGGAGACTCCCAGAACCTGATTTGTAGAGATCCTTCTCAGGGAGAGGGCTGTTGGCTGCTCCTCACACCTCTTTTCTACCACTGGTCCTGCAAGACTGGGGCAGGTCTCCCTCTGAGAGGCCTGGCCTTAGTCCAGTCCTGCCGCTCTTGGGCCACAAGGCAGAGGAGGGGGCCCGCTGGCTCGTCTGGACTTCTCGGAGTCGGTCCAGTGGGTCCCAGCACAGCTCAAGGGCGCACCTGTCCCAGAGGATGCGGTGCTGGCCAGGCTGCAGGACGACGATGGGTGAGACGGAGACTGTGGGCCCAGCTGAACTTGCGGCAAGCAGTCCAGCCTGGAACGTGGTCTTCCTTCCTTGGAAGTCACCAGAATCTAGCCTCAGGGAGGGATGCCTCAGCCGGAGACGTCTGCCTTCCTGTTGGATGCAGGTTAGCCAAAACACCCCTGTTCGTGCGGACTTATCCTAACTCAGGACTGCTGGCGTTTTGCATTTTGTAAACCTCTGCTAAATCTGGTACTTCGTACTCCTGGTAATTCATTTTCTCCTAATGACCAACCATTCACCAAAGAAGAATCCCAGAGGCTCTCAGCTCTATTCTGGGAACAAAGCCAAACCACCAATGAAGTCCAGTTAAAACTGAGTTTTGAATTGTCTGTCCTCTTGTTTTTGCACAGGTAGCCAGAGGGGGGCCAATCCCACATCCCCCCCCCACCCCTGCTCTCCCTCTGCTGAGGCACAGGAAGAAGGGGGAAGTTCAGTGGGTCAATGATGCTTCTGCATAGGGGCACTGAGGGAAGAGGCCAGTCCGCTGAGAGCGGAGCTATCCAGGGCGTGGAGAGGATGACCCGCGGACTGGGCCTCCCGTGTGTAGGCCACGGGAGCTCCTGGTTCTCACACCCCATGCTAGATCTGGACACAAAAATGGGCACAAGGCTCTGCCTTCCACAGGAAGCCCAGAAGGGGAGGGCGGAAAAGCTGACAAGTAAAAGGAGGTAGGACACAGACAAGGACACAACACCCTTCAGAGGGTGGACTAGAGGTGGGGCTGCCACCGGAGGCCGTCCTGAGACAGGTGACTGCCGGAGTCGGCCAGCACCAGGGACGAGTTGGAGCCCCGGGCGGACAACAGCATGAGTGAAACCACCTCCGCAGGGTGGGTGCTGTGGGGTGAGGGGCGGAGGTCAGGATCGACATCAGCTGGCTCCCTTCTGTGGTCCTGGCTCATCCGGGCCCGTAAAGCCGCACTCTGATGTAATTTGGCTGAAGTCTTAGGAACTCAGGATAAGTTTATAGCCAAATCATTTTTTTTATTTCTGACTCAGAAAAAAAACTTTTTTTGCTTGTTTTTTTTTTTTTTTTTAATTGGGCGAATTACATCTGAGGAGCTGGGGAGAGCAGCCCTATCAGGCTGACATTGGTACAGAATTCTCAACACCAGCCTCCCCGTGTGTCAGTAAATCTAAGATAAGGGGCACCTGAGTGGCTCAGTCAGTGAAGCGTCTGCCTTCGGCTCAGGTCATGGTCCCGGAAGCCCAAGATCGAGCCCCGCATCGGGCTCCCTGCTCAGTGGGAAGTCCGCCTCTCCCTCTGCCCCTCACCCTGCTCGTGCTCTCTCTCTCAAATAAATAAATTAAAAAGAAAAAAACTTAAGTAAATCTAAGATAACACTGATTAGAAGACATTGCTTTGTGTACCGTTAAGAGAAAGGGCTGCCAAAATTTTAAGATAGCACTGATTACAAGATGAATGCTGTTTGGCATGCGGAAATGTCTGAGACTGACGCAGAAGGCAGGCACTTCCCTCCGCTGGAGCCTCCTGCGTGTGCAGACCGGTGCACCCGGCTGGTGCACGCACCACTGAGCATGTGCGCGTGGGGGCGGGGCAAGGCACAGGGAAGTTGAGTGACTTTGCTCACGGGCGACATCATTAGCAGGAAGCAACGTCCAGGCCGGGTGTCCCACCGGCCGAGAACAACTTCTGCTGTCCCGGGACAGGGGCAGGCTCTCTTGTCCTGGGCTCAGACTCCCGGGCACATTTACTCCATCACTGACAGGGTTCACGCCCACCAAAGTACCTGGGTCCCCGGGGAGTAGCATGTCCACCTTCGGTCTCTGGGTGGCTCTCCGTCTCACTAAGCTCGGCCCCATGGGCACGAGGGCCCAGTAGCGCCCGGGCCCCAGGGCCCCTGATGTCTTCAGGCCCGAGGCAGGGCCCTCAGGCTGTGGGGACCCCAGGACCGGACAGGACAAACTCATGCTTAGCCTTTGGAGCTCCAGGGTCTGGCCCCAGGCAAAACCCAGGTTTCTGGAAGCTGGAATTGCAAGAGCAGCTGACTTCAGGGGCTGGAGGAGAAGCCCTGGTGGGACCTAACATCGCTCAAAACAGGATGAGGGGAACGCCGTGACTGACGCTCTCCGAGGCTCCAGCGCTATGTCTCCAGTCCCTGCTCCCGAGGGGCGCTGGTCTCACGTTGCCCAGACAGCTCGGGGCTCGGTTAGACGGCGAGCCCCACCACCACCACCGGGGTCCTGCCCAGGGCACCCTCCTGCTCAGACTCTGTTACACCCAGTCTTTAGACTGGTCTGTTTGCGAAAGTTTAAACGCTTTCAGCAACTGTTGGATGCAATTTCACATACGGTGATTTTCCCGATTACTAAGCAGTTCATCTATTTTGGATCCTGCATCCTTTTGAAAGTCTGTCAAACTCTTTCCCCAGGAAAAAAAAAAAAGCACGCACCTAATTTTCTGGAATTCAATGATTAAACCTTACCTTTGGGCAATTGTCAGAGACACTAGGGATAACTTCCCTGGTTCAGATTCAAGAAGAGCTCGAATCAGTTTGTAAAGGAATTGATATTCAACAATTCGAAGGGAGCTTTCCCTGAGCTCTGGACCCATGGGTATCCCGGCTGATATTCCTACAGTGCTGGAGAAGCAACCGGGTAGCCCCACGGTGCTGCGGGAAGGAAGGAAGGAGAGGCTTTGGTATTTCCAGGTGAACCAACATCTTAAGATTTGTGTTATTTAAGGATCCAGAAGAGATGAGTTTCTAGTGCCTGAGGGTTAGACATTCTTTCTACGTCTCAGAAGGGAAAAGGTTTTCCTCAATTTATCAGCCAGAGGTCAGGTTTTCTGAGTCCCAGTACTGCTTCCAGCCCCCAACTTGTGCATCCAGAGCCAGGCTCCCAGGATGCAGGAGCAACGCTGAATTTCAGGGACACCTCAGCTGCAGCGGCCTGGGGCTCCAGGAAAGGGGCCCAGGGGCTTGCGGTTCAAGAACGGGTTCCCATCCAGAGGACTGCCTTGCCGAGTCCAGCAAGAGGGGGACAAGGAACACCGAGGGGCTTCTAGTCACCACGGGGCAGGGAGGGAAGGCCCGGTTTCCCCAAAGTCACAACATACAGAGGGAAGGAGCCCCCAAGGCCTAAGCAGCAGGTTCCCAGAGCTCAAAGAGCTGGGGTTGGGCTCCAGGGACCCCGGGGTGCCCCCGGCCTCAGTGGAGGACCAGCGCAGGCCAGGATTGTGTCACAGCAACCACAGCGGGGGAGCTCACACGTGGCCAGTGGCCACAGATGCCGTCAGGGAGGGAGCCTGGCCCCACAGGCCTGAAGCAAGATGCAGGGCACGCCAGGGTCCGGCTGGGGCTGGCCTGGCAGCTGTGGGGGTCTGGGGATGAGCCGTGGGCCAGAGCCTGCCCATCAGCCCCCATCCCACCGAGCTGTGTGGGCGGGGGCTTCACTGCTCTAGGCCTCCCTTCTGGTGGCAATGGGATGGCCACGGTCACGCCCCGCATGACTGCGAAGACACCAAGTCCCGCTCCCAGGAACAGCCTGCAGGGCAGAGCTCTGCTTAAAGACGGGGGACAGTGGGGCATTTGTGAGACGCTTCTCTTGGGCGTCCGCCATTCCTGACCTTCAGTCCTCAGACACTGATCCTCTTTGAGGAAACAGGAAAATCAAGGCAGAGAGGAACCTGCCTGTCACCGTCATTTGCACATTCACTCATTCCATTCTTTTAACAAACATTTATTAAGTGTCTACAGTGCGCCAGGCCCTGAGCCAGGCCCCGGGGGACAGAGTCAGGTCACACACAACCCTCCCTTCAAGGAGGTCACAGTCTGGGGCGGGGCAGACGCGGGAGCAGGGCAGGAGGGATGCGCTGGGCTGAGTGTGGTGGAGGTGTAAACAGACGGCTGTGGGGGGACGGTGTAAACAGACGGCTGTGCGGGGGACGGGGCAGTCGAACCGGCAGGACGGGGTCGCCGGAGGCCTGCCCCCCGCATCCTCGGGGCAGCGTCCCGGCTGCACTCGGGGGGCCCAGAGAGGGAGCCCGGACACAGAGTGAATCACTGCTGAGTCCCCGCGCCGCCCCCCAGGGCCACTCTGCTCCTGAGAGCATCTCCGACCTGGTCTGCGTGGTCACCTCCTTTCTCAGCACTGGGCAGGAAACCCCAGACCCCCTGGCTTTCGCTTTCTCCCTTCTCACACCGGTCACCCGCCAGCCCCACGCAGGCGCCGGGCTCGGCCCCGGGAGGACACCGCCCCTGGAACAGGCCACCCTCTGGACACTCAGAGCCGTCTGACCAGCTCAATGAGCTGCTGGATGTTTTTGTTCTGATTGGACAGGCCATTCCTGATGTTTTCCAACAGGCATCTCTTTAACTCAAAAATGGCCTCGCTGTACCCCAAGCTCACCGCAGCCATGGGGGGCACCCCGTGCCACAGGCCAGGGATGTACCAGATATGCTGCTTCTCGGGGTCACAAAAGGCCAGGTCCGCCAGCGTCCGGAGGCCGCCGCCCTGTTTCTCCATTTGCGCAACGGCTCTGCTCACGTCACCGGGCGGATCCAGGAGCAGCCTCCTCTCTCTCGGCCTGGGGCCGGGGGCACACGCGTCATGAACGTTCTGGTACACAAACTGATAGTTGGGCATGTGCCCCGTTTTTTCCAACCTCAGAAACGCATGCAGAATGGCCGGTGGTATGTCCCTGGTCTCGGCTAAGCTGACCACGGTGACGTTGCTCAGCCCCATGAGCAACGTGGCCAGGGAGGCCTCCAGCTCGAACCTCTCCCCGGCCGAGGCCAGGGCCCCGCCTATGAGGCCCCCAGAGTCTATCACCAGGATGTGGTCGCAGCCCAGGTCCTGGCTGAAGCTCTCGGCCACCGTGACGAGCTGCATGAAGGCCCCTCGAGGCCCACATCCCCGCCCTGTGGCAAAGCGCAGCCCAAACATGGTGTTGAGAAGCGTGGACTTGCCCGTGCCCGGCACGCCCAGCGCCGACAGGACCACCAGTCTCGACCTCCGCTCCAGGCGCACGTGCAGCTCCTTGAGGAGCCCCGTGACCCAGCGCAGGGGGGTGCTCAGCGTGCTCCCGTCAATCAGCTCCAAGGGAAGCCCCTTCAGCAGCAGCTCCAAGGCCAAGCCTGGGAAGTGGGCAAAGCGCCTCTGGCCGGCCGGCAGCTTCCCTGCCTCCACGAGGCAGCTCTCTGCCTCATAAAACTGTCCCATCTCCCGCAGGAAGTGCTCCACCCCCAGGGGCTCTGGCCGGAGCAGCTCGCTGAAGTCCACGACCCCACAGTGTTTCGGTCTCAGCGTGAGAGTGGTCTCCGGAGGCTGTCTCGGCCTCGGCTGCCCCACCCGGGCCAGCCCCCACTCCATCCACCTCAGGAAGTACTGCTTCTCGCCCAGGGAGGGGCCGCTGATGCCCGTGATGAACTCCTGCACCCCCCCGGCGGGCTCGTGGCCGTTCTGCTGTGCCCGCAGTTCCAGCAGCCTGTGCCTCAGCTCGGCCCTGCCCTTGTCCAGAGGGTCCCCGGCCCACTGGGCCTGGCACAGCTCCTTCTCCACCTGGGCCACCTTCCTCCACGGGTCCCCCTGCAGCCTCAGCTCGTCCCTGCGGTAGGCATCCGAGTCTTTGATTTTCCTGGTGATGCGCTCCATCCGGTCCTTGGCCTGCTGACACTCCTCGCAGTCCTCGTCCACCCGCAGCCCCAGCTTACGCGCCACGTGGGCCATTTCCTCCAGAGACAGCCTCCTGCAGGGGGACCGGGCCACGTGAGCCACGATGGAGCGGACCCTGCGCACGAAGCCCGCGCTGTCAGTGCTGCTGACCTTCACCAGGACGTGCGAGTGGTCCATCTTCAGCACCGGGATGAGCCTGTTGAGGAACCGCAGGTTCGTGTTCCGCTTCCCGCGGTACGGGCTCAGGATGAAGTAGTATTTCGTGGCCGACCCCTTCATGGAGTACAACAGCTTGTACTCCTTCTTGCTGATGTTGTCAGTCAAGATGAACACGGCGGACGACACTTCGGTCAACAGCTTAAACTGCAGCCAGTGAGACCCGATGTCACCTCTCAGGTTCAGAAAGGCCACAGGCTCGGGGAAAATGTCCAGGTCCTCCCTGCCGCTGGGAAGAAACCAGGAGGCTTCCACCAGCCCGTCTGCGATCTCCCGAGGGTTGGTGCCCACGTTCAGATCGCGGTGCCAGAAGCAGTCCCGCGGCCTGTGGCCTGGGCTGAGCACAGCGTTGAGGAGCTGGGACTTGGAGTTGCTGCTGACCTCCATGCGCACGAAGGCGAAGGCGGGCGCCCGTGACAGCACCGCGCTGTCTTCTCGGAGGCTGCCCACCCCCCGTGGGGGCTGCGCCCACCACGTCCGCATGACGCCCCTCAGGGCCCATAGCAGAAACGTGTGGTGGTGGTTCTCCGAGTCGGGCAGGACGAGGGGGAGTGCAAACTGGCAGAGGGACATTTTCTGCACGATTTCTTGTTGTAGGAAACTGTCCGAGGACAGCAGAAGGGCACAGAGGAGGTCCAAGGGGTTCACGGGCGTGTCGGGCGTTGGCAGCTCAGAGAAGGAATAGATGTCCGCGGAGATGTCGTCGGCCGCGTCCCAGTAGATGATCTCCTCTTCCATCTGGCTCTCCTTCTCCGCGGGCCTGGCGTCCGGGGGCACGTCCAGCACCATGGTGGTGTTCCTGGCTTCAGCGTTGAGGGCCTGCAGCTTCCTGAGGAAATTCCAGGGCAAATCCTTGGGAGCTTGCGGGGCCCAGCTCTTCATGCTGTCACTGCTGATCTGCACGGAGTCCTGGAGGCTGAGCTTCTGGGCCTGGTAGGTCTCCAGCCCCAAGAGAGACAGCATTTCCTGCAGCCTGCTCCTCTCCACTATGGGGGGGAAAGGAGACGTCAGTGCTCACCCTGCGAGTCAGGGGCCCCAGCGGGAGGTGGGGGGGGAGACGGCCTCTCCTCCTTCAGAAAGCGGGGTGTGCGCGCCCTGCTCCTGCCTGAGGCCAACAGGGGCAAACACAGCCAGACACGCGCGACGTTAGAAAGGGGAGAGAAGAGGACACCCAGGGGCCACGTTTAAGGATTGGGAGATGCCGTGAAAAGGTCCACACGTCTGGTTTCTCTTGAAACCCATGGGACCCAGCTATGCTGGACCCACCGTAACCGTGTAGCGTGCACAGCCGTCCACCTGCACGTGGGCCACCCGCCCCTCCACGTGACCCCGTGGCCTGTCCCCACATCCTGGGCACAGCAGGAATTTCCCACAGGGGACACAATCCCCGAGTCACTCGGACTTTCTAGGTAACGTTCTCTTCTTTTTTACAAATAAACGGGGAGGATTTTTAAAGGAAACAGGAAGTTGTTACTAAATCCAGTCACAGAAATCATAGCTACACAACCATTTTGCAAATCTGAAGCCAATCACATGGTTTTCAGTGTTACCCTGGCAACATATTTGGTAGCGATGATCAGAAGCCTGCACTTGTTCAGGCCTTCCACCATCGTCCAATGCAATATGAATTCTTACGAGCACTAGGTTTTGCCCACTATCCCTGTCCTTGGCCGTGAGCTGTCACCAACTGTCCTACCGCATATAATTAGTATGATTTCAGTGTGAACTACATGAACAATGCAAACCCAACTGAGTTCCAGGATCTTCTCCATCATGAAGCTGCGTGTTCACATAAACCAGAGAGCAGTCGGGGACGGCCCCACAGCGGGACCCAGCCCCGGGGCACAGGTGTCTCCTCCCCCGAGGGCCCTGCAGGTAGCCCATTCCGCTGGGCACAGGGCTATGGAACTTACTGCAGAAACAAAAGAACTGCAGGGGGACACAGGGGGCAGAAACCCTTCGCACTGCGGCTCAGGTTTCTGGGTGTTGCCTGAATGAACAGGGGTGTGGATTCTCTTACCCAGACATGAACAACTGGTTTCGTCCTTTAAGCAGCAGGCAGTGAAATGCGCTGGGGAAAAGCAAGAGCAAGAAACCTCCCGTGCACCCCCACCCGGTGTGGGGCCCGCGGCGGGACGGCTTCCCAAACCCGCCTGAGCTTTTAGAATTACTTTGGGAACTCGTCAAAAATAAGAGTCCTGCGCTTGCCCCGGCTAGTCTCCGTCTCGGTCGCCATCCAGGGCCAGGGGCAAGAGGGGCTCTCACACAGCCAGGTCCTCCTGCGATGGGACAGGGAGACGGAGCGGGGAAAATGCGTACCTGCTGGGAAGTCACTGTCCTGGGCCTCATTTGTACCATCTACA
This sequence comes from Phoca vitulina, assembly GCF_004348235.1. NCBI lineage: Eukaryota > Metazoa > Chordata > Mammalia > Carnivora > Phocidae > Phoca > Phoca vitulina. The sequence goes on from NW_022589747.1 coordinate 34,195, forward strand.
AAAGCAAAGGAAAATGAGGTGTCAATCAAATCAGCGCCTTAGATCAACACAAGTTAGGCTAAACTGGGAACCTCCTTCTTCTAAGACAGTAACTTCTAACTGCTCACAATATAAAATCCCAGTCATGCCCCACTTGACGCGCCCGTCCCCAGGCCGATCCCAACCCTGCTGTCTCCACCGCCACAACCAAACTCACAGTCATCTGGGTCCATGTCTCTCCATTCCAAATCTGGAAGGAAGCACACATATGTTGACTTTTGTCAGTAAGTTCGGACCTTTCTACCAAAAGTCTCGTGTTTATTTTTAGTGCTGGTTTTGGCTTCAGTTCTTCCTATGTAAATTTCTGTTTTCCAACCCCAAATATGACACAGAGTAGTGGTAGCTACATACAAGATAGTGATTTGCTCTAGGATATATTCTTGTAAGAATTTACTGAAGTTTCTGAGAATAAAATACAAATAAGTTCATGAAATTTATATAGATTAATCTTTGATTTTAAAAACTATTTAAAACATAAGTCAATTGTAAATTCCTTGGCTCAATTTCAAGATTACCTTCTACAAACATCATTTTTATTTTTTTTAAAGATTACTTATTTATTTATTTGAGGGACACAGAGAGAGAGAGCAGGGGAGGAGCAGAGGGACAGGGACAAGCAGGGCTCTGTGCCGAGCAGGGAGCCCGACATGGGGCTCGATCCCAGGACCCTGAGATCATGACCTGAGCCAAAATCAAGAGTTGGACGCTCAACTGACCTAGCCACCCAGCTGCCCCATTGTGCACTTTTTTATTGTTCTGTACTCTGATCCAAGTAAGACTATCATCTAATCCAAAATTAAAATTACATTTTTTAAAGCTTATGAATTGAAAAAGATTCTGATATTCTCAGATTAACTCCCCTCATGATTTCCGTATAGTTAGGGAGATAAACGTGACGTTTCAGTCTTTTTTGACGGTGTCCCTGGAGACAGACATGAAGAGCAGGGGAGAGAAACAGGAAATCATGAGAAATGATTCACACATGTCAAACCGCAGTGTTGAGCAATCAAAAGATTATTTTATCCAAAGTGGATAAAAGACATCAGAAGAATTTTTCCAAGGAATTCAAAATGCCCTCCGAGAAAATACAGCAGTTAAAGGAGGGGACAAGACACGGAGAAAAGCGCGGAATGGGCTGGAGGTGACTCAGAGCAGCTGTGAGCAGGGATCAAGGAGTAAACCTCAGACCCACAGAGGCTGGGGCCTCGCTTTGTTAGGGATGGGACACGGCTCTGATTGGACTGGACAGATTACAGATGACAGCAAGGAGGCCCACCGTGGCCAGAGGGCCCGCCTCTTGACCTGCAGAAGCCACCGAGGGGCAGGAGAGCCTAGTGGTCCACGGGCGGAGACGGCTGGGAGCCCGGGTCGGCACCGGTGGGCGGCGGCGAAGGCAGCAGGCTTTCAGGCAGGGACGTGGCAGAAGGGTCCTCACCAGCACTTGCTCTCGGTCTCTCTCTCTCTGTGACAGTGGCCGTGCGGCGGGGCTGAGTGCTGGTGGGACTGTGGTTTGTGTCTGCATGTCCCTAGTGGCCAATGATGCTGAGCACCTTTGCAAGTGCTCACTGCCCATTCACACACTTTCTTTGGAGAAATGTCCGCTCAAGTCCTTTGCCCATTTGTAAATCGCATTGGTTTGGTTGTGGAGTTTTAGGAGCTCTCCAGATATTCTGGATATTAATCCCTTGTCAGACGCATGGTTTGTAAACACTGTCTCCCATTCTGCGGCTGCCCTTTATGCCCCATGGAGAGTGTCCTCCGAGGCCCAAAATGTTAAACTTTTCACGTGGTCCCATTTGTCTCATTTTGTTCTTGTCGACTTTGTCTGCGGTGTCACCTCCAGGAAATCGCTGCCACACCCAAATGTGTGAAGCTTTTGCCCCATGTTTTCTTCCAAGCGTTTTATTGTTTTAGGTCTTGAATTTAGGATGACACTGATCCATTTTGAGCTAACTTTTGTATACAGTGTTGGGTAAGGGTCTGACTTCATTATTTCGCATGTGAATGTCCAGCTTTCCCAACACCATGTGTTGAAAAGATTGTCTTGTACCCAGTGAATGTTCTTGGCACCCTTGACAAAAATCACCTGACCACACACAGGAGGGTCTCTTTCTGGGCTATTTCTCTGGTCTAGATGTGTGTCTTGATGCCAGGACCACACTGTCTTGACTGTTTTGCTCTGTAGTAGTTCTGTTCTGCCTCGAGACTGTCTTGGCCATTAGCTGGCCCTTAAGATGCCATATGAGGATGGGTTTTTCCTTTTCTGCAAAATGTCATTGGCTTTTTGATAGGGACTGCAATCAACCTGCACATCACTTTGGGTGATACATTTTAATGATATTAAGTCTTCCCATCCATGGACATGGGATGTGTTTCCATTTATTTATGTCTTCTTTAATTTCCGCAGCAATCTTTTGTAGTTTTATTGTATAATTCTTTCACCTCCTTGGTTAATTCCTAAGTATTTTATTCTTTTCAATGCTACTGTAAATGGAAAGGTTTTGTGATTTCCTCTTCCATGTGCTCACTACTCATGTATAGAAATGTAACTGATTTTTCGGTGTTGGCTTTGTATCCTCCTGCTTGGCTGAATTTATTTATTAGTTCTAACAGTTTTTTGTGAAATCTTTAGGATTTTCTACACACAAGATGACATCATCTGCAAACAGATCATTTTACCTCTTCCTTTCCAGTTTCGATGCCTTTTATTTCTTCTTCTCCCCCAGCTGCTCTGGCTGGGACTTCCAGTGCGAGGCTGGATGCGAGCAGTGACGTGAGCCTTCCCGTCTTGTTCCTGATCTTAGAGGAGAAGCTCAGTCTCGCACCACTGAGTATGATGTTTGCTGTGGGTTGTCCATGCATGGTTTTTATCATGTGGAGGTGGTTTCCATCTACTCCTACTTTGTAGAGCGTTTTTATCAAGAAACGGTAGGGAATTTTGTCAAATGCTTTTTCTACATCGACTGAGATCATCATTTTCCCCTTCATTTTGTTGACACCACTGAGGATTTTTACATCAATGATCCTAAAGGATACTGGTCTATAGTTTCCTTTTCTTTGTCTGACTTTGCTTATCAGGGTTGTGCTGGCCCCAAGAATGAGTTAGGAAGTTTTCCCTCCCTTCAGTTGTTTGAAAAAGTTTGAGAAGTAGTTCTTGAAATATTTGTCGAATTCACCAGTGAAGCCTTCAGGACCAGGGTTCTTCCTTGTCTGGAGACTTTTTATTACAAATTCAATCTCCTAACTATGTACAGGTTTATTCAGATTGCTCATTTCTTTGTGATTCAGTCTTGGTAGGTTTTGTGTTCCTAGGAATTTGTCCTTTTCACCCAGGCTAAGCAATTTTTTGGCATACAATTATTCATAGTACTCTCTTATAATCCCTTTTATTTCTGTAGAATCGGTAGTAATGTCCCATGTCCACGTCAAGTGTACACTTGAGAAGAATGTGTGTGCCTGGGTGAAGTGTTCTGTGTGTCTCTTAGATGAGGACGGTTTACTGTGTTGTTTAAATCCTCTATTTCCTTTCTTGTCTTCTGTCTGGTTGTTCTATCCATTATTGTGAGTGGGGTATTAATGTTCCCAACTAATGCTGTAGAGCTGTCTATTTCTCCCTTCAATTCTATCACTTTTTGTTTCAAATATTTTGATGGTCTGTCGTTGGATGTGTGAATGTTTAATTATATCTTCTCACTGTATTGAGACCTCTATGAATATATAATGTCCTTGTCTGTCTCTCGTAACCTTTTTTATGTGGACTCTATTCTGTCTGATATTAGTACAGCCACTCCTGCTACCCACTGGTTACTGTCCGCATAGAGGATCTTTCTCCGTCCTTACACTCTCAACCTGTTTGTATCTTTGGATGTCGAGTGAGTCTCATGTAGACAGCATATAATTGGGTCCTGTTTTCATCCATTCTGCCCATCTCCGTCTTTTCACTAGAGACTTTAATCCCTTTACATTTAAAGTAATCACTGATAAGGAGGCACTTACTTCTGTCATTGTGCTATTTGTTTTCTGTATGCCCTATTTACATACAAAAACTCTCTCCCTTTACATTCTATCCCCACCTCTCTGGGTGTTGATACCACAAAATCACATCTTCGTACACTGAGTGCCCCAGAACATAAACTAATAATTCTTTCAAATGCATTAAGTCTCAGAAGTTACAGAAAACAAGATTTGGAGTTACAAACCAAAGTTACAGTGATACTAGATTTACATTTTTTGTTTTTTCTTTAACTGTATTAGTCCTTAAACCATGAAAAAATCAGAAAGTACAGTTACGGACCATCATTAAAATTGCTAAATTAGCTGTTAGAACTGCCCAGGTATTTACTTTTACTGAGATCATTACTTCTCGATACAGCTTCAAGTCCCTGTCTAGTGCCCTTTCTTTCCACCCACAGGACTCCCTGGAGCATCTCCTGCAGGTGTAGTGGTCATCAACTCAGCTTTTATTCCCTGGGAATGTGTGTTTCTCCCTCACTTTGGAAGGACAGATTTGCTGGATATAGGACTCTTAGCTCACAATTTCTTTCTTTTAGCACTTTAAATACATCTGCCCACTGTCTTCTGGCCTCTGAAGTTTCTGATGAGGAATCGAGAGGCAATCTCGGAGGACCCCATGTACGGATGATCTGCTTCGCTGCTGCTTTCAAGACTCGTTCTTTGTCTTTTGGAAGTTTAATTACAACATGTCTCCATGTGGGTCTCTTCAAATTCCCCTTACTTGGAGTCTGTTGAGCTTCTTGGACTTTATAGTCATGTCTCTTTAAGAAGTTCTCAGCCATTATTTCTTCAAATCTTCTCTTGCTCCTTTCTCTTTCTCTCTCTCCTCTTTCTGGGATGCCCACGAGTACCTACTGATGGCATCCCATAGGTGTCCTAGGCTTTGTTCGCTTTTCTTCCATCTTTCCTCTTTCTGGTCCTCAGCCTCCATATATTCCATTGTCCTGTCTTTAAGTTCACCGATTCTTTCTTCCACCTCCTCAGTCTGCTTTTGAACCCCATGAGTGAAGTTTTCATTCTGGTTACTGTACTTTTCCTTTGGTTCCTTAGGCTTTCTAGCTCTTTATTGATATCACTGTTTTGTTCACACATCACGTTCTTGACTTTCTCCGCATCTTTAGATTTTTCAGCATCTTTATTGTCTTGAAGTCTTCGTCTAATACATCTGCTACCGCGTCTTTTCAGAGACAGCTTTTGTTCAGTTATTTTTTTTCCTTGAACGGGTCATACTTCACTATTCCTGTATACCCTGTAATTTTCTTTGTTGCACACTGGACATTTGAATCTAATAATGTGGTTACTCTGGAAATCAGATTCCTCCCACCCTTCCCAGGGTTTGCTGCTTTTTGTTATGTTTTTTGTTTGCTGATTGTTGTAGGCTATCTCTGTGGCCAGGATCAAACTGAGGTGTACAGTTTAGGTCCTCTGAGGTCTTCTCTGAGACTTTCTTTGGGAACACACAATTACTTTCTAATTTTCCCATATATGCAGTTGTTTTGAATGTCCTAGTCTTTAATGTCTGCCTCCCAAAAGGGGAAAGAGCAAAAAGTTAACGGGAGGAAGGATGTTGGCCTTGAAATCCCCTGGAAGTCACTTCAGCTGAGGGGGAGGGGCTGGCAACAATGAGGAAAGGGTGACAATGGCAACAGCAGTGGCCACCCGCCTCTGTGTCTGCACCTCTGTGATCAGAAGCAGTAACTGGCACAGCAGAGACCCCGGTACTCGGACAGGGTTCCTTCTGCCCCCTCTGGCTGGTGCCCGCCGCTCATCTGGGAACGGAAGACAGGGAGCTGCTACTGTGCTAACAGACGAAACTGACCGAGTTAGCTGGAAATTTATTCTGTAAGTCTTCCCCTGGAACTTGCAAACCTCCAACCGACTCCAGAGGTACAGGACAGTTCATGGAAAGATCCAGCCAGTGCAACTGTCCAAGCTGGGAGACAGATTCCTGGTGCTTTCCACTCTGCCATCTTCCCAGAATCCTCTTTAAATAGTTTTCTAAAATTTATTTTAAAGAATGAGCTATGAAAGGGGCACCTGGGTGGCTCAGTCAGTGAAGCGCCTGTCTTCGGCTCAGGTCATGATCCCAGGGTCCTGGGATTGAGCCCCGCGTCGGGCTCCCTGCTCAGCAGGGAGCCTGCTTCTCCCTCTCCCACTCCCCCTGCTTGTGTTCCTTCTCTCGCTGTGTCTCTCTCTGTCAAATAAATAAATAAAATCTTTAAAAAAAAAGAATGAGCTCTGAAGTCATTAGCGTCCACAGACTTGAGATAAGGTAAATGAACTCTGTCGGAGGACTGTACATAGCATAACTAATCTATGCTTTCAGAAAGGGGGGCATGGTTATCCCTGGCAGAGGCAGGTGGGGAGAGGGCTACTGGGGGGAAAGACAAGTTTGGCTCCTTCGTCTGGATGCTGCTCAAAATAGGTCCGTTCCTCCTTGTGAAAATATATCAAGCTACACACTGGTAAAATGGGCACTTTTTCACAGGTATATCAAGCTTCGATACAACTTTTTTTTTAATCCTGGAAGTTGAAAAGTTTGCTTTCAGTCTTATTAATGAAACGTGCTTAAGAGGAAGTCACATAGCTCAAGGAGGAAATTTTTAAAAAATAATTATGGGCGGCTTCTTCACTGGAGAGATAAGAAAGATGGAACTCTGGGGAAGTACCAGAGTGTCTCTGAGCCTCAGTTTCCCCAAATGGAACAAAGGACCACTGATAACTAACCCCCTGGTCACAGCAGGCACCCAGGGAGGTGATTCCCTCCCCTGAGCCCAGCCCAGCTGTCTTCCCAGTCTCTCTAGAGCAACACTCTAGTTCCAACAGAACTGCCTGTGAGAAAGGAAATGGTCTCCATCTGCACCGTCCAATGAGCACCCCTTGGCTGTGTGGCTCCTCAGCACCTGAAATACGGCCAGGGTGACTCAGCAATGCAATTTTTAATATTGTTTAAGTTTGCATTGTGTGCCTAGTGGCTACCGTACTCAACAGCACAGTTCTAGATCCTGAGAAACGTAAGGGCTTTGGCCAATTACCGCTGGATCCCAATTTTGCTGCGAGATTTGACCTGGTCATTGATGCCCCCCAGGGCCTACCTTCTAGAACGTGACTTCCACGGAGATGAGGGATCAGGGCCATTTTGTTCACTACTGTTTACTATATTCACAGTACCCTACTACGATGCCCGCACGTTAAGTGTTCAGTAAATATTTGTTTAAATGAACAAAATAAAATAAAATCTGGTTAATCCCAACTTCTTTGCCTATTTTTGTGGGGTTATCTTTGCAGAACCCTATTAAATCCAATAGGACATATTTATTTTGAGAAGTGCCAAATTAATGATAGGTCCAAAATGAGTTTCTAAGAGAAAAGATGTCTGGAGTGTGGCCACCACCCCTTAAAGCTGAAGTCATGAGGGGCAGCCACAGACCCGGCCCTCAGATCCACGGAGAGAGACTGAACCCACGGAACCATGGCCAGGAAGACCACAAGCCCCAGTCTGCCCGGGACAGCTCCAGCTTATAGCTATTGTCCCAACCAAACACTCAGGAGTGCCCGGGTCAGAAACTACACAGTCACCCTACGCCAGACCCAGGGTGGCAGATATGACGTGCTCGGATTGGGACGATATGTTCCTGGTAAACTGCGGGATAATCACCGGTGTGAAACTGAATCCTCTTTGGAATAGATGACGGAAGTTTAAAACACCCTGCGATGGAATCTTTTCATGAAAGGAAAAACATCAGCCTTAAGCCTCTGTATGTTTGAGGCCTGTGCTCGCCTGCCCCGGGCGTTCTGGAATCCAGAACCCACCACATGAGCTGCAGGGTGGGCGCAAGCCCCACATTACCTGCAATAGCCACCGCTGTTCGTCTCTCAGATGCTTTTATTTCTGGGGCCACTTCTCCCAACTCTGAATGTCTGAAATAATTGCAAAAGAAAATTCTAATTAAAATAATGAAGTAATACTACAATGTGAATCTACCTATCAAGTTGGCTGCATATCAGAATCTCTCGGGGAGCCTTTAAAAACTACAAATCCTGGCCACACCCCGGACCACCGAAACCAGACCTAGGTGTCAGGCCTGGGTATCACTGCTCTCAAGAGTGCCCTCGATGATTCCCATGTGCAGCTACCACGGAGAAGCGCCCGTCTGGACAAACCGGCAGCACCCTCCACCACTGTGGCCAGAGCACAGATCGCCATCCAAAAAGACATAAAAATATACATACCCTTTGACCAGTAATTCCACTTCTACCCTAAGGAAATAATTAAGATTTAGTTACAAAGATGTTGATACCAGCTTTACATAAAATAGTGAAAAACTGGATGCCATTTATTTATTTATTTATTTATGGCTGCCCTTTAAAATCAAAGTCCAATTACAGGAAGTACAGCACAGTCTTACTCTGCAGTCATTAGAAAATAGTGTATAGATCTCATTTTGTGGACAAAAAGATGTTGGATGATATTACAGAATGAGGTTAATGACGTGTATATTAGTGGGAGGAAATATGTGAATATTTACGGTAGGAATGTGCACAGTGCGGTGATGTCTTAATGAAATCGTGTGTATTTATGTGCTCACCTATAGGTATATAAGGAGCTCTAGAAGGATGCGCATCCAAAGTTAACAGTGTGGGCAGGGAGGGGTGATCCTGAGTTCTTTTAAGTGGATTTGGTAAATGTAGTCCATTTAAGAATAAACTATTTTAGGTTTATTATAGGAATGAGTAAATGTGTTGATTTTGTCAGGAGCCAGAGTTCCACTGTTGAAGAAGGGACATACAAATATGGAAAGAAGGTGGGGTGCCTGGGTGGCTCAGTCGTTAAGCGTTTGCCTTCGGCTCAGGTCATGGTCCCAGGGTCCTGGGATCGAGACCCACATCGGGCTCCCTGCTCAGCGGGAGCCTGCTTCTCCCTCTCCCACTCCCCCTGCTTGTGTTCGTTCTCTCTCTCTCTCAAATAAATTAATAAAATCTTAAAAAAAAACAAAAACAAAAAAATATGGAAAGAAGGAAGTTAGAGAAAGAACCCCCAGAGGTACACTGGAACTAGAGACGTGGCGTGAACACACGAGTTCCACACACATGCTTGCGTGCTCATGTATGTGTGCATTGCTATCTACACGCATGCCCTTCCTAGCTCCGTCCACTGAATGGGCCAAAAACCAAAGATACTACACAGTACTGATGAGCACACCAAGCACCCTTTAACACCACGGCACACTAAAAGACACCAGGTCTCCTTGGAGAAATGGCAGATGCCGGGGCCGGGAGAGAACAAGAGGAGTCTGAGCATCTGATTTCAGAAAATAAGGACATGCTCAAAGAACGCTAGGGCATGGGGCACCTGGGGGGCTCAGTCGTTAAGCATCTGCCTTCAGCTCAGGTCATGATCCCGGGGTCCTGGGGATCTGGCTCCCTGCTCCCCCTGCTTGTGTTCCCTCTCTCGCTGTCTCTCTCTGTCTGTCAAATAAATTAAAAAAAAAAAGAAAAAAAACAATGCTAAGGCGTGCCTCGGAACATGGGAACTGGCAAGTCCAGGGCCATCTGAGCATGGACACGATAAATACAGTGGAAAACCACTGAAAGCCAGGAATGAATGAGTCCATACAGGTAATACATAAGCAAACTGGGGGTGTGGGCAGAGGGCTCTTGCTTACAACCATCTGATGTGTAGGGGCGCTGCAGTGGGGCGGCAGCATTCTGCAACCATCTCAACCTCAGTGAAGATTGGTTCAGGCCAGAAATGCCAACAAGTGCCAACTCTGAGAAGACCGTGTGGATAGGGAACAAGGCATTTGCCCAGCTTCAACGTGGCTCCTCGCGGACTTCTCCTTAGGTGCCAGGGGGAAGAGCCGTAGCGATTATAACGTAGGCCCTCGGGGGATCCCACTGGGGACGGGTGACGCAGACGGCCCCCGTGTGCCCCAGCTGCCCCACCCTGAGAGAGGGCACAGCGTCACCCTGCCCTGCCATGACCATGGGGACAAATCCAACATGTAAAGTTACCCAAGATCCCCAAGGACGAACGTCGCCGAGGGTCAGACAAGGATGGGAGGAATGCTCCAGACTCAGGGTCTGAGGGTGCTGCGGCACCCAAGCCCACCCTGGAGCCCCGGCTGGAAGGGGGCCCTCGGGTGCAGGGGCAGAACTGAGACACAGGTGCTTTGGGCGCTGGCGATGGTGCCGTGCTCTGCAGGAGGACACGGCGGGTGTGGGGATGGCGACGTGTGCAACACACTCTCTAACGGTTAAGAAAAACACGGCGCGTGGGGCGCCTGGGGGCTCAGATGGTTAAGCGCCTGCCTTCGGCTCAGGTCATGATCCCGGGGTCCTGGGATCGAGCCCCGCATCGGGCTCCCTGCTCCGCGGGGAGCCTGCTTCTCCCTCTCCCTCTGCCTCTCTCCCTGCTCATGCTCTCTCTCTCTCTCTCTATCTCTGTGTCTCAAATGAATAAATAAAAAATCTTAAAAAAAAAAGAAAAACATGGCGCATGAGTGTCTGTGTGTGTGTGTACAGAAACACAAACAGCGAGAGAGGGGGAGATGAGAAATGAGAATGTGAGTGAAAATATTAGAAGGAGCAGACTCTGGATAAGGAGCTCTAGGTACAAATTATTTTAATAAAAAATGTAAAAATGTAATAGTGGTTACTTCTCGCTGCATAGCAGGGACATGCGTTTATTTTGTCCTATTTGAGTTTCTTTAAGCAGAAGTCTGTATTGATTAAGACTGAAAGAGCAATAAAAGCGACGCAGTGAGCAGGGTGTGGGTCACAGTAAGACATGTGGATGCCCCGAGGAGACCAGATTCTCCGCGGCCTCTTCCACCACTGTGCTGACCCTGAACTCTATGAAGGACGTGCACAGACACAGCAATCCAGCTCCCCTTAATTCTCCAGCAAAACACATCAAATCCACCCTCCCAGAGGAAACTCCGGACCCCCCCGGTGGCTCTTCCGGCATGTTCTTTGGGGGCCTCATCCTCTGCCCGCTGCGGTCACTGTGTTCGTGGCTTTGAGCCCCTGTCCAGTGCAGAGCGCTACGCAATGCTCGGACTCTGACGCTGATAAAAAATGAGAAATATTCATTGCTTTTGTAGTAAGGAAAAAACCCCTTAAAAATAGACAACAACACAACAGGTTAAAACTAGTCCCCAGAGAAGCAGCCTGGCCTGCCAGCCGCGCACACAACACCCAAAATCCCGGGGGGTCGCCAGGCCTCCACCCACAGCACACGGGCTCCCTGGACACGCGCTCGGGGCCGCTCCCAGGACAGGGGCTGAACCTCAACCCGTTCCTTCCTACACAGCAAAGCACGTAAGCGACATTATCGCAGGGATGACCTGAGCTTGTGCTGGTGTATAAACGTGTACATAGAAATCGGCCCGTCACCCTTGTCCACAAACGCCACGTGATCGCGTCCCTGTGCTGTGAGCCACGGGCAGGGCCCAGCCTGGCAGGAGGCAGCAGAAGCTCAGCTAAGTCCCGTGCTGCCCGTGACAGCTCCACCCGGAACGCTCGCGTGGCCTGAACTGCGCTCAGACCCGGACGCTGAAACCCTAACCCCCAGCATCACCGTACTTGGAGAGGGGCCTGTGACATTTGGTCTTTGTCTCCCTTTCTGGCACAGCTCCTACATGTGAGTTTTGGAAAGCACCTAAGGATGGGGGGCGGGGGGCAGGTTGCCTGGGGAACCAACCGTGTGGTTGGAACTTTCAGTACCCCCCCCACCACGTCCTGGCAGGGGAGAGGGGCTGGAGGTTGAACCAATCACCAATGGCCAATGAGTTAACCACGCATGCCTGTCGTGAAGCCCCCATAAAACCCCGAGAGGACAGGGTTCTGAAGCTTCCAGGTCCGTGAACGTGAGATCTCGGGAGAACGGCAGGCTCTGGAAGGGCTCGGAAGCTCCTTGCCCCTTCCTACAGACCTCGCCCTGTGCCCAGCTCCCCTCTGGCCATTCCTAGGTTACATCCTGTTATAATAGATGGGTCAACTAGTAAGGAAAATATTTCCTTGAGTTCTGTGAGTCACACCAGCAAATTCACGGAACCCAAGGAGGGATCACAGAAACCTCTGATTTACAGCCGGTCGGCCCCACGTACAGGTGATGACCTGGACTCTTGCCACTGGGATCCTAGGCTGGCGCTGCTCACGGGACCCCCAGCCTGTCGCCCATCGGCCACAAGCATGGCAGCATCTGAAGTGGGGGTGGGAGCAGGCAGGAGGGGGGTCCCGCAGCACTGAACCTTGACCCCCTGGGATCCGAGGCTGTCTCCAGGTGGACAGGGTCAGACAGCCTGCTGGTGTCTCCGAATTCTTGGTGTGGAAGGAACCCACCCACACACAACATTAGAACCCGGGCGAGAATACCATCTCAGGGGGTGATCCCAGGTAAATGAGGTCCCAAGGCTGGGGCCCTGCTGACGTCCTACAAGACGACACGGTGGAGAGCTGGCTGTCTCCGCATCTGCACAGAAACGGCCACGTGAACACACAGCAAGGAGCCTGGGACGGAGGCTTCAGGAGAACGCAAAGCTGACCACACGGCCATCGGGGCATCCGGCCTCCGGGACGGTGAGAAACAAGCATCAGTGGCTGAAGTCGCCCAGCCTGTGGGCCTCGTGATGGCGCCCTGAGCAGACGAGCATAAGACCCCAAACTATCCTGCAAGGTGGACACAGGGCATGAGATCTGCCCAATACCACCCAGCGAGCAAACACAGCCAGACCCAAACATGAGTCTTCTGGTTCCCTTCGGGCTCATTACTTCTAAGACTCAGATAGATTTTAGGTAACTTACAATTATAGCTAGTAATTACAGGAATCATAAAAATCAGACCATCTGCCAACTCCCAACCGGCCCTGTTGTGAGTAACAGCCCTGCTAAGCGGCCTGTGGCCAAGACAGAGGAACCAAGTGCGCTCACCCGGGCCCCAGACGCTGCCCAGGGGGCCTTCCACAAAGCAGGCTTGGAAAACTACTAATATCATCAGTATTTGCTTCTGATCTCCAAAATAAGACAAATATAAAATACTGAAAAGTACCAAGAAAATGCTTTTGCCCTTTTGAAAATGACTCAACATATTAACCAATCCTCTCCCCCTTTCATCCAGTCACGTTGCTGTCGCTCCTTCTGGCCACCGACTCTAGAGGATTAGCTTCAGGCTTTCATGAGGCCGTTTCACTCCCTTAGGGTGAAGTGAACCCTGCCGAGGGGTCAGTCTTCTCGTGAGGCCCACGTGGGGTGTGGAACCGAACTCGAAGCCCAGCTCCGGTCCTGCCCGGGGCCAGGGGCACAGAGACCCCGGGTGGGCGTGGGCCCCTGGACTCGGTGCTGACCAGACCTGGGGGGTCTCCGCACACAGACAAGGGGTGACCTGCCCATAGCCCTGAGAGCTCCGTGTGTCTAGCAGTTCTTCCTCGCTAAGTCAGTAAGCAGACATTCTGGCTTGCACCCTCCGAAGGCTCCCCTGGAGTCTGCAGGAGAAATGAGGACCCTGACAACTCAGCGGCCTCACTGGCCATCTCTCCCAGGTGACATGGCCAAGCATACTATCCTCATCCATCCTTTTTCTCTCTTTTTCCAAACTGCCCAGCAGATCGACCTGCAGAACTTTTCTACTTACACCTGGAGATTCTGATTCCAGAGGCCAGGGTGTTCAGTGCTCGTTGACCCCCCTCTGACAACACAGACATCTGCCCACCTCAGAGTTGCCCTCTCCTTGGACAGTGTCCTTCAGTGCCCAGAACGAACTGTCCGAAGCTCGTGAGCAGGGCTAATGCCCAGCGACAAACCCAGCTCCTTCAGCAGGTGGTGCCAGGAAAACGAGAAGACAGAGAAAACCATCCCAAACAGGAGGACGCTAGACAAACCGGGGCGATTTCGCTTAACCGTCATGCGGCCGGCAACATATTGTTAACTGCTTTGGACAATAAAAAGTCTGACTCAATTTCTGCTGTTTGATGCTGACAGCTTTTAAGACCTGCCACTTCCCCTCCTGCCCCACACCGAGGCCAGCTGACAAGGAACCCTAGGGACTCCCTCCCCCGGCACTGGCTAGACCCCTCATCCCATGACCACCCGGAAACAAAACAAAACCTGAAGCCAACTGCTCAGAAAGCCTCGCTGAATTAGTACTAAACCTTTTTAAACCAACTCGGGTGTGCTGTGGGTTGAAACACGTCCCCCGAAAAGATATGTTCAAGTCCTAACCCTGGTACAGCGAATGTGGCCTTATTTAGAAATAGGGTCTTTGCAGATGCGATTAGTTAAATTAAGATCAGGTCATACCAGGTGGGGTGGATCCCTGATCCAACAGCTGGTATCGTGGGAAGAGGAAAGCGTGGACAGATACGCAGGGAGAGAAATACAGGACAGTGGAGTTGCCGTGTCCCCAATCCCAGGATCGCCCGGGATCGTCAGCGGCCACCAGAAGCCAGCAGAGAGGCAGGGGCCCACTGGCCCTCAGGGCCTCCGGGACGCACCCACCAGCCCACACCTCCGCTTCCGACTCCTAGCAGCCAGAGCTGCGACGGAGTCTTCATGCCGTCCAGCCTATGCCACTGTGTTACCACGTCTCTAGCCACCAACGCAGCCTGTGTGTGGCTCCTGACGGCGGGACTCGCCCCCGCCTCTTTGTGTGTCTCTTCTCTGAGTCTTGTAAGGACACCAGTCATTGCATGAGGGCCCACCGAACCCAGTATGGCCTCATTTAACTAATCACATCTGCAAAGAGCCTACTTCCAAAGAGGGTCACATTCACAGATGCCAGGGGTTAGGACTGCAACGCACATTTGGGAGGGGATGCGATTCAACCCGTAACAACATCCAAGCCCAAACCAGAGGCCGTCCTACTGCTGCGGGGTGACCACACACGTTGAAGTCTACATCTCGCTGTGCAGTAGCGGGCCTGGCTGAGAAAACACCAACGACAGGGCTCCCTCGCACGGCATGGGGGCGGCGGTGGGGGACACAAGAGGAGGTCGGACATTATAGCACAGGTAGGACGCAAGGACTCTGCAGCCTGGCAGCGGTGCCCCCAAATGTGCTGGAGGGTGCAGGGAGGGCCCCCTGCTGCTCTCCTGCTTTTCTGCACCTGGAACCCCCCACCGAGGGCAGGGGAGCCTGCACCCTGAGAAAGACGCACAGCCCCCGTGACAGCCCCCACGTCAGGCACCAGTGTCCCCTCAGCGGGCCCCGGGGCAACCGTCAATGCAACATCCCAAGCTGAGCATCTTCCCAGGACAGGAATGGCGTGTCCTGCAACCAGGCTTTGTCCTGGGCTCCTGCTGTGTAGGTCACTGAGCAAGGGGAAGCGGCACTAAAACACAGCCAGATCCTCCAGGAGCTTACACCAGAGCTGGTCACACCCGCAGAACACACACGTGCTGATCTCTGAGCCAAGGCTGGCCGTCCCCACCCCGCACACCTCCTCAGGTTGCTGTGAGGGTCCGGAGAGATGTGCAGGAGTGAGGCAGGATCATATAAGGCAGTCAGTGTTCTCCTGGATTTACTCGCACATTTATTCAGTGCTAGGGACTTCCCTAGGAGTTTGGGATAGCTCAGTGAAGGACACAACTACCTAAGTTTTGAACAGAGCTGAGCTGGGGAGCAGGGGAAAAGACTACTGTGGGATGGTGGGGGAGGGGACCTCCTGGAGAAGGGTGCCCGGGAGCACCAGCCCCATGCCGGCGGGAGGGAGGGCCGAGCGAGCAGAGACAGGACGGGAAAGACGGAGCTTTCCTGGCCACAGACAAGACTTGCTTCCACTCTGGAGGGTGCTCTGAGTGCAGGTGACATGCCTGTCTGGTGCTGCAAACAGCAGAGGGGTGACAAAGGTCAGCCCCAGGTGGTGGCAGCACCAGAGACGCTGACACGGGGTGGGGCTGAACGACAGAACAGACGGATGGGAAGGCTGTGGGAGGGCAGGGCTGCCGGGACCCCAAGCGGCTGGGGCTGCTGGCCTGGGAGCGGTCGTAAAGAAACTATTTGTGTGTCTCCAGCTTCCCAAATTCTCTCACTGTGGCCGGCAGTTTTCCAGATCTGTTTGCAAATAAAATAATCAAAACCCAGCTGCCATCCTGTAGACAAGCAGGTTAGAGACGTCGGGGAAAACTCTTACCAACTCATCTAGGTTGAAAAACAGGTAAGATGATTCTATGGAGAAATATGTGTATAATAACAATCAGGAAAATTCTGAAAAAGAACAGTAATGAAAGAGGACAAAGCCTACGGAGAGGAAAACACAGGACTGGCAGCCAGAAATTAAAGCTGCAGGCCTGGTTCTCGAGATACAGCTCAGGCACAGAGAAACACGGTTCCCAATCAGCCGGGAACCTCGTCTCTGGCCCTGGGAGCTCAGAGTGTCTGGGGTCATTCAGGCATGGGGAACCTGGAAAAATAGGGGCGCCTGGGGAGCTCAGTGGGTTAAGCATCTGCCTTCGGCTCAGGTCATGATCCTGGGGTCCTGGGATCAAGCCCCGCATCGGGGTCTCTGCTCGGCAAGGAGCCTGCTTCTCCCTCTCCCTCCACCCCTGCTCGTGCTCTCTCTCTCTCCCTCACTCCTCTATCTCTCAAATAAATACATAAAATCTTAAAAAGGAAAAATAAGGCAACTAACAATTTCATCAAATGTCTCAACGCAGAGAGCCTAACAGAAGCAGCCCACGTGAACCAGGCAGGTAGGTCTGGGAACCCCAAGCGGGAGCCCTTCTTCCAACGAGAGCCCCATCTCCAGGCATCTCTGCCAAACCACAGTCCGAGCCTCAGATGCTCTGCGAATACAGCTGCTTCCTCCAACAAACCGTGTGAGCGCATCCTCCCATCAGCTCCACCCCGCGCGCCATGGAGACACGACACGCCCTCTGTGGTCAGGACAAAACACAGAACCAAGATTTTTGTTTGTGCCTCAGTAAGTTCATTTAACACAACTGCAGTCATCATTAATGGGGTGAGCTGCCTCAAGTTTGAACTTAAACGGCGTCCCCGGGCCTTGGTTCCCTCATCTGTCTGATGGGGCAGAGGTACCTGGAGAGGGGCCTGACAACGCTCTTCTGAGAAGCAAGCAGAATGTACGTTTCAGGGAACATTCCCTGACCCAATGGTTCTGGGGAAGAGGCCCTTCCCCGAGCTGGATGGAGGCTGGCGGCACAGCCTTGCCCACAGCACCCGTCCCAGTGCTCCTGTTTTCTGCTGAGGGGACACACTGGGTAGCTGGCGTGGTCGTGGGGCAATCACAGATCCACGGGGAGTGGGGGGGGGGCAAAGTCTGTGTCCTGCTGGCAAGAGCACGTCCCTTCTTCAGAAGCCGCAGCAGCCACTGGACAGGCCGAGGGCTCCCACTGGACTTGTCCTGGAGCAGACACACACCTTGTCTGGGTCCCCCAGTGTCTCCACCCCACCCCTCCCCTCCCCTCCCCTGGGCCTCCATCCAGCGTGAAGAGCCATCCGGACCAGGCCAGGCTCTGGCGGGAAAGTTGAACCCTTCCCAGAAGGCAAAGGCCCGGATCCTTTCCTTCCCCACCAAATGATGGTGTTAGGGGAGCATCTTTGTGGATAGGAATGACAAAATAAAGTCCGAGGTACTTGTAAGTGTCTGGTGGATGAGAAGGGGAGCACCTCAGCTGCCAGGAAAATGGACGGGGCCTCCAGCGCACTCGCTCACCACCTGCTCTTTCCTCAGAGGGCAGCCCTCACTGGGTTTCTTCCGGAAACAAAAACCTGAGGGGATGTGGGTGGCGAGAACCCCATGTTAACAATGGGATCAAAGGCCCTGGGACCGACTGTTGCTGAGGGACTGTAAGAGGTCAGGTAGGAAGTTTCCATCTTTAAAGACTCGGGGAGTGAAGAGTCCTCGTTCTTACCCCGATAACTCCATCAGACAGGCAAGACTTTTCAAGTCTAATGTCAGGTGTTGGGAGGTGCAGAGAGGCCTTGAAGTCTGGTGGGGGGAGGGGAAGGCAGTTCGACCACCTGTGAGGACACTCCAGTAGGATCAACTAAAAAAAGGCCCCCTGACCCCAACGTCCAATTCTTGCACATGTCCAGAGGGAGAGATGACGTGCAGCAGTATTTTACGGAGAAAACTGGAAACCCTCTGACTACATAACAGGACCGTGCTGCACGATATTCTGTAGATGTCAAAAGTTGGATAGATCTGATCCTTGTTCTGACATGGGGACAACAGCAAACCATACCACCGGGTGAACAAAGCAAGCCGCAGAAGCTGTATGAGAGCATTTAAGTAAAACACACCGACCCCCGACACTGCGCACCATTTGAGGGAACGCAGGAACCCCAGAAACCTACCAGCGAGTTATGGCCCCCAGGGTTAAGAACCTCTGACTTAGGGGCGCCTGGGTGGCTCAGTCATTAAGCGTCTGCCTTTGGCTCAGGTCATGATCCCAGGGTCCTGGGATCGAGCCCCGCATCGGGCTCCCTGCTCCGCGGGAAGCCTGCTTCTCCCTCTCCCACTCCCCCTGCTTGTGTTCCCTCTCTCGCTGTGTCTCTCTCTGTCAAATAAATAAAATCTTTAAGAAAAAAAAAAAAGAACCTCTGACTTAGACAACATTTCAAGCCACAGAAAACAGAAGCCATGTGGCAGAGAACACGTGCTGGGATTAGCACAGATGGGTCACAGAACCCGAGGAGCCCTAACACGAAGGCACAGAGTACAGGAGACAAGCCAGGAGGCCCGCAGGATGGGGCTGATGGCAGCAGGTCCCCGAGCTCCATCTTTCCTGTCCCCTCCACACTGCTGTCACGGGGACTCCCCCTCCATGAGTGGCGTGCAGGGAGCTCACACACGAGGCCGGTCCCACAGTCCGGGCCAGCATCGTCTCTACGTAGCCCCAAACTCACTGGGCTGGGGGTCACCTCCAACATATCTTTTCCTTTGAGGCCTTGCTCCTGGCCAGGCCCTTGTGACCAATGCCCAGCACATCAGTAAGGGCCTCCTCTGTCCTTCCCAGCTCCCCTACAGTGATTCACGGGGGAAAGAACACCAGAGTCAGAGGCTCCTCCATGCACAGCCCGGCAGAAATCACAGATCCCTTCCTAGCCCTGCCCCGAACGCTGCCTTGCTCCCCCAGTACCGAGTCCAGGAGGCTGAGCATCTGCGGGTCAGCTGACTGAGACAGGCCAGAAACTCTCAGGAAGTCGGGTCTTCCTGGCCAGACTCTGCCCTGCCAGTGAAACCTGCAGTGTAGACAGGTCAGGGTTACATGTGGACGTGTGGACTGTCCCCAGACGCATGCATGCCATAGTCATATGCCACAGTGCCCAGTTCTCTCTGTAAAATGAAGTAGAGGACATTGACAGTTCTCTGACCTCAGCTTTCCAGTGAGTACGCGTCAGAGCATTACAGACGAGTACCACCTGCAGACTCGTGGGGTCACTCACAACAGGACGATATCCGATCTACACCCATGCCACCTACCCCAGGGACACCGTGGAGGGCCTGCTGGCTCACAGCAGAGCACCACTTAGCCCACCTCTGACCCGGGTCTACACAGTAGTGTGTCTGGACACCAAATGTACCATCACGTCTGAGAGGCCTGACGGCCACCGCACACAAACTCAGACACCTCGCGGCTGCCAGGCCACCCCGCCTCCCCCTTTCCTGACAAGAGGGGCAGGAACCGGGTGGGACCTTGAACTCCTGTTCAGTCTGGCCTTCTGAGGGATGGGCCAGGTGTTTATTCTATTTATGAGCTCAAAGTACTGGGTACTTTGTGACCAGAGCTCCCCAAACCTGGAAAGCCAGCAGGAAGATGGGAATGCCCATGACTTGGCCAGCGTCATTAAGGCCGTGGGCAGAGCCAGCTCACCCCATGCACGGCAGGGCCTCCCCCCGTGAGAGGCCTGGTACCTGTCCTCTCGACCCCACAGGAGCGGTTACCACAGCCAACACGTCTAAGACCCTCTGAGTGTGCAGGGTCTTCAAACTAAGAATTTCACCAACTAAAGCAATGACCTTGAGACTCATTCTCCTCTGGGAAGGTACTGGACTGTCATTGCCAGCTTGCGCGACTAGTTAGATTATGGAAGCAAAAACTAATTATAATTAATGGCTGAGGTTTTCTTTTGCAAGGAAGGATTGTTTCAGAAATGACAAACTCGGCGTGTGTCACCATGTTTCCCTAAAGAAAGAACATTTTCGCACCGAAGCAGTGGAAGGCGGTGATGTCAGAACGGGGCTGCCACCCCAGCAGGGCCCGCGGCCCGGCCCCGCCCGGAGACCCGACCCGCAGCCCCCGCCCGGCGGGCGCGCGGCCTCCCCTGCCCTCGCACGCGACCTTCGGGGACCCCCCGGCTGCGCCCCGCGGGTGAGAGCCCAGCATCCGCTCCTACGCGAGCAAGTGGAAAACAGCTGCGCAGGGCAGGGCCGGGGCGCCGGGCACCGGGCGCTCGGGGCCCAGCGGCTCCCAGGCCCAGGGCCGCGCCCGCCCGACCCGACCCCCCCCCCGCCCCCGCCCCGCCCGGCCCGCGCCCCCTCGCGCCCCCCTGCCCGGCCGCGCCCGCCCAAGGTCGGCGGGAGGGCCGCGGGGCCCGGCGAGCGGGGGTCCGGACGGGCGCCGGGGCGGGGGGTCCGGGGACCGGCGGCCCACGCCCGCACCTGCCCCGGGGGGCCCCCCACCCCGCGGCCCGCAGCCCACTCTCCGGTGCGGCCTGAGCGCCGCACTCACCCGTGCGACGCCATCAGCGCGGCGAGGTCTCGGCGCTGCCGCCGCCTCCGCTTCCTCCGCGCGGAGCGCCTCCGCCGGGGAGGGGCCTCGCGCCGGCCACGGCCGCCCGCCCGGGTCGCTCCGGCGGGGGCGCGGGGAGGGGGCCGCGCTCGGGGAGGGGGCCGCGCTCGGGGAGGGGGCCCGGGGCGGCGGGGAGGGGACGGGGGTCTGGGGGGCGCTCGGGGAGGGGGCCCGGGGCGGCGGGGAGGGGACTGGGGGGCGCCCGGGGAGGGGGGGGGTCCCGGGACAGTGGGGGGGCGCGGGGAGGGTCCGGGTATCACCCCTGAGCGGCCGAAGGGAGGGGATGCGGGGGGGCAGGCAGTGCAGGGTTGACACTGGGAACAGGGGCGGCCGCAGCCCCAACCCGCCCACCGGCCCACCTGCCCAGGTGCCCGCAGGCCAGGACTCCGGGAGAGGTGCCTACGGGGCCAAACCAGCCGAAAACCTGCCCCGGGGCCACGAAGCCGCTGGGGGACCGGGTAAAGTCGATGCCTCCCTACCACGAGTTTGATTTCCCTAAGAAAAGCCTTTTCTTCAGCCCAGGAGAGCAAGGCGCTGTCACTACTATTAAGCAAGTGGTAACTTTGCTGTTACTTGCTGTGCTGTCTTGCACGAGTTGCTGGCCTCTCTGAGCCCAGTTACCCCTTGTCAAATGTGTATAAAATTACACTGTTCAGCCCTAGGGACTGTGGAGCACTTTGATCATCCCTTACATTGTGTTATTCAGCGATAATAAGGGGTCTGGGGTTCCTACAGGGGGTTTCACGGGCACCACCTGTGAGTGCTTGAGCCTCAGTTCCTGCTTCAGCACAATGAGTTTTCAAAAATAAATGAGCTCTTGTAAGTGAAAACGCTTAACAGAAAGCTTTGGAAAATGTAAACCACTGTTGATCACATTTCTGTGTTATATTAGACATTACCGATAATTAGTCTGTTTTTACTGCTAATAAGAGTAAGAGCAAAGCCAAGACAGGAGCCAGAAGACCTGGGTTGAACTCTGGGCTCCACCCATCAGGAACTCTGGATCTCGGCAAGAGAGAACCTTGTCAGGGCTGTCCTCTCCTCACCGGAAAAATGGGGTAAAAATAGGTCCCTTCCTCTGTCTGGGTGTTGAACGAGTTAATATTTGTAAAGTGAGTGATACATTGGCTGGTGCATGGTCTCTTTTCCTTCCTGAGAATCCATCCAGTGTTTTGAGCATCTTTGTTCCCTTGGGTAAAATGCAAGGTCAGGAAATTGCTGCCTTAAGTTCAGAAGGTAATTAATGCTCTGTAAAGTTAGCTAAGTAAAGCCACAGGGGCTGTGAGACCCAGATTGGGAATAAATCCAAGAGGACCAGGGTTAGGAAGAGTTTGGGGAGGGGGCAACTGCTAAATGGCCTGGTTCAAGGCAGTAATGATTGCTACTGGAATGAGGGAGGGCAGATAATTTTTTAAAAATCAACTTAGTCGACTTTAAAATATATTTTAAAATAATAACTAAATATAAGTTCACTGAAATATTCTTCTTCAACATGAATTTTAGTGGGTATGTGCCATTTCACTGCCTAGTGGATGATCATGTTTTAACCAACCCCTACTGTTGGACATAAATATTGCTGCCAGTATTCATTATTATAAGAAATATGGACAACAAATATCCCTATCCATGATTATTTCATCCAGTATTCATCCATGATTATTACTTTTTTTTTTAAGATTTCATTTATTTATTTGACAGAGAGAGACATAGTGAGAGAGGGAACACAAGCAGGGGGAGCGGGAGAGGGAGAAGCAGGCTTCCCGCTGAGCAGGATCCCAGGACTCTGGGATCATGACCTGAGCCGAAGGCAGACGCTTAACGACTGAGCCACCCAGGACCCCCCCCCCCCATGATTATTTCCTTAAGCCAAGTTTCTAGGAGTTGAATTTCTAGGTCAGATGATATCAGCATTTTAAGTCTTTTCAGATACATATATAACATACATACACACACAAACACACACATATACATACACTTACATATGCTATACATACATATAGACTCACACACACAGATTACTCTCCCAGCACACTTACCAACACTGACGATAGTGCCAGTTTCCCAAAACTTGTTCTATAAATTTAACAATTTCTTTTGTTGCCAATTTGGTAGGTTAAAAACCAGTATTTTGGCAAAATGGCAGACTAGGAAGTTCCAAGCTCTCATTTCCTCACAGAAAAGTGAACAAACAACCTGAAACTGCCTGAACTAATTTTGTAGGGGCTCTAAACACCAAAGACTTACAGCAACCAAGCAAACACTCAAGCAAGAAAAACACATATTTAAAATTGCAGGTAAGTTTTCTGGAGTTTTTACTTGCGTTGCCCCACCCCTTCTCCAGGGTAGCAGTGGTCTTGGCCTTGAGCAGGTAGGATCCTGTTTCCCAGTCCCCACATACTTACTGTCTTGGACAGGCCTTCTTTGCATACAACCTTAGAAGAAATGGTAAAGGGAGTCCATCAGATTGAAACAACAGAATGCTAGACCAGAACTCACAGCAGGATGAAATTGTAAAGATCTATCATAAAGATAAATATATGGGCAAATACAAAAACCAGAATTTTAATTTTGGTATTAACTCCACTTTTTATTTTCAATAGGACTTAAAAGACAAATTCATACAAATAATTATGTTATAAATATATATTACTGGGGGGCACCTGGGTGGCTCAGTCGGTTGAGCATCTGCCTTTGGCTCAGGTCATGATCTAGGGGTCCCGGAATCGAGTCCCGGGTTGGGCTCCCTGCTCAGCGGGGAGTCTGCTTCTCCCTCTCCCTCTGCTGCTCCCCCTGCTGTGCACTCTCTCTCTTTCTCTGACAAATAAAATCTTTAAAAAAAATGTTACTGGGCACAGGGTATAAAAATGTAATTTGTGATATTAATAACTTGAAGGAGAAATGACTGTAAAGTGTAGAGTTTTTGTATGCAGCTGAGGTGTTCAAATCATTAAAATTAGACTTTTGTAACTTTAGGATATTATATGTAATCCCATGGTATCCACAAAGAAAATCTTTATAGAATATATAGAAGAATATATATTTGAAGGGAATCAAAACGTGTCATTACAAGAATTCAGCTGACCAGAAATAAGGCAGTAATAGAAGAGAGACAAAGCTCTAAGGCAATAATAATAATAATAATTTTTTAAAAAGGCAAAGTGGCAGTAGTAAATTCCTCCTTATCAGTAATTATTTCAAATGTGAATGGATGAAATTATCCAATCAAAAGGCAGAGATTGGCAGAATGGGTTTTAAAAAATAATCCAAATATATACTGTTTACAAGAGACTGACCTTGAGTCTAAAGACAGAAAAAGATTGGAAGTGAAAGGATGGTAAAAGATGTTCCGTGCAAACAGTAACCAAAAAAGCAGGGTAAGCTACTTAGATAAAATAGACTTTAGGTTAGAACTGTTATAAGAGATAAAGAAAGACATTATATATTTTTAAAAATAGTCAATTCACCAAGATATAGCAATTATAAACATATATGCACCAAATAAAAAGCCCCAAAATATATGAAGCAAATATTCACAGAATTGAAGGGAAAACTAGTTCTATAATAATACTTGGATACTTCAATAGTCATTTTCTACAGTAGATAGAAAAACCAGGAAGAAGATCAAGAAGGAAACAGAGAACCTGAACCATACTACCAATTGGTTGTGTCCAACAGACACATACAGGACACTGCACTTAATAGCAGCAGAACACACATCCTTCTCAAGGGCACATGGACCATCCTCCAGAAGGGACCACATGTCAGGCCACAAAACAAGTCTTAATAAATTAAAAAAAGATTTCAATCATTAAAAATATCTTTTATTGGGCGCCTGGGTGGCTCAGTTGGTTAAGCCCCTGCCTTCGGCTCAGGTCATGATCCTGGAGTCCCGGGATCGAGTCCCGCATCGGGCTCCCTGCTCAGTGGGGAGTCTGCTTCTCCCTCTGACCCTCCCTCTTCTCATGCTCTCTCTATCTCATTCTCTCTCTCAAATAAATAAATAAAATCTTTAAAAATATATATATCTTTTATCACAATAGAATGAAACTAGACATCAAAAATATAAAACAGGAAAATTGACAAATATGTGGAAATTAAGCAGCACACCATAAACAACTGATAAAGAATAAATCACAAGGAAAACTGGGAAATACCTCAACAACAATAAAAACATAGCAAAACATGTGATATAGCAAAAACAGTGCTAAGAGGGAATTGTATATATATAAATATCTGTTATAAAAGAAGAAAAATCTCAAATCAATAACCTAACTCTATGCCTCAAGGGGAAAAAAAATGAAGAGCACACCAACCCAAAGCTAGCTACTAATAATTACTTATTAGTAAGTAATAAAGACTAGAAAAGAGAAAAATAAAGAATAGAAAAATAGAGAAAAATCAATGAAATAAAAAGCTGATTCTTTGAAAAGATCAAAATTAACAAACTTTTAGCTAAACTCACAAAAAAGGACAGAAGACATAAATCACTAAAACCAGAAATCTAAGTAAGGACATTACTACTGGTTTTACAGAAAAAAAAAAAAAAATTATAAGAATACTACAAATGATTGTATACCAACAAATTGCATCACCTAAATGAAAAAACTGATTTCCTGGAAACACAATAGACTGAATAATGAAGAAATAGAAAATCTGAACAGATCTATAACTAGACATTGAAGTAGTAATCAAAAAACCTCCCAACAAGGAAAAGCATGGCTTCAATGGTGAATTCTACAAAACATATAAATAGTAGCATTAATCCTCTAACTCTTTGAAAAAATTAAAGAGCATGAGATCAACATTACACCTGATACTAAAGCCAAACACCCGACAAGAAAGCTACAGACCAATTTCCCTTATGAATATTGATACAAAAATCCTTGACAAAATGCTAGCAAACATAATCCAGAAAAAGACTATATACAATGACAAAGTGGGATTTATTCCTGGAATGCAAGGATGGTGCCACATATGAAAATTGATCAGTGTAATATATTACATTAATACAATGAAGAAAGAAAAAGTACATGATTATCTCAATGTATGCAGAAAAAGCATTTGACAAAATTCAACAACTTTCTTGACAAAAACACTCAAACCAGGAGTGGATGGAAACCTCTTCAACACAATAAAGGCCACATATAAAACCCCAGCGTTAACACCATACTCAATGGTGAAAGCCTACAAGTTTTCCCTAAAATTAGAAACAAGAAAAGGATGCTCACTTTTGCCACTTCTGTTCAACACAGTACCGGAAGTCCTAGTCAAATCAATTAGGCAAGGAAAAGAAACAAAAGGCATCCAAACTGGAAAAGAAAAAGTAAAATTTTGTCTGTAGATGACATGATCATATATGTACAAAGTCCCAAAAATTCCACACCAAAAAAAACAACAACAACAACAATAAAAACCCTGTAATACCTAATAGGTGAATTCAGCAAAGTTGCAAGTAAAAAATCAACATGCAAAAATCAGCTGTGATGATGGCAGCAGGCCATGCATCTGCAGACACCTGCAGCAGGCCTGCCCAAAGACCTCAGCAGCCATAGACCCATCAGCCAGCACACCCAGAATCTCTGACCACACTCTTTGGAGAGGTCTTTCCCTACTGAAACCAGCCAGTAAGAATTAGAAGAGGTAACCGCTTCTTCAAATGTACAGATACCAACACTAGGCTAGAAAAATCATGAATAATGACATCACAAAGAAACCTAATAAAGCTAAAGAAACAGAAACCCATGAACTACTTGACAAAGAACTCAAAATAATTTTCTTAAATAAGTTAAATGAGAGAAAAAAATAATTATCCCTGATGAACATAGATGATAAATCCTCAACAAAATTCTAGCAAGCTGGATTAAACAGCACATTAAAAGTACCCCATGACTAGGTAGAATTTATCCCTGTGGTGCAAGGATGGCTCAAATTATGCAAATCAATCACTGTGATACACCACATTAGCAGAATGAAGGATAAAAATCACATGATCATTGAAATAGATTCAGAAAAGCAGTTTACAAAACTCAACACCCTTTCATGATAAAAACTCTCAACAAAATAAGTACACTAGGAATTTACTTTAATACAATAGAGGCTGTTTACAAGAAGCCCATAGTCAACATTATACTCAACGATGAAAAGCTAAAAGTTTACCCTCTAAAGTATGAAACAAGGCAAGAATGCCCACTCTTGCTTCTCCTATTCAACATTGTACTATGAGTCCTAGAGAGGATAATTAAATAAGAAATAAATAAATAAATAAATAAATAAAAGACATCCAAATCAGAAAGAAAGAAGTAAAATTATCTGTTTACAGAAGACATGATCTTCTATGTAGAAAGACTAAAGACTACACACACACCTGTTAAAATAAATGGATTCAGTAAAGTTGCAGGATACAAAAATCCATATACAAAAATCAGTTGCATTTCTATACAGAAACAATATATCCAAAGAGGAAATTAAGAAAACAGTCTCATCTACAATATCATCAAAAACAATAAAAGGGGCGCCTGGGTGGCTCAGTCATTAAGTATCTGCCTTCGGCTCAGGTCATGATCCCAGGGTCCTGGGATCAAGCCCCACATCGGGCTCCCTGCTCGGCGGGAAGCCTGCTTCTCCCTCTTCCACCCCCCCTGCTTGTGTTCCTGCTCTCACTATCTCTCTCTGTCAAATAAATAAATAAAATCTTAAAAAAAAAAAACAATAAAATACTTAGGAAAAAACTAAGGAGTTAAGAGACCTGTACATAGAAATCCATAAAACAGTGATGAAAGAGATTAAAGAAGACACAAATAAATGGAAGGACATTTCATGTTCATTGACTGAAAGAATTAATATTGTTAAAATTAATCATTCAAAGTGATCTACATTTTCAATACAATCCCCCCAAAATACTAATGGCATTCTTTATGGAAGTAGAAAAAAATAATCCTAGAATTCATTTGGAACCACCACAGACCTTGAATGGCCAAAGCAATTTTGAGCAAGAACATAGCTGGAGGCATCACACTTCCTAATTTCAAAATATATTAGACAGCTACAGTAATCGGAACTGCATGATACTGGCATAAAAACAAATATACAGGGCACCGGGGTGGCTCAGTTGGTTAAGCGTCTGCCTTCGGCTCAGGTCATGATCTCAGGGACCTGGGATTGAGCAGCGAGTCTGCTTCTCCCTCTCCTCCGCCCCCACTCATGCTCTCTCTCCTATCTCTCTCTCTCAAATAAATAAACCTTTAAAAGCAAAAAACAAGGGGCACCTGGGTGGCTCAGTCAGTGAAGCATCTGCCTTCAGCTCAGGTCATGATCTCAGGGTCCTGGGATAGAGTCCCGCATCGAGCTCCCTGATCAGCGGGAGCCTGCTTCTCCCTCTCCCCCCTGCTTGGGCTCTCTCTCACGATCTCTGTCACTCTCTGTCACTATATGTCTCTCTCTCGCAAATAAATAAATCAAATCTTTAAAAAAATAAAAACAAAAAACAAATATACCGTAGTCCCCCCTTAGCCATGGTTTCAGTTACTTACGGTCAACTGCAGTCCGAAACCAGATGATCCTCCTTCTGACAATCAGAAGGTCAATAGTAGCCTAACGCTACATGTAATGCCTACACCATTCACCTCACTTCCTCTCACTTCACCTCATCACATGGGCATTTTATCACCTCACATCATCACAAGAGGAAGGGTGAGTGCAGTACAAGAAGATATTTTGAGGGCACCTGGGTGGCTCAGTTGGTTAAGCGACTGCCTTCAGCTCAGGTCATGTTCCTGGAGTCCCAGGATAGAGTTCCGCATCTGGCTCCCTGCTCAGCAGGGAGTCTTCTTCTCCCTCTGACCCTCCCCCCTCTCATGCTCTCTCTCTCTATCTCATTCTCTCTCTCAAATAAATAAATAAAATCTTTAAAAAAAAAAGATATTTTGAGAAAAATAAAGACCACAGTCACATCATTTTTATTATAGTATATTGTCATAATTTTTCTATTTTATTATTGGTTACTGATGTTAGTCTTTTATTGTGCCTAATTTAAAAATTAAACTTTATCATAGGTATGCACATAGAGGAAACAAGAGAGTATGTATAGGGTTCAGTATTATTCCCATTTCAGGCATCCACTGGGGGTCTTGGAACATAGCCCCCACTGACAAGGGGGGACTACCAATGGAACAGAATGGAGAGCCCAGGAGTAAGTCCATGCATCTACAGTCAACCGATCTTAGAGAAGCATGCCAAGAACACTAAATGGGGAAAGGACAGTCTCTTCAAGCAATGTTGACGGGAAAACTGGATATCCACATGCAGAAGCATGAAATTAGATACTTACATCACACACAAACATCAACTCAAAATGGATAAAAGACATAATCCTAAAATCTGAAACTATAAAACTCTTAGAAGAAAACATAGGGGAAAAGCTAAATGTTGCACTCTGCAATGAATTCTTGGGTAAGACACCAAAAGCACAGGCAACAAAAGCAAAAAATAGACGAGTGGGTTATATCAAACTGAAAAACTACTGTCTAGCAAAGGAAACAATCAACTAAATGAAAAGACGACCTATGGAATGGAAGACATTATTTGCAAACCATAAATCTGATAAGAGGTTAATATTTAAAATATAGAAGGAACTCCTTCAACTCAATAATAATTTATTTTAAGAAAAACTGATTTAAAAATGGGCAAAGGACCTCAAGAGACATTTCTCAAAAGAAGACATAAAAATGGCCAACGGGTTGGGCGCCTGGGTGGCTCAGTTGGTTAAGCGACTGCCTTTGGCTCAGGTCATGATCCTGGAGTCCCAGGATCAAGTCCCGCATCGGATTCCCCGCTCAGCAGGGAGTCTGCTTCTCCCTCTGACCCTCCCCCCTCTCATGTGCTCTCTCTCGCTCTCATTCTCTCTCTCAAATAAATAAAATCTTAAAAAAAAAAAATGGCCAACGGGTATATGAAAAGGTGCTCAACATAACTAATCATCAGGGAAATGTGAATGAAAACCACAATCAGGTATCACCTCACACCTGCGAGAATGGCCATTATCAAAAAGACAAGATACGTGTTGGTGAGGATGTTGAGAAACAGAATGCCTTGTACACTGATGGTGGGAATGCAAACTGGTGCAGCCACTGTGGAAAACAGTATGGCAGGTCCTCAAAAAGCTAAACATAGAAATACCATGTGATCCAAAATCACACATCTGAGTATATAGCCAAAAGTATTGAAGTCGGGATCTCAAAGAGATATCTGTACTCTGCTGTTCGTTGCAGCATTATTCACGATAATCAAGATAGGGAAACAACCTAATTGTCCATCAAGGAATGAATGGATAGAGAAAAATGTGGTGTATAAATACAATAGAATATTGGTTGGCCTTTAAAAAGCAGAAAATCCTGACATTTGCAACAACATGGATGTACCTAGAGACCCTTATGCTAAGTGACATAAACCAGACAAAGGACAAATTCTGCATGATCCCACTTTTAGGAGGAATCTAATATAGTAAAATTCAGAACCACAGCATGGAATAATGGTTACCAGATGCTGGGAGGAGGGAAAAACAGAGAGGTGTTGGTTAGTCAAAGGGTACAAAGCTCTAGTTATGCAAAATGAGTAAGTTCTGGAGATCTAATGTACAACATAGGGCCTATAGTTAACAACACTGTATGGTATACTTAAAAATATGCTAAGAAGGTAGATCTTATGTTAAGTGCTCTTAAACACAAAAGAAAAAATACATATAATAAGCAAATAAACGAAAATAATAATATATAAAGGGAGTGAGAAGAAACTTTTGGAGGTGATAGATGGGTTTATGGCCTTCATTGTGGTGATGTCTTCACAGGGATATTCTGATCTTCAAGCTCATCAAACTGTATACATTAGATACATGGAGCTTTTTTAATTTCAGCCATACTCAATAAAGAGAATAAGAAAAGTCACTTGCATTTCCATTCACTAACAATAAGCAATATTAAAAAGAAATTAAGGAACCAATTCTACTTACATTAGCATCAAAAAGAAAAATATTTAGAAATAATGGGCATCTGGGTGGCTCAGTCAGTAAAGCAGCCAGCTCTTGATTCCAGCTCAGGTCGTGATCTCAGGGTGGTAAGACTGAGCCCCACAATCAGGCTCCACACTCAGTGGGGAGTCTGCTTGAGATCCTCTCCATCTCCTTCTGCCCCTCCCCCTGCTCATGTGATCTCTCTCTAAAATGAATAAATTTTTTTAAAAATTTATATAAACTTACAGAAGATGTGACACTGAAAACTACAAAATAATGTTGAAAGAAATTAATGAAGATATAAATAAGTGGAAAGATATTCCATATTCACAGATTGGAAATCTTAATATTGTTAAGATGTCAATGCAACCCAAAGCAATTTACAGTTTCAATGGAATCACGATCAAAATCTCAAGACATTTTTTTACAGAATAGAAGTCATCCTAAAATTCATATGGAATCTCAAGAACACTGAATAACCAAAATACTCTTAAAAATAAAGAACAAAGTTGGAGGACTCATACCTCCCAATTTCAAAACTAACTATAAAACTACAGTAATCAGGGCACCTGAGTGGCTCAGTCATTAAGCGTCTGCCTACGGCTCGGGTCATGATCCCAGGGTCCTGGGATTGAGTCCTGCATCAGGCTCTCTGCTCAGCGGGGAGCCTGCTTCTCCCTCTCCCACCCTCCCTGCTTGTATTCCCTCTCTCCCTGTCTCTCTCTCTCTCTCTGTCAAATAAATAAATAAAACCTTTAAAAAAAAAACTATAGTAATCAAAATAGTGTAGTACATAAAGACAGACATATAGACCAATGGAATAGAATATTGAGCCCAGAAATAAATTCTCACATACATGGTCCAACATATTTTTGACTCAATTGCTAAGACCAGTCTATGTGGAAAGGACAGTCTTTTCAAAAAATGGTGCTGAGAAAACTGGATATCCACATACAGAAGAGTGAAGTTGGACTCATACCTTACATCATATACAAAAATTACTTGGGGGATGCCTTGGTGGCTCAGTTGGTTAAGTGTCTGACTTTGGCTCAGATCATGATCCCAGGGTCCTGGAATTGAGCCCCGCATCAGGTTCTCTGTTCAGTGGGGAGCCTGCTTCTCCCTCTCCCTCTGCCTGCTGCTCTGCCTACTTGTGCTCTCTCTATCTCTGTCAAATAAATAAGGTCTTCAAAAAAAAATTACTCGGGGTGCCTGGAAGGCACAGTCAGTTAAGTGTCCGATTCTCGGTTTCAGCTCAGGTCATAATCTCAGGGTGGCGGGATCGAGCCCTGCCTCAGGCTTTGTACTCAGCATGGAGTATGCTTGAGACTCTCTTCTCCTCTCCCTCTGCCCCTCTCCCCTGCATGTGCACTTTCTCTGTCTAAAATAAATAAATAAACCTTTTTTAAAAATTACTCAAAATTGGTCAAAGACCTAAGCATTAAAACAATAAAACTCTTGGGAAAAAAAAAAAACAAAACACAGGGGAAAAGCTTCATGACATTGTATTTGGCAATGATTCTTTTGGATATGATACCAAAAGCACAGGCAACAAAAGAAAAAACTTGATCAATTGGACTGCATCAAAATTTAAAATTTCTTTTGTATCAAAGGACGTTATCAAAAGAATGAAAAGACAACCCACAGAATGGGAGAAGATATTTACAATTCATATACCTGATAAAGGAATTAATATCCAAAATACATAAGGAACCCCTACAACTCAACCACAAAAATATCCAAACAACCCAATTCAAAAATGGGCAAAGGGCTTGAATAGACATTTCTCCAAGGAAGATATACTTATGCCAATGAAAATGTGCTCAACATCATTAGTCATTAAAGAAATGCAAATAAAAAACCACAGTGAGATACCACTTCCCACATACTAAAATGGCAATCACCAAACAGAAAATATCAAGTGTTGATGATGATGTGGAGAAATTGGGATCCTAGTACATTGTTGGTGGGAATGTAAGATGGTTCAACCACTGGGGAAAACAGTTTCACAGTTGCTAAAAATGCTAAACATAGAAATACCATGTGATCCAGCAATTCTGCTTCTGGGTATATATCCCAAAGAAGTGAAAGCAGGAACTCAAACAGATACTTGTACACCAAGGTTCACAGTAGTAGGTATTCACAATGGTGAAAAGGTGGAAAAAATCCGAATGCCCATCAACAACTGAATGGATAAACAAAATATGGTATAGGGACGCCTGGGTGGCTCAGATAGTTAAGCATCTGCCTTCGGCTCGGGTCATGATCCCAGGGTCCTGGGATCGAGCCCCACATCAGGCTCTGTGCTCAGAGGGGAGCCTGCTTCTCCCTCTCCCTCTGCCTGCCTATCTGCCTACTTGTGATCTCTCTCTCTCTCTGTCAAATAAATAAATAAAATCTTTAAAAAAAAATATGGTATAAACATAAAATGGAACATTATTCATAAGAAGTGGAATTCTGACACACTACAACAAGATAAGCCTAGAAAACATGCTATGTGAAATAAGCCAGACACAAAAGAATATTCTGGGACTCCACTTATATGAGGAACCTTGAGGAGACAAACTAAGAAACAGATACAGAAAGTGAATTAGGGGTTACCAGGGGCTGGAGACGGGGCAATGGGGAGTTACTGCTTAGTAGTTAGAGTCTCTGGAACGATAAAGTTTCAGAAATAGTGATGTCATGGTTGGACAACATGGGAATGTAATGAATGCCACAGATTTGTACACTTAAAATGATTACCATGGTAAGTTTTATGTGTATATATTTTGCCAAGACAAAAAAAAAATTTGAAGAGAATCTATTTAGAAATCTCAGAAATTTTAAAAATATATTGTTGAAATAAAAGATCTGAAAGAGTGGATTTTAATTATCAGAAAATGCAGGCTATATACCTAATTGGACCTTAATCCTAAAAACAATTAAAAACTCTGGATAATTATTTTAAAATTAAAATTACCTAATCAATTAGTAAGGAAACTGGGGATCCTCTGGTCAGGTCATAGAAGCAAAGAGGTGAGCGTAGAGAGCGATGACCGCTTCCCTCTCTTGGGGGCCTTCTTCAGACTAGACAATGTGCATTTGGGATTTCACAGCTGCAGGTGTTTGAGGAACAGAAAACAACCCTCCAAACCCATCCAAGGCAGGGGCTGTAAAAGAGCAGCCTCCATCCCTCGGGCTGGGACTCCAGAGGGTCATACCCATGGTTTTGACAGTGAAATAGAAATAACTGGCCTCCGCCCCAGAGAAGAGCTGAGTGTCTCCAATTTGGTTCATGAGAGGATTACCTCTGAGAATATGGAAACCACGAGTGGCCCTTACATGGCTGTGCAACCTGAATTAACACCACCTGGGTAATCTGAAAACCAAGAAGCAACTTTAGAGTGATCCTGGGTTGGGAGTGCTTCCAGAGCCTGGCAGACACAAACACAAATTTCCTCTGGAAGAATCCACATTTATCCTGGGTATCAGAGAATTTATGAAATAAAATACCAAGAAAAATGAAATGCCAAAGAAAAATTCCAAATAAATTTTGAGAGTCAAAAATAACACAAACAAGGCACCATGAATGAAGGAAAAAAAATTGGAACAGACCTTAAAGAATTTCAGATAAATGGAATTATTAGACACAGACTTTACAGTAACTATGTTTAATACTTTAAAACAGATAAAAAATAACCTTGAAATATATACAAAAGAGGATGAGATTTGAAAAACAATCAAAATTTAAATAAAATAGAATTGAAATTATAAGTGTAATGGATGGGTTTAATAGCAAATTAGACACACTGAAACTAGTGAAATGGAAAACAGAACTGAAAAGATTATCAGTAATGGAGCAAAAAGTCAAAGAGAAGGAAAATATGAAGAAGGGTTAAGAAATACAGCAGATAAAGTCAGAAGGTCTAACATATATATAATTATGGACCCAGATGGGAAAAGAGGGAAAACGGAGAAGCAATATCTGAAAAGATAGTTACTAAGAATTTTCCAAAACTGGTGAAAGATACCACCTTACAGCTTCAAAGGGTTAAACAAATTAGCCCTAAACAAATTAGTTATGTAACACCTGGTTACATCAAAAGTGAAATGCATAAAACTAAGAGGATGTAGTTTAGGCAAGAGGAAATTGGCAGATGGAAGATCTGGGCTGCATGAAGTAATAAAGACCATAGAAAATAGAAATTTAAACAAAAATTGGCTTTAGAAACAATAATAGTGTATTGTGGGTTAAATTTTAAAAAAATTTATAGCAAGAGTTGTAGGAAAAGTAATGGTCTCCCAAAGATGCCCACATCCTAAGCCCCATCACCTATGAATATGTCATGTCACATGGCAAAACAGCACAAATTCATCATCTTCCAGTTCTGTAGGTTAGAAGGTGTTGGCAAGGCTGTGTTTCTTGCCAAAGGCCCCTAGGGAAAATTCTGTTCCCTTACCTTTCCCAGTTTCTAGAGGTGGCCTGTTGATCTCATCTCATGGCCCCCTCCTCATTCTTCAAATCCAGCAACGTTGCATCTCCTGATCTTTTCTTCTGCCTCCTGTCTACCTTCATGGACCCTGGTAATGACATCGCCCCTTCCCCTAATCCAGATAATTGTTTCATATTAAAGTCAGCTGATTACCAACCTTAATTCCATCTGCAACCTTAATTTTTCTTTGCCATCATCCAGTACTTGAGAAACATACACACAAAAACCCATAAGCATAAAGAATAAATGAAAAAAAAAGAACTTGACCTAACATGTACATATATATAGAATATTACACTCAATATCTATAGAATATACATTCTTTCAAGTGCTCATGTAACACCCATCCCCCACCCCTTCCCCTCTGGGAACCATCAGGTTGTTCTCTATATAAAAGTCTATTTCCCTCAGAAAGAACTCAAATACATGGAGGCTAAAGAGTACCTTCTAAAGAATGAATGGGTCAACCAGGAAATTAAAGAAGAATTTTAAAAATTCATGGAAACATATGAAAATGAAAACACAACTGTTCAAAATCTTTGGGATGCAGCAAAAGCAGTCATAAGAGGAAAGTATATAGCAATACAAGCCTTTCTCAAGAAACAAGAAAGGTCTCAAATACACAACCTAACCCTACACCTAAAGGAGCTGGAGGAAGAACAGCAAATAAAGCCTAAACCCAGCAGAAGAAGAGAAATAATAAAGATCAGAGCAGAAATCAATGAAATAGAAACCAAAAGAACAGTAGAACAGATCAACAAAACTAGGAGCTGGTTCTTTGAAAGAATTAACAAGATTGATAAGCCCCTGGCCAGACTTATCAAAAAGAAAAGAGAAATGACCCAAATCAACAAAATCATGAATGAAAGAGGAGAGATCACAACCAACACCAAAGAAATACAAACAATTATAAGAACATATTATGAGCAACTCTATGCCAGCAAATTAGATAATCTGGAAGAAATGGATGCATTCCTAGAGATGTATCAACTACCAAAACTGACCCAGGAAGAAATAGAAAACCTGAACAGACCTATAACCACTAAGGAAATTGAAGCAGTCATCAAAAATCTCCCAACAAACAAAAGCCCAGGGCCAGATGGCTTCCCAGAGGAATTCTACCAAACATTTAAAGAAGAATTAATACTTATTCTTCTGAAACCATTCCAAAAAATAGAAATGGATGGAAAACTTCCAAACTCGTTTTATGAGGCCACCATTACCTTGATCCTAAAACTAGACAAAGACCCCATCAAAAAGAATTACAGACCAATATCCTTGATGAACATGGATGCAAAAATTCTCGCCAAAATACTAGCCAATAGGATCCAACAGTACATAAAAAGGATTATTCACCATGACCAAGTGGGATTTATCCCTGGGCTGCAAGGTTGGTTCAACATCCGCAAATCAATCAATGTGATACAATACATTAATAAAAGAAAGAACAAGAACCATATGATCCTCTCAATCGATGCAGAAAAAGCATTTGACAAAGTACAGCATCCTTTCTTGATCAAAACTCTTCAGATTATAGGGATAGAGGGTACATACCTCAATATCATAAAAGCCATCTATGAAAAACCCACAACGAATATCATTCTCAATGGGGAAAACCTGAGAGCTTTCCCCCTAAGGTCAGGAACACAGCAGGGATGTCCACTATCACCACTGCTATTCAACATAGTACTAGAAGTCCTAGCCTCAGCAATCAGACAACAAAAAGAAATAAAAGGCATCCAAATTGGCAAAGAAGAAGTCAAACTCCCACTCTTTGCAGATGATATGATACTTTATGTGGAAAACCCAAAAGACTCCACCACAAAACTGCTAGAACTCATACAGGAATTCAGTAAAGTGGCAGGATATAAAATCAATGTACAGAAATCAGTGGCATTCCTATACACCAACAACAAGACAGAAGAAAGAGAAATGAAGGAGTCGATCCCATTTACAATTGCACCCAAAACCATAAGATACATGGGAATAAATCTAACCAAAGAGGCAAAGAATCTGTACTCAGAAAACTATAAAATACCCATGAAAGAAATTGAGGAAGACACAAAGAAATGGAAAAACACTCCATGCTCATGGATTGGAAGAACAAATATTGTGAAGATGTCAATGTTACCTAGAGCAATCTACACATTCAATGCAATCCCTATCAAAATACCATAAACTTTTTTTCAAAGAAATGGAACAAATAATCCTAAAATTTGTATGGAACCAGAAAAGACCCCGAATAGCCAGAGGAATGTTGAAAAAGAAAAGCAAAGCTGGCGGCATCACAATTCCGGACTTCAAGCTCTATTACAAAGCTGTCATCATCCAGATAGTATGGTACTGGCACAAAAACAGACACATAGATCAATGGAACAGAATAGAGAGCCCAGAAATGGACCCTCAACTCTATGGTCAACTAATCTTCGACAAAGCAGGAAAGAATGTCCAATGGAAAAAAAACAGTCTCTTCAACAAATGGTGTTGGGAAAATTGGACAGCCACATGCAGAAGAATGAAACTGGACCATTTCCTTACACCACACACAAAAATAGACTCACAATGGTTGAAAGACCTAAATGTAAGACAGGAGTCCATCAAAATCCTAAAGGAGAACACAGGCCGCAACCTCTTCGACCTCAGCCGCAGCAACTTCTTCCTAGAAACATCGCCAAAGGCAAGGGAAGCAAGGGCAAAAATGAACTATTGGGACTTCATCAAGATAAAAAGCTGAGAGGGGGGAAAGATGGCGGAGGAGTAGGGGACCCTATTTCAACTGGTCCCCGGAATTGAGCTGGATATCTACCAGACCACTCTGAGCACCCACGAAACCAGCCTGAGATGTAAGAAGATCTGGATCTCTACAAACAGAATATCGCAGGCGGTTGGTTGGTTGTTTGCTTGTTTGTTTGTTTTTTTAAGATTTTATTTATTTGTCAGAGAGATAGAGAGCACAATCAGGGGGAGTGGCAGGCAGAGGGAGAGGGAGAAGCAGGCTCCCCGCTGAGCAGCGAGCCTGATGCGGGACTCGATCCCAGGACCCTGGGATCATGACCCGAGCCGAAGGCAGTTGCTTAACCGACTGAGCCACCCAGGTGCCCTGGAGGCAGTTGGTTTTGAGGTACGAAGCGGGGAGCCGTGATTCCGCGGGCAGATATTGGAGGATAAACGGCAGCAGGAGGGTGCCTGGCCGTGGGGATCCCACACCGCCGGTGAGTGACAGCCTCACGCGCTGGGGACGGGGCACAGACTCGCAGACCAGTAGCGACAGGGGAAGGACTTTAGGGCAGCCCCCGGGGTGGAAACCTGGAGCGGCAGGGTCGCGTGCGCAAATTGGGAGTGGCTGGCGGTTTTAGAAGCACAAAGGGCAGAGACGTGCCCTGGAGGCAGGACTGGGGGCGCTGTGGAGGGGCGCACAACCCAGGCCGCTGCAGTTTATAGCAGCACGGACAGAAACGGAGACGGTGTGGCCTGGAGAGCTCACTGAAGAACAGACTGCAATCTCTCTGCTCTGAGGCAGAGGGTCGGAAGTGGTCTCTTCTGCTCTGACTCGTAGAAGAGACGCGGAAAGCTGCCAGGGAAAGCTGCCAGAGAACAAAAGCCCCCAAAACTGATTCCCGCTGAGCCCATCCCCCACCACAGGGGGGCAGGGCAACTCCGCCCAAACAGCGTTGCCTGAGTAACAGTGTGGCAGGCCCCTCCCGCAGAAGACAGGCTGGGAAAACAAGAGGCCAGCAACCCTAAGGTCCCAAGAAAACAGGTGCATCTTGCTTGGGTTCTGGTCAATAATTTGGACTCTATACGTTCCCTCAAACACCCATCAACAGAATGACTAGGAGGAAGAGCCCCCAAAATAGAAAAGACTCAGAGATTATGACTTATGCTGCAGATTTACAAATGGATGCAGATATAACCAAGATGTCAGAGATGGAATTCAGGCTAGCAATTGTGAAGACAATGGCTAGAATGGAGAAATCAATTAATGGCAACATAGAGTCTCTAAGGGCAGAAATGAAAGGCGAATTGGCAGAACTTAAAAATGCTATCAATGAGATCCAATCCAATCTAGATAATCTAACAGCTAGGGTAACTGAGGCAGAAGAATGAATAAGCGACCTGGAAGACAATATAATAGATAAAAAGGGAAAAGAGGAGGCCAGGGAAAAACAACTCAGAATCCATGAAAATAGAATCAGAGAAATAAGTGACACCATGAAGCGTTCCAATGTCAGAATAATTGGAATCCCGGAGGGAGTGGAGAGAGAC
Source organism: Phoca vitulina (assembly GCF_004348235.1). Classification (NCBI taxonomy): domain Eukaryota; kingdom Metazoa; phylum Chordata; class Mammalia; order Carnivora; family Phocidae; genus Phoca; species Phoca vitulina. The sequence continues at coordinate 73,746 of NW_022589747.1, forward strand.
AGAGGACTACAAGATGTATTTGAGCAAATCGTAGCTGAGAACTTCCCTAATCTGGGGAATGAAACAAACATTCGTGTCCTAGAGGCAGAGAGGACCCCTCCCAAGATCAAGGAAAGCAGGCCAACGCCCCGGCATCTAACAGTAAAACTTGCAAATCTTAGAACCAAGGAAACCATCTTAAGGGCAGTTAGGGGGAAGAGATTCCTTACGTACAGAGGAAGGAACATCAGAATAATGTCAGACCTGGGGCGCCTGGGTGGCTCAGTCATTAAGTGTCTGCCTTCGGCTCAGATCATGATCCCAGGGTCCTGGGATCGAGCCCCGCATCGGGCTCCCTGCTCCGCGGGAAGCCTGCTTCTCCCTCTCCCACTCCCCTGCTTGTGTTCCCTCTCTCGCTATGTCTCTCTCTGTCAAATAAATAAATAAAATCTTTAAAAAAAAAAAAAAAAAAAAAAGAATAACGTCAGACCTATCCACAGAGACCTGGCAAGCCAGAAAGGCCTGGCAAAACATGTTCAGGGTACTAAATGAGAAGAACATGCAGCCAAGAATACTTTATCCAGCAAGACTTTCATTTAGAACGGATGGAGAGATGCAAAGCTTCCACGACCAGCAGAAACTGAAAGAATATGTGACCACTAAGCCGGACCTGCAAGAAATATTAAGGGGGGGTTCTATAAAAGGAGAAAGACCCCAAGAGTGATATACAACAGAAATTTACAGGGACAATCTATAAAAACAAGGTCTTCACAGGCAACATGATGGCAATTAATTCATATCTTTCAATAATCACTCTCAACGTGAATGGCCGAAATGCTCCCATAAAATGGCACAGGGTTGCAGATTGGATAAAAAGACAGGACCCATCCATATGCCGCCTACAAGAGACTCATTTTGAACCTAAAGATACATCCAGACTGAAAGTGAAGGGATGGAGATCCATCTTCCATTTCTCAAAAGAAAGCTGGGGTAGCAATTCTTATAGCAGACAAATTAGATTTTAAACTAAAGTCTGTAATTAGAGACACAGAAGGACACTATATCATTCTTAAAGGGTCTATCCAACAAGAAGATCTAACAATTGTAAATATCTATGCCCCCAACATGGGAGCAGCCATCTACATAAGCCAACTGTTAACCAAAATAAAGAGTCATATTGATAACAATACGTTAATTGTAGGAGACCTCAATACTCCACTCTCAGCAATGGACAGATCATCTAAGCAGAAAATCAACAAGGAAACAAGAGCTTTGAATGATACATTGGACCAGATGGACCTCATAGATATTTACAGAACATTTCACCTTAAAACAACAGAATACTCATTCTTCTCGAGCGCACATGGAACTTTCTCCAGAATAGACCACATACTGGGTCACAAATCAGGTCTCAACCGATACCAAAAGATTGAGATTATTCCCTGCATATTCTCAGACCACAATGCTTTAAAACTGGAACTCCATCACAAGAAAAAATTTGGCAGAAATTCAAACCCTTGGAAGCTGAAGACCACTCTGCTCAAGAATGTTTGGGTCAACCAGGAAATCAAAGAAGAACTTAAACAATTCATGGAAATCAATGAGAACGAAAACACATCGGTCCAAAACCTATGGGATTGCGCAAAGGCGGTCCTAAGGGGGAAATACATAGCCATCCAAGCCTCACTCAAAGAAATAGAAAAATCCCGAATTCACCAACTAACTCTACACCTTAAAGAACTAGAGAAAAAGCAACAAACGATGCCTAAGCCACACATTAGAAGAGAAATAATTAAAATTAGAGCAGAAATCAATGAATTAGAAACCAGAAACACAGTAGTCAGATCAACGAAACTAGAAGTTGGTTCTTTGAAAGAATTAATAAGATCGATAAACCACTGGCCAGACTTATCCAAAAGAAAAGAGAAAGGACCCAAATTAATAAAATTATGAATGAAAGGGGAGAGATCACGACTAACACCAAGGAAATAGAAACAATTATTAGAAATTATTATCAACAACTATATGCCAATAAACTGAGCAATCTGGATGAAATGGAGGCCTTCCTGGAAACCTATATGCCAAGACTGAAACAGGAAGAAACTGACAACCTGAATAGGCCAATAACCAGTAACGAGATTGAAGCAGTGATCAAAAACCTCCCAAAGGGGCGCCTGGGTGGCTCAGTTGGTTAAGCGACTGCCTTCGGCTCAGGTCATGATCCTGGAGTCCCTGGATCGAGTCCCGCATCGGGCTCCCTGCTCGGCAGGGAGTCTGCTTCTCCCTCTGACCCTCCCCCCTCTCATGTGCTCTCTCTCATTCTCTCTCTCTAAAAAAAAAAAAAAAAAAAAAAAAACCTCCCAAAAAACAAGAGTCTAGGGCCTGATGGATTCCCTGGGGAATTCTACCAAACATTCAAAGAAGAAATAATACCTATTCTACTGAAGCTGTTTCAAAAAATAGAAACAGAAGGAAAACTTCCAAACTCATTCTATGAGGCCAGCATTACCTTAATCCCCAAACCAGGTAAAGACCCCATCAAAAAGGAGAATTTCAGACCAATATCCCTGATGAATATGGATTCCAAAATCCTCAACAAAATCCTAGCTAATAGGATCCAACAATACATTAAAAGGATCATCCACCATGACCAAGTGGAATTTATCCTCGGGACGCAAGGGTGGTTCAACATTCGCAAATCAATCAATGTAACAGAACACATTAATAAGAGGAGGGAGAAGAACCATATGGTCCTCTCAATTGATGCAGAAAAAGCATTTGACAAAAGACAACATCCTTTCCTGATTAAAACTCTTCAGACTACAGGGATAGAGGGAACATTCCTCAAGTTCCTAAAATCCATCTATGAAAAACCCACAGCGAATATCCTCCTCAATGGGGAAAAGCTGAGAGCCTTTCCCTTAAGATCAGGAACACGTCAAGGATGCCCACTCTCACCACTATTGTTCAACATAGTACTAGAAGTCCTAGCAACAGCAATCAGACAACAAAAAGAAATAAAAGGTATTCAAATTGGCAAAGAAGAAGTCAAACTCTCTCTTTTCACAGATGACATGATACTTTATGTGGAAAACCCAAAAGACTCCACCCCCAAATTACTAGAACTCATACAGCAATTCAGTAATGTGGCAGTATACAAAATCAATGCACAGAAATCAGTTGCTTTCTTATACACTAACAATGCAACTGTAGAAAGAGAAATTAGAAAAATGATTCCATTTACAATAGCACCAAAAACCATAAGATACCTCGGAATAAACCTAACCAAAGAGGTAAAGGATCTATACTCTAGGAACTACAAAACACTCATGAAAGAAATTGAAGAAGACACAAAAAGATGGAAAAATATTCCATGCTCATGAATTGGAAGAATAAACATTGTTAAAATGTCTCTGCTACCCAGAGCAATCTATACCTTCAATGCAATCCCAATCAAAATTCCAATGACATTTTTCAAAGTGCTGGAACAAACAATCCTAAAATTTGTATGGAATCGGAAAAGACCCCGAATCGCCAAGTAAATGTTGAAAAAGAAAAACAAAGCTGGGGGCATCACGTTGCCCGATTTCAAGCTATATTACAAAGCTGTGATCACCAAGACAGCATGGTACTGGCACAATAACAGACATATAGACCAATGGAACAGAATAGAGAACCCAGATATGGACCCTCAACTCTATGGTCAAATAATCTTTGACAAAGCAGGAAAAAATATGCAATGGAAAAAAGACAGTCTCTTCACTAAATGGTGCTGGGAAAATTGGACAGCCACATGCAGAAGAATGAAACTCGACCGTTCTCTAACACCATTCACGAAGATAAACTCAAAGTGGATGAAAGACCTCAATGTGAGACAGGAATCCATCAAAATCCTAGAGGAGAACATAGGCAGTAACCTCTTTGACATCGCCCACAGCAACTTCTTTCAAGATACATCTCCAAAAGCTAGTGAAACAAAAGCAAAAATGAACTTTTGGGACTTCACCAAGATAAAAAGCTTCTGCACAGCAAAGGAAACAGTCAACAAAACAAAGACGCAACCCACAGAATGGGAGAAGATATTTGCAAATGACACTATAGATAAAGGGCTGGTATCCAAGATCTATAAAGAACTTCTCAAACTCAACACCCAAAAAACAAATAATCAAGTCAAAAAGTGGGCAGAAGATATGAAAAGACACTTCTCTGAAGAAGACATACAAATGGCTAACGGACACATGAAAAAATGTTCATCATCATTAGCCATCAGGGAAATCCAAATCAAAACCACATTGAGATACCACCTTACACCAGTTAGAATGGCAAAAATGGACAGGGAAAGAAACAACAAATGTTGGAGAGGTTGTGGAGAAAGGCGAACCCTCTTACACTGTTGGTGGGAATGCAAGTTGGTACAGCCACTTTGGAAAACAGTGTGGAGGTGCCTCAAAAATTTAAAAATAGAGCTACCCTATGACCCAGCAATTGCACTCCTGGGTATTTACCCCAAAGACACAGATGTAGTGAAAAGAAGGGCCATATGCACCCCAATGTTCATAGCAGCAATGTCCGCAATAGCCAAACTGTGGAAAGAGCCGAGATACCCTTCAACAGATGAATGGATAAAGAAGATGTGGTCCATGTATACAATGGAATATTACTCAGCCATCAGAAAGGATGAATACCCAACTTTTACATCAACATGGATGGGACTGGAGGAGATTATGCTAAGTGAAATAAGTCAAGCAGAGAAAGTCAATTATCATATGGTTTCACTTATTTGTGGTACATAAGGAAGAGCATGGAGGACACTAGGAGAAGGAAGGTAAAAATGGGGGGGGGAATTGGAGGGAGAGATGAACCATGAGAGACTATGGACTCTGAGAAACATACAGGGTTTTAGAGGGGAGGGGGGAGGGGGGATTGGTTAGCTCGGTGATGGGTATTAAGGAGGGCACGTACTGCATGGAGCACTGGGTGTTATACGAAAACAATGGATCATGGATCACCACATCAAAAACTAATGATGTATTGTATGGTGACTAACATAACATAATAAAATTAAAAAAAAATTCAAAGTAAAAAAAAAAAAAGATAAAAAGCTTTTGCACAGCAAAAGAAACAGTCAACAAAACCAAAAGACAACTGACAGAATGGGAGAAGATATTTGCAAATGACATATCAGATAAAGGGCTAGTATCCAAAATCTATAAAGAACTTATTAAACTCAACACCCAAAGAACAAATGATCCAATCAAGAAATGGGCAGAAGACATGAACAGACATTTTTCCAAAGAAGACATCCAAATGGCCAACAGACACATGAAAAAGTACTCAACATCGTTCGGCATCAGGGAAATCCAAATCAAAACCTCAATGAGATACCACCTCACACCAGTCAGAATGGCTAAAATTAACAAGTCAGGAAACAACAGATGTTGGCGGGGATGCGGAGAAAGGGGAACCCTCCTACACTGTTGGTGGGAACGCAAGCTGGTGCAGCCACTCTGGAAAACAGTATGGAGGTTCCTCAAAAAGTTGAAAATAGAGCTACCATACGATCCAGCAATTGCACTACTAGGTATTTACCCCAAAGATACAAATGTAGGGATCTGAAGGGGTATGTGCACCCCGATGTTTATAGCAGCAATGTCCACAATAGCCAAACTGTGGAAAGAGCCAAGATGTCCACTGACAGACGAATGGATAAAGAAGATGTGGTGTATACACACACACACACACACACACACACACACACACACACACACACACACA
>NW_022589747.1:79509-98210 GCF_004348235.1 Phoca vitulina
ACACACACACACACACACACACACACACACACACACACACACACACAATGGAATATTATGCAGCCATCAAAAGGAATGAAATCTTGCCATCTGCAACGACATGGATGGAACTGGAGGGTATTATGCTGAGCAAAATAAGTCAATCAGAGAAAGACATGTATCATATGACCTCACTGATATGAGGAATTCTTAATCTCAGGAAATAAACTGAGGGTTGTTGGAGTGGTGGGAGGTGGGAGGGATGGGGTGGCTGGGTGATAGACATTGGGGAGGGTGTGTGCTATGGTAAGCACTTTGAATTGTTTAAGACTGTTGAATCACAGACCTGTACCTCTGAAACAAATAATACATTATATGTTGAAGAAGAAAGAAGAAAGAAGAAAGAAGAAAGAAGAAAGAAGAAAGAAGAAGAAGAAGAAGAAGAAGAAGAAGAAGAAAAGAAGAAGAAGAAGGAGGAGGAGGAGGAGGAGAAGGAGAAGAAGAAGGAGGAGAAGAAGACAGCAGGAGGGGAAGAATGAAGGGGGGGGGATATCGGAGGGGGAGACGAACCATGAGAGACTATGGACTCTGAGAAACAAATCGCGGGTTCTAGAGGGGAGGGGGGTGGGGGGATGGGTTGGGCTGGTGATGGGTATTGAGGAGGGCGCACACTGCATGGAGCACTGGGTGTTATACACAAACAATGAATCATGGAACACTACATCAAAAACTAATGATGTAATGTATGGTGATTAATATAATAATAAAAAAAGTCTGTTTCTTGATTTCTTTCTTATTTTTTTCCTTTTTTGTTTCTTAAATTCCACATATGAGTGAAATCATATGGTATTTGTCTTTCTCTGACTGACTTATTTCAATAAAGGGTGAGTATCCAAAATATACAAAGAACTTACACAACTCAACACCCAAAAAACAAATAATCCAATTTTTAAAATGGGCAGAAGACACAAACAGACATATCTTCAAAGAAAATAGACCAATGGCCAACAGACACATGAAATGATGCTCATCATCACTTATCATCAAAGATGTACAGGTTTATTTCTGAGCTATTCTATTCCATTGGTCTATACATCTATCATATACCAACACCACACCATTTTGACTACTGTAGCTTTGTAGCAGGTTTTGAAATCAGGAACTATGAGTCCTCCAGGTTTGATCTTTTTCAAGATTGCCTCAGCTATTCACTATCCCTTGAGATTCCATATCAATTTTAGAATGGACTGAAAAATAAAAGTCACTGGGATTTTGATAGGGAGTGCACTGAATATGTAGATCACTTTGGGTAATACATCTTAACGATACTGTCCTCCAGTCCACAAACATGGGATAGGTTTTCATTTATTTATGTCTTCATATCTTTCAGCAATGTTCTGAAATTTTCATTGTATAAGTCTTTCATCTCCTTGGTTAATTCTTAAATATTTCATTCTTTTATTATACTATTATAAATAGAATTGCTTTTATTTATTCATTTATAGAGAGACAGTGCACAAGTGGAGGGACAGAGGGAGAGGGAGAGAAAGAATCCCAAGCAGGCTCCACGCCCAGTACAGAGCCCGACACAGGGCTCCATCTCATGACCCCTGAGATCATGACCTGAACCCAAATCAAGAGATGGATGCTCAACTGACTGAGCCACCAGGCACCCCAAGAATTGCTTTCATAATTTCCTTTTCAGTTTGCTCATTGTTAGTGTATGGAATTGCAACTGGTTTCTGTATTAACTGTATTCTGTATTAACATGGTATCCTGCTACTTCGCTGAATTCATTTATTAAATAGTTTGGTAGCATCTTTAGGATCTTCATATAAGATCATATCAACTGCAAACAGAGATTTTACTTTTTCCTTTCCACTTCGGATGCCTTTTATTTCTTTTTCTTGCCTATCTGCTCTAGCTAGAACTTCTATTACTATGTTGTATAGAAGTAGTGAAAGTGAGCATCCTTGCCTTATTCCCGATCTTAAAGTTTTCAGTCTTTCACCATTGAGTGTTGTTTGCTGTGTTTTTCATGTACATTGGTCTGTCGTTTTCTTTTCTTGTAGTTTTTGTCTGGCGTAAGCCAGACTCATAGAATGAGTTACAAAGTGTACTCTTCAATTTTTTGAAAATGTTTGAAAAGGTATTCTTCTTTAAATATTTGGTAGAATTCACTAGTGAAATCAGCAGGACCAGCACTTTTCTTTGTCGGGAGATTTTTGTTATTGCTGACTCAATCTCCTTACTAATAAGAAGTCTATTCAGATTGTCTATTTCTTCATGATTTAGTCTTGGTAGGTTTTGTGCTTCTAGAAATTTGTCCATTTCATCTAGATTATTCAATTTTTCAGCATACAATTGTTCACGTACTCTCATTTTTCTGTAGAATCAATAGTAATGTCCCCACTTTCATTTCTGATTTTAGTAATTTGAGACTTCCTTTTCTCTTAGTCCATTCAGCTAAAGATTTGTCAATTATGTTGATTATTTCAAAGAACTAACTTTTGGTTTCATTGATTTTCTCTGCCATTTTTCTACACTCTAGTTCATTATCTCTGCTCTAATCTTTATTCTTTCCTTTTGCTAGCTGTGGCTTTAGCATATTCTTTTTCTAGTTCCTCAAGTTGTAAAGCTTTGTTGCTGTTTTGAGATCTTTCTTGTTTCTAATGTAGACATTTATAGCTATAAATTTCCCCCTTAGCACCACTTTCAATGCAACCCATGAGTTTTGTATGTTGTTTTTGTTTTCATTTGTCTAAGTATTTTCAAATTTCCCTTGTGATTTCCTCTTCAATCTGTTGGTTGTTTAAAAGTGTGGGGTTTTTTGTTGTTGTTTTTAAGATTTTATTTGAGAGAAAGCGAGAGAGCACAAACAGGGGGAGTGGCAGGCAGAGGGAGAAGCAGGCTCCCCACTGGCAAGGAGCTGGATGTGGGACTCAATCCCAGGACCCCAGGATCATGACCTGAGCTGAAGGCAGGCGCTCAACGGACTGAGCCACCCAGGCGTCCCTAAAAGTGTGTTTTATATTGCCCTTCCCCACCCCGTTCATCCCTTCATTTTTTGCTGTGTGTGTGTGTGTGTGCGTGTGTGTGTGTGTGTGTGTGTGGTGGGGAACCAGGCATTAAAGACTAAGGTATTCAAAAACACCTGCATATACAGGGAAAATTACAAAATGATTGTGCATGCCCAAGGAAAAAAGACAAGAAGATTTAAGATTTAAATCTACACATTGGGCTGATCCTGGGCACAGAATGAGTATAACAATAAAAAATAAACAAAAATAACAAAAAACAGCAAACCCTGGGGAAGGGAAAGAATCTGATTTTCAGAGTTATCACATTATTAGATTCAAATGTCCAGTGTTCGACAAAATATCACAAGGCAAAGAGACAGGAAAAGTATTACTCATCTGCAGATGATCCCTGATGATCACTTGTTTGTGACAATTGTCTTCTCTCTTGCTGCTTCCAAGGTTTGCCCTTTTTCTTTGGCTTTTGAAAGTCTGATTATAATGTGTCTTAGAGTGGGTCTTTTTGAGTTCATCTTAGTTGGAGTTTGTTGAGCTTCTTGGATGCTTATATTCATGTCTTTCTTCAAATCTGGGAAGCTTTCATCCATCATTTCATTAAATATTCTCTCTACCTCTTTCTTCTTCTTTGAGAGTCCCACAGTGCAAATATTGGTGCTTTTGGAGGTTTCCCATAGACATCCAGATTGTGTTTGCTATTTTTCATCTTTCTCTATTCCTGAACCTCAATAATTTCCATTGTCTTTTCTTAAAGTACTGCTTTATGTTCTGCCAGCTCAAATCTGCTTTTGATTCCTTGTGATTTTTTTTAAAGATTTTATTTATTTATTTGACAGAGAGAGACACAATGAGAGAGGAACCACAAGCAGGGGGAGTGGGAGAGGGAGAAGCAGGCTTCCCACTGAGCAGGGAGCCTGATGTGGGACTCGATCCCAGGACCCTGGAATCATGACCTGAGCCAAAGGCAGACGCTTAACAACTGAGCCACCCAGGCGCCCCCTTGTGATTTTTTTTATTTCAGTTGTACGTTTCAGCTCCAGAATTTCATTTTGGTTTCTTTTTAGATTTTCCATCTCTTAATTGATACTTGCATTTTGTTCTCACATTGTTTCCTTGACTTTCTCTACATCTTCCTTTAGTTCTTTTAGCATCTTTAAGAACATTATTTTAAGGTCTTTGCCTAATTTATCTGCCAGTAAGTCTTTTTCAGGAACAAATTCTGTTGTATTTTTTTTTCCTTTGAATGAGTAAGTATCCTGTAAGACACTTGAGCCAGATGGGGAAGGTGCAATAATAATGGCTCTCTGCCTCTTTGCACCTCTATGTTCAGAAGCAGCAATCAGTGATCAGATGAAAGATCCCTGATATTTGGAGGGCAGAATCCTTCTTGATTGCTTGGCTCCCATAAGCTGTGTGCAAGTTGGTCCAGGAACGGCTGCCTGCCAAGTGGCTCGGGGTTGGCAATGTGTAGCTATTACCATCCTAGAACTGAAATCAAGTAAAATTTCCTATCCAAACCTTCCCCTGAAAGTTGCAAGCCTTCAACAGATTCCAGAGTTCCAAAATAGTTACATCAGATGATTCTGCCAGTACAATTGTTGTCCAGGCAGAGAAACAGATTCCTGATGCTTTTGACTCCACCATCTTCCTAGAATCCTCCTTAGTCTTTTGTTGGTGGTGGTGGTGGTGTTTTCAAGAAACAATTTCAAAAACTTGTTTTTCTATTCTATATTTTGTTCATCTCTGATCTTTACTATTTCTCTCCTTCCGCTAGCTTTGGGTTTAATTTCTCCACTTCTGAAGGACAGTTTTGGTGGATATAGGATTTTTGACTTACAAGTTTTTTTTGTTTTTTTGTTTTTTTTCCTTTCACCACTTTGAATATGCTAACCCATTGACTTCTGGCCTCCAAAGTTTCAGGTGAGGAATCTGGTGATAGTCTTATTGAACATCCTTTTTATGTAATGAGTCACTTCTCTCTTGCTGCTTTCAAGATTCTGCTTTTGTTTTCAACAATTTGTTTGTCAATATTATCTATTTTTTTCAAAGAACTATCTTATTTTCTCCACTGTTTTTATCTTTTCAATTTCATTGATTGATTCTCTTGTCTCCTTCCTTCTGCACCTCCAGGTTTATCTTGCTCTTCCTTTTATAGGATCTTAAGTTGAAAGGTTAGATTATTTTCCTGAGACTTTCCCTCTTTCTAATGTGAGAATTTGGAGCTATAAAATTTCCTGTTAGTACTACATTCACTACATCCCACATATTTTGGTATATTTTGCTTTCATTTTCATTCAGTCCAATATGCTTTTTTTTATTATCCTTTGAAACTTCTTTAACTCATAAATTATTTAGCAAATTGTTGTTTATTTTCTAACTGTTCCAAGATTTTCCTGTTATCTTTCTGTTACTGATTTCTAGTTGATTCCATTGTGGTGAGAACACACACAGTATGATTTCAATTATTTTAAATATGTTGAAGCTTGTTTTATGGTCCTATTGTGATAAATGGTCTATCTTGGTAAACTGTCCATGACAACTTGAAACGAATGCCTATTCTGCTATTGCTGTATTGTGTGTGTTGGACCCTGTTGATTGAGAGTACCATTGAGTTGTTATGTATCATTGCTGATTTTCTGGGTACTTCAATATATTGTTGGAAGAGGGGTAGTGATGTTTCCAATATAATCATGGATTTGTCTATTTCTCCTCCCAGTTCTATATTTGCTTTACATATTTTGCAGCTCCGTTGTTCAGTGCATACAAGTTTAGGATTGCTATGTCTTGATAGCCTGACCCTTTTTATCATTATGAAATGCTCCTCTCTGTCCCTGTAATTTTCTTTGCTATGGAATCTACCTGACAATACTACTGCTTTCTTTTGATTACTGTCTGCATTGCATATCTTTTCCCATCTTTTTATTTTCAGCCTACCTATACCATTACTTTTGAACTGAGTTTTCTTGTGGGGACTATATATTTTTATCCAATCTGTCCCTCTCTTGTAATAGGCATATTCTGATATTTACATTTAATGTAATTATTGAAATACTAGGACTTCAGTGGGGGTTTTGTTTCATTTTCTGTTTCTTTCCTCTGTTCTTCATCAGTCTGTTTTCTTTTTCTGCCTTCCTTGTACCTTTTGTCAGAATTCCATTTTGTTCTATCAATAGTGCTTTTGAATTTATCTCTTTGAATAGACATTTAGCAAATGCTCTCTAGGTTTTTTATTACACATACATAACTTTTCACAGCACTCTGGTGTCAACATTTTACCAGTTCAAGTGAAATGTAAAAACATTACAATCCTTTAAGTTCCTTTATCCTGTGTCATTTATAATACAGTTGTCCTAAAGATTCCCCCTGCATGCTTTGAGATCCATATCAGACAATGTTACAATTTTTGCCTCAACCATTAAATTTAATTTAGAAAACTCAACGAGAGAAAAAAAAATCCCATCGTGTTAACTTACATATTTACTCTTTCTACTGTTCTATATCCCTTCCTGATGTTTCAAGATTCCTTCTTTTATCATTTCCTTTCAAACTGAAGAAACTCCTTTAGCTTTTTTTTCTTTTTCTTTTTCTTTTTTTTTTTTTGAATGGGTAGATCTTCTGGTGACAAATCCTCTTAGTTTTCCTTCATCAGAGAATGTCTTGATTTTCACTTTATTCCAGAAGAATATTTTCACTGTATAGAGAATTCTGAGTTACAGTTATAAACAACAGAGATTTATTTCTCACAGTTCCAGCTTGCTGGCCTCCTCTGACATCACACAAGCACAAGAAGGAAGACCCCACCTTATTACAGCCAAGTGAAGATGAAAGTCCATCACCCTGGCTGCAAGAATGTGATGGTTAATTTTTATGTCAACTTGACTGGGCCACAAAATGCCCAGGTAGCTGGTTAAAGATTATTTCTGAATGCATCTGTAAGGGTGTTTCCAGAAGAGATTAGCCTCTGAATTGATGGGACTGAATAAAACAGATGATCCTCCCCAATGTGGATGGTAATATCCAATCTGTTGAGGGCCTAAACAGAACAAAAAAAGTGGAGGAAAGTTAAATTGGCTCTCTGCCTAAATGCTTGAACTAAGACATCAATCTTCCGCACTCAGTGCTCCTGGTTCTCAGGCCTTCAGACACAGACTGGAATCCACAGCATTAGTTCCCCAGTACTCAGCCTTCAAACCACACCACCAGCTCTCCTGGGTCTCCAGTTTGTACAGAGCCAATCGTGGGATTGCTCAGCCCCCATAATCCCATAAGCCAGTATCTTATAATAAATATATCTCCCTTTTCCCACCCCAACCCCTAGTTTCTCTAGAGAACACCAATACAGAGGGTAAGGAATACCTTGTAACTGCTCCCCACGTGGCCTTCACTGTGAGCGAGAAAAGGTATCATCACTGTGGGGGGGCACGACAATCCCATCTCCTCTGGGCCTTCTCTGACTTCACCCCAGCAAGGATGGAGGATTGCCTCTTTACAACACGGCTATCATAAAAGTCTAGGCTCCCCACTTAACCTTTGCTAATGCGGATGGGGCCCCATTTTGTTCCATGGTGTTTGGATATAGTAAAGCAGTTACTGCCTATAATTTTTCTGTCTTGCTAAGTTGCCCCATTCCTGGTCCTTGGGTGAAAGAGAACAGGCTTCTGTTGGGGCTCCTCCCCTTCCCAACTCCCGTTGGTATTTCCAGGTTGTTGGCTTCTCCAGCACCAAATCCAGGATATATTAAGCAAAAAGAGAACTCACTGTCATGTCATTTTCAGATCCCAAGATTCCTTCCCAAGTCTCCCATCTTCTCTCCACACTTCAGAGTTTCCTCATGGTTTGATAAAGCCCAATAGATTGATTTTTTTCTTGTATAGCTCATGCCTAAGTTATAGTTAAAATATCTTTGTTAAACCCAAGGTTACAAAGATTTTGTTTTTTTCCTAGAAGTTTTATAGTTCTAATTTAATTTAACAATTAGATCTATGATCCATTTTTATGTGAGGCAATGTTGAGGTTATTTTTTCTGCATCTATCTAATTGTTCCAGAGCCATTCTCCATAGAATTGCTCTGGCGTCCATCTTAGTCCATTCCGGTTGCTATAACAGAATACCATAGACTGGGGAGCTTACAAACAACAAAGAGGCTGGGAAGTCCCAGATCAAGGCACAAGCAGATTTAGTATCTGGTAGGGCCCACTTCCTAATTTCCAGATGACTGTTTTTTTTTTTTTCCTGTGTCCTCACATGATAGAAGGGACAAAGGAACTCCCTAGGGTTTCTTTTTTATAAGGACACTAATCCCATTCATTAGGGCTCTGCTCTCATTACCTAATTAATTGAAAAGTACCCCACCTCTTAATACCATCACCTTAGAGATTAGGATTTAACATATGACATTTAGGTGGACACATTCAGTTTATGGCAGCACCTTTTTGAAAATCAACATGTGGGTTTATTTCTGTACTGTCTTCTTTTTTCATTTTCATATTTCATTTTTTCTATTCTTTCATCATTTCAAGATAACTTGGCTATCTTTATGCCAACATATCTTCTTCAATATATAGCTTCATAATATAGCTTATAATCATATAGCTTGAGTCCTCCCACTTTGTTTTTCTTCAAAGTTGGTCTGCCCATTCGGAGTCCTCGGTGTATCCACATAAACGTTAGAATCAATTTGCAAACTTCTACCAAAAAAGCCTGCTGGGATTTTTTAAAGATTTTATTTACTTATTTGAGAGAGAGCACGAGCAGGGGGAGGAGGAGGGGAAGAAGCAGACTCCCCACCGAGCAGGGAGCCTGACGTGGGGCTCTATCCCAGGACCCTGAGATCATGACTGAGCCACCCAGGAGCCCCAGCTGGGATTTTGATTTTGATTACATTGAAAATACTAATTCAGGAAGAACAGATATCTTAACAACATTGAGTCTTCCAATCCATGAACACAGCCTCTCTTGCCATTACTTTGATCTTTAATTTCTCTGAGCAATGTTTGGTAGTTTTCAGTGTAAAGGTGTTCCATATCTTTTCTCAAGTTCATTCAGAAGCATTTAATATTTTTCATAGTACCGTATATGGCATTAAAATGTTTTTTCAATTTCTGATAGTTGCTAGCACACAGAAATATAATTAATGTCTGTAGATGACTTTGCATCTGTAACAGCTGAAGTGTTAATAGTTCCAGAAGCTTTTTGTAATCTCCCTCAGATTTTGTGTACAGACAAGCATGTCGTCTGTGAATAAAAACATTTTTACTTCTTTCCACTGTCTGCATTTTATTTCTTTTCCTTGCTTTATAGATATGGCTAGAACATCCAGTACAACATTGGATAGTAGTGAGCTTGTAAGATGATCTTGGGGAGTACTGGACTGAGGGCCTTAGTTTTTCACTAGCTGTTGCCAAAAGGCCTCTCTCAGTTCCTTGGCACAGGGGCCGGTCCATAGGACAGCTCACAATATGGTAGCTGGCTTCCATCAGAGCAAGGAAGTGAGGGAGCAAGGAAGCAAGAGAAGGAGACAGCAAGAGAGATTGCCCAAGATGGAAGCCAGTCTTTTTCTTACCCTAATCTCAGAAATGACATCCCATCACCTTTTCTATTCATTAGAAACATCACTAAATCCAGCCCACACTCAAGGAGAGGAGATTACACAAGGGGGCCTGAATACCAGGAGGCAGGAATTACACAAGGGGGCCATCTTAGAGGCTCCCTACAACAAGCTCTCAATGGCCAAATCGGGGACAATTTGAGCCACATAATAAATGATGACACTAATGGATTAAAACCAATAGAATAAAAATCCATGAGCCCATACTGATATAAACAAAACAACTGAAAAAATAAATTTAAAAACTGGGGAGAGGAGGGGTGCCTGGTTGGCTGTCAGTGGGGCATACGACTCTGGATCTCAGGGTGGTGAGTTTGAGCCCCATGCTGGGTGTAGAGATTACTTAAAAAAGTAAAACATAAAAATAATAAATAAATAAACAAACAAATAAATAATAAAATGGGGGAGAAAAGACAGCTCTTCCTTACAGCAGAATTCCATTTAATAAATGTAGAAAGAGGGGCGCCTGGGTGGCTCAGTCAGTTGAGCATCTGACTTTGGCTCAGGTCATGATCCTGGAGTCCTGGGATCAAGCCCCACATCAGGCTCCCTGCTTCTCCCTTTGCCCCTCACCCCACTTGTGCTCTCTTGCGCACACTCTCTCTCAAATAAATAAAATCTAAAAATACATATATAATAAAAATAAATGTAGAAAGAGAACTAGAAATAAAAGCATAGGTAAATACCATGGTTATAATTGCTGTAGGCAAGACTGTAACCTAAAACTAGTGGATGAGAGTGTGGTAAATAAACTTCCACATAGTCTCAGCATTTCTCCCCACAAGCTATTTGTTAATTTAAAAAGGAAAAAAAAATTAACTTTACAATTAAAATATCAACCTAACAAACTGATCAGACTTAATTAGTAATAAAACTTATCAATGTCATGTACCCTCTGATATGATGCACTGAGGACACAGCATCACTTCTGTAATAGTCTTGCCAAAAACGCATAACCTGAATCTCATCAATCAGAAAATCCAAATTGAGGGGCGCCTGGGTAGCTCAGTTGGTTAAGCGTCTGCCTTCGGCTCAGGTCATGATCCCAGGGTCCTGGGATCGAGCCCCGCATCGGGCTCCCTGCTCAGTGGGAAGCCTGCTTCTCCCTCTCCCACTCCCCCGGCTTGTGTTCCCTCTCTCACTGTGTCTCTCTCTGTCAAATAAATAAATAAAATCTTTTTTAAAAAAGTCCAAATCGAAGGACATTCTACAAAATAACTTTCCCATACTTTTCAAAAATGACAAGGTCATCAAAGGCAAAAAGAGACTAGAATTTCTGCAGAAGGCTAAGAGGATAAACAAATGCAACATGGCATTTTTTTATCCTATCACACAATAATTGGACAATTGATGAAATTTGAATGAAGTCTGTAAATTAGCTAATAGTTTTGTATAGATGTTAATTTTCTGGATTAGCTAATTGTATTAGTTACGTTAGCTGACATTAGGGTAAGCTGGGTGAGTAAACAAGAACTATGTATTGTTGTTGTTATTATATTTTAAACAGCTTTACAGGCATACAATTCATCACCCACATACATATAATTTACACACATTTTAGCAAACACTCTCTATTCCCCCCCCCCCAGCCCTAGGCAACCACTAATCCACTTTCTGTCTCTACAGAGCTGCCTATTCTGGACAATTGATATGTGGCATCATACAGTATGCAGCCTCTTGTGAATGGTCTCTCATTTACCATATTTCCAAGCTTCATCCATTGTTGTGTCTTGAATTGTGTCCCCCCAAAAGATGAAGTCCTAACCTCCAGTCCCTCTGAATGTGACTTATTTGAAAATTGGGTGTCTGCAGATGGCAAGGTATGATGAGGTCATTAGGGTGGGCCCCAAACTCACGGACTCCTTATAAAAAGGAGAAATTTGCACACACAGACACAGAGAGGTACGACAATGTCAAGACACAGGGAGAACACCATCTGCAGGCCAAGAACGCCTGAGGTTCCCAGAAGCTAGATGAGAGGCAAAGCCCTCGCAGCCCTAAGAAGGAACCAACCCTCCCGATACCTTGATTTTAGACTTCTAGCCTCCAAAACTGTGAGCCAAAAAGTTCTGTTCAGCTGCCCAGTTTGTGGTGCTTTGTCACAGCAACCCCAGCACCTAATATAGCCACGTTGTAGCATATATCAGTACTTCATTCCTTTTTACTGCCCGAAGTATTCCACTGAGTGGATATATCACATTTTGTTTACCCCTTCTGGCTAGTATGAATAATGCTACTATAAACATTTGTGTACAAGTTTCTGTGTGGGCATTATTTCCTTCAATTCCTCCTGGGTATACACCTAAGAATGGAATTGCTAGGCCATATAATTCTATGTTTAACTTCTTAAGGAACTGACAAACTGTCTTCCAAAGCAGTAGCACCGGCTGACATTCCTGCCAGGACTATATGAGGGTTCCAACTTCTCCACATCCTCTCCAACATCTGTTACTGTCTGTCCTTCTGATTGGAGCCATCCTAGAGGGTGTGAAGCGCCATCTCATTGTGGCTGCAGTTCTGCATTTCTCTCATGGCTAAGGACACTGAGCTTTTCTGCTGTATGTGCTTATTGGCCATTTCTTTATCTTCTTTGAGGAAATGTGTATTCAAATCTTTGCCCAGTTTTTAATTAGTCTGCCTTTTTTATTGAGTTGTAAGAGTTCTTATATATTCTGAATACCAGACCCTTTTCAAACATATGATTTGCAAATATTTTCTCATTCTGCGGGTTGTCTTTTTGCTTCCTGATGGTGCTAGTTGCAACCCCAAAGTTTTAAATTTTTATGAAGTCCAATTTATCAAATTTTAAATCTTTTACTATATTTGCAACACTTCTGTACATCGAAAATTATAACGGAAGACTGGGTACCAAATAAAGATCAAAATAAAAAGATGATGTACGAAATAGACAGTGATCAAAATAAAAAACTATGTACAAATTTTTATGTAAAAAGTCTAAACTACTATGCACTAAATTACCAACAGGAAGTAAAAATGGATTGTTTTCATTTGGTATTCAACACAAGTCTTTCTTTTTTCCAATTATACAACTGATGCAAGTCCTCTATGGAAATTTCGGAATTAATTGAGATCATCAGCAAACTCACCATCCAGAGAGCCATCGTTGTCATGGAGGTTTCTATTCTTACACAAATATGTAACTATTTATAAACACTTGGGGTCATTTGTTTCCTAGGAGGAGAGCCATGTAACAACTTACGGACTAAGAAATCTGTATGCAGGGACAGCAAGGAGACGTGCCCAAGCAGGGCTGCTCACTGGCTTTGGAAGTGGAGTGATGGCTCCGCTTCAGGGGAGGGAGGGAGCTCTCGGGGCAGAAGGCGGCCTGGAGTACGGAAGGGCATGGGGGTGGTGATGGGGGCAGCCAGGAGTATCAGGAAGGTAACGGGGGCGGTAACGGGCGCAGTGACGGAAACCCTCGACTGTAAGCCAGGCTGGACCATGGAGAACCTTGGGTGACAATGACGTACTGCTCGCAGGCCGCGGGGCGTCCCTGCAGAGTGCCGGGCAAGGGCGCATCTTGATGAGACTTACATGGTATTAGGGAGGCAGCTCAGGAACGGAAGAACCTGCGGGCCACGGATATGCCTGGGCGCCCGGGACAATGCCAGCAACACACTTTGTACTCTGAGGACGCACACACGGGTGACCCCGTGTCCTGCTGGACTAGGGTGACGCCTTTGTCCCGGGGTCAGGACACTGCCCGTCCCTCCGCTCAAAACCAAGTTTAGGGCGCCTGGCTGGCGCAGCTTGGGGTGGTGAGTTCGAGCCCGCCTTGCGTGTGGAGATGACTTAAAACAGGCCAATCCCAGGAACACACACAAACTGCCCGAAGGTGTGGAGGGAAAGCACCCTCCCCGCCCGCGCACACGCTGGGACGCGCACCACTCTCGCCTCCACCGCCGGAGGCTGACACTCCGCGCTCCCGCGCTCCTCAGATGTGGGCTGCAGCCCTCACCCCGCGCCCGCCGCGCCGGGGCTCCTGGCGCCGACCCCAGCTCCCGCAGGACTCGGGGCGGGAAGGAGGACGAAGTCCGGGACCGCTGGGGTTCAGGCCGCGGCTCCGAGCCCGGGCGGAACAGCCACGTCCCCCGAGGCCCACGGCCGCCGGCGTGCGCGCATCTTCGCCCACACAGGACACGCGCGGGCGGCGGTACTTACAGAACCACGGCCGCCTCGGGACTGCCCCACCGCCTGGGAGCGAGCCCGGCGGGCGGACACAGGCCACGGCCGCTCCGCGCCCTCACAGCCACCGCTCGCCGCGCCGGCCCCACAGTGCCCCGCGGCGCGCACGCGCAGAAGCCGCGCCGCAGGCGGCGTGGAAAGCGGCGACTGACAACGGCGAGGAACCCAGGTGGAACAACGGCCGCGCGGCCTTAAAAGGGCACCGCGAGGCACCGGCGTTACGTGGGGCTTGCGTCGCGCGGGGCGGGGCCTGAGGGCGGGGACCGATGAGCGGAGGGGCGGGGCCAGATGGGGCTGGGCGGGGTCAGATGGGCGGCGGGGCGGGTCCTGATGGACAGGGTCGGAGCGTGTCCTGGTGGGCGGGGTCCGATGAGCGGAGGGGCGGGGTCAGACGGGGAGGGGCGGGGTCAGATGGGCGGTGGGGCGGTTCCTGATGGACAGGTTCAGAGCGTGTCCTGGTAGGCGGCGGGAGCGGGTCCTGTGAGCGGAGGGGCGGAGCCCAGGGAAGGGGCGGGTCCTGGTGGGCGGGGTCGGACGGGCAATGGGGCGGGACCTCTCGCCGGCGGCCCTGGCTGCTAGCTTGCGGAGCCTGCCTGCGTTTCTGCCCGGGATCCCCAGACCGCGACATGGCGGGAGTCCCTGGGCAAGGAGCGCTTGCCCTGGTCGGGGTGTCTGCAGGGCTGGCGGAGGAGTCGAGATTGGAGCTGGGGCCTAAGAAGTGGGAATTCTGCAGGTGGAGGAAGGGACACGGACGCTCTCGGCCACAGGGAGCCCGCGTGGCTGGGCGTGGGGCGGGGAGAGTTCGGGAGTGGGGTGAGGCTAGCGGGTGGCCGTGGCCGGGATGGCCGTGGGTTGGCAGCACTGGCCTTCGGGGCCATGGTGGGATCGCTGTCTTATCCCGCAGGTAACCGGAGTCCCCGCGGATTGACTAGAATCGGGAGGTGTACAGCAGAATTCCCAGTTCCGCCGCCTCACCATTGGTTGTCTAGCGTATCTGCTACCAGTCCTTCCTCTACTTTAAAAAATAATAATTGTACTGTATTTTGTATCCTACTTTTTCTCACCGCATTAAACGTGGCCATTCTCGATATTGTGAAATAGTATTCATAACTAATGTTTAATGTTAACATTGCATAAATACCTGACCAGTGACTTACCTGACCATTACCTGTAGTAACTAAACGAGGCCTTCATCACGACGCATCCCCACAAGGCCAGCTCGGGTGGCTCCCTTTAGTGATTCCTTTCAGGCAAGTTCTCGCCCGCCCTATGACTTCAGTTCCCTGTATCTGTGGTTCCCACCTCATCCTCACAGTCCAAATTGGTTCCTCCCAGTTCCCCCTTTACAGATCTCATCAGCCTCCATGTTCCAAACTGTAGGACGCTGCTTATCTGCCTGACCCTGTTCCCTGCCCTCCAAACTTCTGTTTCCACACTTAGGCAATGACGCTGCCATCCACCCAGGTGCCCACCCGGGGCCCCTGCCTCTTTCACCCCACGCCCTTCCTCAAGTCCTGTCCGTCCTGTCCTGTCCTCCAAGTCCTGCTCCTGCCTTGGTGTCTGTCCCACAGTCACTAACTTGAGCCAAGTCTTTGCTGGATGTTCACAGCACCCTCCATGCCCCCTCCCACTCCCGCCACATTGTGGCCACAGGTGTCTTTTCGTAATAGATCGCAGCATGTGATTCACCTGCTTCCAAGTCCTAGGATGACAGAAGACCCCTTTTAGAGAATACTTGGCCAAAGGCATTCCTTTTCGGAGAACTATTTATAAAACATGAGTCATACCCTTAGAGACCCTGTAATTCCATCTGTGGTAATCAAACCTAGGCTCACTGCACAACGATGCGACACTCATTAAGGCATTATTTACTTTAGGAGGAATTTAGAATATCAGCGGCAGTTAACGCATACTGAGTGCTTGGTATACGCCAGGTACTTGCTAAACATGCATCATCTCATTTAACTTTCTATACAAACGTGTGGGACACGAAGGCTGGGAATGGTTAGGGCCTTGCCTGAAGTCCCACTGTAAGTGACATGCTCTGTCCCAGGTCCCTGTGACACCCACACCCATGCGTTTAGTCACCACAGGTAAGGGGCCCTCGTGATGAAGGGTCCTGCCCCTGGTTTAACGGTGTGCTGTCACTACCTTGAAATTCTTAATAATGGCAAGAGACCTTACATTTTCATTTAGCAAGTTATGTAGCAAGTCCTGGAATAAACGACACAACTGTAGAAAATGCTAACCTGAAAAGCATGTTAAGAAGGTACCTCTGGGACAAGGCAGGAAGCCGGGATGACTAGTGACAGAGACCCCGCTGCCCTTGCTCACAGAAGTGGAGGCCACAGGACTTTGGGGGCAACTCTGGGCTCCTGCTCTGCTTCTGGAAGATTCTCTGGACTGTCCAGCTCTGGGCCCCATGGCCCACCGGAGACACAGTGGCTTCCAGAAATTCTCAGAAAGCCCAGCAAATATATTTTTTCCTTCACCTCCTTGTTATGAATTCAGTCACCTGCTCGTTCTTGAACCAGTGAATAGCAAGGAGTCTGGCTACTCTTAGGCCTGTTGCTGAGGGTGAATTTGCCTCTAGTGAGGGACCAAACTGAACAGGAGCTCTGCGGGAAGGAGGAAGGGGAGTGGGTACCAGCAGCAGCGTGAGGCCAGAGTCAAGAGAGTAACCTCCAGTAGCTGCCCCCTCCCATCCCAACCCACAGCCCTTGCCAACCAACTTTGTAAAAACTTTTTCCAAAAAGTTAAATATTTGTAGATGAACTTTCACGTCATTGATAAAATGTTACTTCCATTAAACAAGAATGCACATTTAAAAAATCTGAATACATGTCAATGTAACATTTCTAAATGTCTTTAATAGGGACAGAGATTTATGTGGCAGCATTAGGTTAATGTTTATACGATAATTATTGATAATGAATGACAATTTTTTCTTTTTTTTTTTCTTTTTAGGCAATTCATGTCCTTGAGAGAAAATTTGGAAAATTCCTGAAAATGCAATTTAATTTTAATTTTTTTTAATTTTATTCATTTATTTGACAGAGAGAGTGAGCGAGCACAGAAGGGGGAGCAGCATGCAGAGGGAGAAGCAGGCTTCCCGCTGAGCAGGGAGCCCGATACAGAGCTCGATCCCAGGACCCTGGGATCATGACCTGAGCCGAAGGCAGACGCTTCACTGACTGAGTCACCCAGGAGTCCCTGAAAATGCAACTGAAAAAACCTCATCGATAGCGCCGCAAGGTAACTTGGCTAACACTTCAGCAGACTCTCTTCCGGTCTCTGCCATGCATGTGTGTTTCTGACTGTTGTAGTCACATGGTACACCAAACTTTATATTCTGCCTTTTCCACTCGTTTTTCCTTAATGTCATGACATTTTCTCCTGTGATTCTGTAGTCTTTAGAAACTATAATTTTGGGGGGCACCTGGATGGCACAGTCTGTTAAGTGTCTAACTCTTGGCTTCCGCTCCAGTCGTGATCTCATGGTTTCGGGATTGATCCCCACGTGGGGCTGTGCTCTCAGCAGAGAGTCATCTTAAGACTCTCCTTCCCCCCTCTGCCCTTACTCCTCACCCCACGCATGCGTGCGCTCGCTCTCTCTCTCAAATACGTAAATCTTTTAAAAAAGAAACTATACTTTCTTTTTTTATTTGAGGTTTTATTTATTTAAGTAACCGCTACCCCCAACGTGGGATTTGAACTCATGACCCCAAGATCAAGAGCCACACACTCCTCCCACAGAGCCAGCCAGGCACCCCTAGAAACTATAATTTTCAATGACTGCATAATACTTGATTCATCTTTTCAAAATCTTTAGTCAACTTTTTTCCGATCTTTAGAGAACTTGGAAGTCCAGGGAAGTATACATAATACGCTATTTCATCTACTCTAAGGTGAACATTTTTTCACATTTTCACATCTCTGAAATTGGGATGCTTCTTAAAATCACCGTCAGCCAGGCGACAGTTGTGACTCAGTTGTCACCGTCTGTATGCACGAGCCAGTCACGACAGCGACTATTGAGTTAAGTTCATAGTTGGTGCGTTGAGTTTAATTGCTTTAAAAAAGTCTTCAGAAAGATACTGTGGTTTAGCACTAAGAAGAAAAGCTTGTGTGGACACAGACATAGAAACAGAACTGCAGGGAATACATTTAATGTTAGTGGAGAGAATATTTGTTGTTGGAGGAAGGACTGCAATCCCCTGTCTCCATGCCACCAAACGCTCCATGGACCCCAGAAAGAAAGGTACCACCGACCCCTCAAATCAGTGAGGCTGGGTCCCCTGTACTTGCTGAGGTTTGTGCAGAGAGATTGCATATTGCAGGGATTTGCAGAATGGGCATCCATGGTGGAAATAATAGTGAAGGACTCTAAGAATCTGCACATCACACTGCCCGGGAGGCACAGAGCATGACTGACAAGACATCGGTGACCCAGGGTGAGCTCTGCACTCTAAACAGTTAGAACCAATGTATTTATTTCACATCTTGTTCCTTTTTTTCCTTTTTTTTTTTTTTTTGCATGCGTGAGTAATACTTGATTTTAAAAATAATATAAACAGCCTATGCCCAAGAGCTTAAAAGTGTTCTTTCAATAAATAATTTTAGGAGCGCCTGGGTGGCTCAGTTGGTTAAACATCTGCCTTCGGCTCAGGTCATGATCTCAGAGTCCTGGGATCGAGTCCTGCATCGAACTCCCTGCTCAGCGGGGAGTCTTCTTGTCTCTGCCCCTACCCCACTCTTCTCGCTCTCTCTCAAATAAATAGAATCTAAAAAAAGAATAATTTTTTAAATTTTTTTAAAGATTTTATTTATTTATTTGACAGAGAGAGACACAGCGAGAGAGGGAACACAAGCAG
>NW_022589747.1:98310-167772 GCF_004348235.1 Phoca vitulina
GGACCCCGGGATCATGACCAGAGCCGAAGGCAGACGCTTAACGACTGAGCCACCCAGGCACCCCAAAAAATAATAATTTTTTTAAAGATTTATTTATTTATTTATTTATTTATTTATTTATTTATTTGACAGAGAGAGACACAGCGAGAGAGGGAACACAAGCAGAGGGAGAGGGAGAGGGAGAAGCAGGCCTCCCACAGAGCAGAGAGCCCGATGCGGGGCTCGATCCCAGGACCCTGAGATCACGACCCGAGCCAAAGGCAGACGCGCAATGACTGAGCCACCCAGGCACCTGTAAAAAAAATAATAATTTTAAAATAAAATTAAAAGTCTCATGTGTAAAGAAAGCATTCGGTCTTAATTTAATTGCCAGTATGTCTTCTTTCTTAGTTGCACATAAGATAAAATTGTACGTTACGTGGGATGGCATCTTGGACCCAATGAAACACACACTCAAGGATTGAGTGTGTCGGATGGTTTGCTTCACTGTTTTCCTTGGGTAATACTCTGTGCTTTAGCCCTTCCCTGTTTGGGGGCTTGTTTTTATCTTTGTTATGTATAACAATAATTACGACACAATTTCACCCTGTATGGTCCTTTACAATTAATCAAATAGTCTATATATATATATGTATATGTATGTGTTTGTATGTATCTGTATATATATGTGTTTGTATGTATATGTATATTGAGTAGGTAATACATTCCCACGGGTTCAAAATTCAGAAAGTACCAAGGGGTCTCCAGGGAGAGTCGCATCCATGCCTGTGCCCCATGCGGCGGGCGACCCGCATTAGCGGCGTCCTCCGCCAGTCCTGCATACCTTCTCCACACTCCCCAGCCCTCCCTTTACAGCCCTGATGACAGCATCCTTGATTCCACACTTGTGTACGTCATCCAAAGCCCAGAATGCACAGCCACACGACAGTGCTGGCCAGGTGGCAGGCAAGTGTTGTCCTTAACGACGCACCAGATAATTATGCGGAGGCCCAGAGCCGTCATGGTGATGTTCCCAGTCGTAGAGCTGGGGCTCAGACCTGGGTCTTCCAACCGCCTTTGATAAGCTCAGAAATGCGATACAGGAGCAGACTAGTTTCCTTGAAATGCCTTCGAAACTCCTTGGTGTTGGTTGGAGTGTCCCAGCGGAGACCACTTCTGGCCTTTCAGGGAATGTTCCGTCTTGGTGTCCATTCACCACCCCACTGAAGAGGGACGTGTGTTCTCGGGGCAGGGAACAGCCGGTGCTGTGGAGAAAACTAGTGGGCCGGGGGCGTCAGGGACTCAGCGGGTACAGCCAGCTTCTCCCGCCCCCATGGCTGCCACGGCCTCTCCAGGACTTGTCCTAACGGACCTCGCATCAGGGAGCTCACTCGTTCACGCAGCATTGCAGAGGACGCAAGCAAGCCCCTGGGAGCCCGAGTGAGAAGGAAAGAAACTGCCCTGCGGAAGTGTCTGGAGCCGCACTGCCCCTCTGAGTGTGTCCTCCGGTGCCCTCACATGACCTTAGTTCCCCAAGTTCACCACGACCGTGACGACTGTACCACTTCCTGAGTGCTGGCCACGAGTAAGCCATCTAGACCCACGGGACACTGAGAACTGACCAGTGGAGTCGTGGTGGGTGCTTGAACCAGCCTCTGGGGTGAGGCGTGGCCCTGACTCGTGCTTGCTGGCTTCTGCGGTGCGAATATTCACCACGGCCAACTATACCTGGGGGGGAGGCATGGGAGAAGCCCAGGACGGCCAGAAAGGCTGGGGTTACTCGCATGGTCAGCACGCCCAGAGACATGAGGCAGGATCAGGAGGGTCTTTGTGGGTGAGCTCAGTTTCAGGCTGAATTCAGGTAAGGAAGAATGGAATCAGCCAGGCTCGTGCATGAGGCCCACACCCTGGGGTCTACCGTCCCCCCAGAAGACTGACTCAGATGTCCTCAGTCTCCCCCTCCGAGCCCCGGGACGTGCTGCACACCGCACGGTGGGGAGGGCATCAGGGGAGGAAGAGACCGACGCACGGCAGCCCTGTCCTTAGGCGAGCACTCTGTGACCTTGGACAAGTTACTGTCCTTCTTAGCGAAAGGGGGGTCCCCTGGAACCGGGCAGCAGCGGTGCTGGAATGTGGGGGAAGACAGTGGCTTTCAGCAGAGCAGAGAACGAGGCCCTAGAGCCACCTGTCTGGCATTGGGACATCAAGCAGGACAATTCAGATGGGTGTTGAAGGGGAGACTGGCTCTGTCAGTGGGGGGCTCCCCAGACCCAGGCCAACCTGGCGGTCTCCCGGCTGCAGCCGACCCACCTAGTCTTTTCTCCCCAGCACACGTATCCTCAGCTGCCTGCTCTGTGACCTCAGCCCCAACAGTCCTCTCCTGCCAGAGACAGCCAGCAGAGAGAAGCGGCTGTCCTGTCTGGGTTGCCCCTGGGACCCCACCCCCAGCTGCTGCCTCCGGATGAACCAGGTTCCCACAGAGCGTGCCCTCTCGGCATGGACTCCCGTCCCTCTCAGCAATGTATCCTCTGACTCTGAGGAGGGAGAAGGTGGTAGAAGCAGGTCACCCTCCTGGGCAGCTCATCAGCCGCGGCAACTAAACCCAAAACTATGACTGCCCAGCGTGCCTGGAGGCCAGCAGTCAATGGTCAACCAAGAATGAACTCAGGAGAATGACAGCAAGACAATCCTGGATGAAATTCTCAGGTTTATAGCGAAAGACAAGGCAGTGTTCGCTCAGATGCACAAGGGTGAGGCCAAGGCCAGTCGAGGCAGGAAACACCGCTGTGGTCAGTTTGTGGACGGAGGCTCAGAACTCAGCTTTGTGCTGTTGCTTTGCCGACAGACCCTTCCTGCCAACACTCTGTTTAAACACCAATCACCAGACCCAGGATTGAAGAATTACAGCCCATCTGGCCAGAGACAACACCGTGCGCTGTAGCATGGGGGCGCGTCTGTGGTTGGTGATGCAGGTGCAGGGAGGGACCCACCTCCACCGTGTGGTCACTTCTAGCGTGGACAGCACAGCAAGAAAGGCGCAGGCACCAGGGGCAGGGGCCCTGGGAGCCAAGCGGCATCTCAGCGGATGGGGCCTGGGACCGGGGGGATCACTGGGTCTTTCAAAGAACATCTCCAGGGAGTCTCTTGGTTTATAACTTCTCTTCTGTCTGGAGAGCTTAAAATGAAATGTGGTTTTTCCAGCTTACGTTTTTCTTGAAAACTTTATAGATCTGATTATGTCCCTCACTGAGCTTTCCTGAATGACAGTGATTTTAATGGACTAGATCTTAAACTGTACGTATTTATTCAACACTGATTATGAGATTTTAGACCTACCAAAAATGATTTTCTTCACTGCCTCCTCTGACTACACATATCTCTTACTTACACCCTCATGGCACCAGATCTTGTTCCAATCAGGAGGGTAAATGTCCACGCTCACTGGCCCTGCCCTGGGTGGCGTGGACGCTCCATCCACCAGGCTCCAAAGCCCGTGCCCTGGAATCTGCGCGCCGGACAGCCTGGACCTGGCCGAGTGGTCTCGGCCTCTCTCCCCGACCCCATGCACCCATGCTGAAAGCAGGAGAAGGGAAGGGAGAAGGTCAGTCACAGAATCACCTCCCAGGGCAGCGAGTCACAGGGAATGACCAGGAATCCCCGGTCCTGGAGTCACCTGAACTGTGACCCGCTGTCCTTTATTTCCCTTGCTCCTCTGCCCCAGGTGTTCGACAAGAAGCAGCAGCATCTCCCCTGCATTGGGTACATTCTCCACTCTGCACGGGAAGGACGTGAACATTTTAAGTGAGGGTGTCACCCCCTCTGCCTTTTCCTTTTGGGTACAATGGACTAGTGGGAGCACGGGTACACGCTATGTACTTGCCTCCGAGCTTTTACCAGGATGTTGTTCAAGAGGAGCTGGCCACCGGGGTGCCTGGCTGGCTCAGTCAGTAGAGCATGTGACTCTTGATCTCAGGGTCGTGAGTTCAAGCCCCACATTGGGCATGAAGCCTGTTTAAAAAGAGAGACAGAGACGCTGGCCATCAGAGGCCATGCCGTGTGATGCTGAGCCACTCTCAGCCACTTTGCCTTGGACAGTATCGCTTCCTGATGCCAAACCAGCAGACGCAGTATGATCTGCAGCCTTCCTGGCTTCGCAGGAATCAGTTCCTCCACCCGACCCCCCACCCATCTCCTGGGGGGGGACAGTGCCTTGTGTGTCCCCTTTCCAGCCTCGCTCAGGGTGGCATCCCTTGCCACTGTGCCACACAGGAGCATCAGCCTAGCCCCCCCTTTTTTAAAGATTATTTATTTATTTGAGAGCAGAGTGTGTGAGAACACGAGTGGGGGTGGAGGGCAGAGGCAGAGGGAGAAGCAGGCTCCCCGCTGAGCTGGGAGCCCGATGCAGGACTCGATCCCAGGACCCCGGGGTCGTGACCTGAGCCGAAGGCAGACACTTCACCGACTTTTAGAACTCAGCGCTATCTGGGTGTCCAGGGCAGACTAGGCAGGCTCGCCTCCCAGCCCATCTGCTGCAAACCTTGTCCTGAGAAGGCTCAGCTCAGCCTGTGAGCCCCCTGGGAATTGGGAACAGTAAAAGTCTGCAACCAAAGGCCAGATGGGGCCTTTACAGGCCTGCAGAGGTTGGAAGGAAGCCTGCAGACCTTGGACCTGGGGATCAGCAAAAAAATGACCACAGGAGGTTGGTTTGCTCCAGAAACTCCCAAATTATAGCACAAGTTCATTGCTGAAGTTTCCGGTGAGATTACTGGGGTCAGTCATGCCACCACTTCCTTAGCAAAACAGGCAGCAGTCTGCGCCTGGTCTGATCCCTTCGTGGGGGTCCCCACTGAGGACCCTCCGTTACCATAAGGCTACTGTTTGGATTCCAGGGGCCCCATTCCCTGCCTCACCGTGGTGAGGACTGCCGTTGACATTTCTGTCTTTTTGCTATCCCTTTGGTCTTTGCCTAAACAAGATGATACATCTTAACAGATGGGGAGAATGCCATCATCACCAGATCCCCTGGGAAGTTCATTAGCAGGCGGCTCTGCCCCTCCCGATGGTGGCCACCTCGGACCTTGCAGCCAAGCATCACAAAGCCCAGGAAGGTGGGGCAGATTCATATTTCAGAGACAAATCAGAGGCTCAGAAAGGTAAGATGTAGGCCCAAGTTGGTATTGAGACCGTGGGTGCCACGCCGAGCCTTTTAAGCATTACAGCTTATGACCCCCTTTCTGAGTCCAGGGAGAATTTCTGCAAGCCTGTGCTCTGTGCTGGAGAGATGGAGCAGAGAGTGAAGCCAGCCCTTAGGGCCCACACTGTGCATCATCACTCACCCTGTGCAAGCCCGAGGCCTGCTCTGTACCTGCCAGACCCCTCGGACAGGTCCCCGTGGTGCTGCTCCGCAGGCCTGTCTCTGCACGTCCCCTGGACTCTCTCCCCCAGGAACTCACCCGCTGGCTGTGCCTTCCAGGGCTCAGGTCAGCCCCAAGAACACCGTGGTGCCATCCACTCCTGTATCACTCATGTTCAGATGCCATGTTTCCAAGACAAGTCCCAGGTCAGCAAGGGGAGAGCAGATCCAAAAACCTAACTGCGAGGGGTGATGTGTTATTCTTCTCTGTGGACCGGAGAGCTCGGGAAGATGCATGATCTTAAGCAACTGATCCACCACGGACAGATGACTATTAACTCTGGCCAGAGGTGGCTGGGTTTGCTGGATGGTGCTGAGATCTTGGTCCTTTGTCAGGCTCTGGGAAGACCCAGGAGTTCCAAGAATATGGCACAGGATCAAAATCTTCTGACAAGGGATTAAAATGCTGGGACACAGATGTCCAGCAGTCCGAGCAGCTCACTGCCGAGCGTTATGTCCCTGCTGTGGGATTCCACACCACCTCACTGCAAATGCGCAAGGACGGGCAGGTTTCTGTCTCTGCAATTCAAGAGCAAGCCTCTTTAAGGGCCAGGGAGCTGCTTGGGGGACTTGTCTGCAGATCTCTCAGCCTGAGGTCTGTCCCTGGTACCCAGAGGGAAGTGGTGCTGAGAAAGAGCCTCAAGGTCACCATGGGCCCTCACCCCCACCCCTTCCTGTGCCTCTGCTTCCTCGCTGGCCCTTCTCACTGTGACACACGCTTCCTCCCCCAGCAGTGCTGGTCCTCTGAGCCATGGAGGCTGTGGCTGCCATTCCCCACGACAGCAGTCTGGTGCCCTGTCATTGCTGTCTGCTGGTAAGGGGAGGAAGTAGCTAATGCTCTCCCTGGCTGCCCTGCTGGCCTCATCATGCCCATCACACCAGTTTCTCCCTGCTGACAGATTTTATTAGTAACAAAAATCAAACAGCTGGGGCGCCTGGGTGGCTCAGTCGTTAAGCGTCTACCTTCGGCTCAGGTCATGATCCCGGGGTCCTGGAATCGAGCCCCGCATCGGGCTCCCTGCTCGGCAGGAAGCCTGCTTCTCCCTCTCCCACTCCCTCTGCTTGTGTTCCCTCTCTGTTGTGTCTCTCTGTCAAATAAATAAAATCTTTAAAAAAAAAAAAATCAAACAGCTATAGAGAATCTGTAAAAACCCTATCAGACCAGAGAGCAACTTCTCGAGTTCCCTGAAAAATGTCTCCTTCCTTCCCTGCCCTCCACACTTCTCCCAGACCCCCACTCAACACCCTTCAGAGAGGCCCACCGACTACCCGCCACAGAGCTGCTTCCAGACTCGGGGGCTGGGCCGGGCTCCGCTCTGGGAGGTGATGATAGGGATGCCCCCTCAGAACCTGCCTCTCACCCCTGCTGTACTCCCCTGCCTCCCCCTACCCCATCACAACAGCACCTGGGGCTGCTCACGGGGGAAGGTCGTTACTGCTGGCTAGCCATCCTGATCACTTTCTAACGATATCGGGAGGCTTTATCCAAGCATTGAGTGAACACTTACAGTGTGCAGATTGTGGAAGGGAGGGAAAGGGAATTAGAAACAGAAAGCATGAAGTGGCTGTCTTCTGATAGTCCACCAGGGAGACCACCCACAGGGTGGAGAAACCCTCAGAAGGGGATTAGTGCCCTTATGAGCGAGACCCCACAAGCTCCATCACCCCTTTCTCCAGGTGAGGACACAGCAAAAGACAGGCATCTATCAGCTTGAGAGCAGACTCTCCCCAGACACCAAATCTACTGGCCCCTTCATCCTGGACTTCCAGCCTCCAGAACCCTGAAAAATACATTTCCATTGTTTATCAGCCCCCCCGTCTGTGGTGGTCTGTTTGAGAAGCGCACATGGACAGAAACACTGTCTTGGGGCGCCAGGGTGGCTCAGTCGTTAAGCGTCTGCCTTCGGCTCAGGTCATGATCCCAGGGTCCTGGGATCGAGCCCCGCATCGGGCTCCCTGCTCTGTGGGAAGCCTGCTTCTCCCTCTCTCACTCCCCCTGCTTGTGTTCCCTCTCTCGCTGTGTCTCTCTCTGTCAAATAAATAAAATCTTTAAAAAAAAAAAGAAAAAAGAAAAAAGAAACACTGTCTTGCTGGGCTTGTCAGGTCCTTCCTTTTCTTTGTTTTTAATTCAATATATTGTTTCTCTTAAAAGTGTGTCTACACAGTGTTACTATATGTCTTACAAGGAGATAATGTGTATTTTTGAACTGAAGTGACCTACAGTGTGATACTCTTTTTAGGCGCACAACAGAGGGATTGGACAATGCATGACTCAATGCTCACCGCACTAAGTGCAGTGACCACCCGTCACCGCGCAAGGTGACTACATACAATACTATTGGCTATATTCCCTCTGCTGTACTTTTCATCCCTGTGACTTATTTTATGACTGGAAATTTGTGCCCAGTAATCCCCTTCACCTATTTCGCCCACCCCTCCACCCCCTTCCCTCTGGCAACCACCAGTTTGTCCTCTGTTTTGTTTTGTTG
The DNA here is from genome assembly GCF_004348235.1 of Phoca vitulina. NCBI lineage: Eukaryota > Metazoa > Chordata > Mammalia > Carnivora > Phocidae > Phoca > Phoca vitulina. The sequence continues at coordinate 106,192 of NW_022589747.1, forward strand.
GTTGATTCGTACTGTATTCTAGATTCCACATATGAGCAAAATCACACAGTATTTTTCTTTGTTTGACTCACTGCACCCTCTAGGTCTATCCGTCTGGTTGCAAATGGCAGGATTTCCTTCTTTTTTACGACAGAGTAGTAGTGGTCTTTTTCTCAATGCTGTTAGTTCTTCCTACGTGGTAGTGCCTGAGGGAGTCAGCTGACAAGATCCTCCCTCCATACTTGGGGCCGGATGCCTTTAGCACATGGTCAACCACCCTCAGAACGTGGAAGACACTGGCTCTGGGTCTGGTTTTGCACCCTAGATCTATCATCTGAACCCACCAGGAGTCAAGCAGCTCTGTGTTTACCCTTGTGCAAGAAGACCACAGAGGGAAGTCAGTTAAGGGTAAGACAGCGGAGTCCTAGGGTCACCTCTGAGGACATCTCACGCTCTCAGACTGAGGAGCAGCTGACCAAAAAGGGTGATGGCTTTGAGGAAACAGGAACGCAGACAAGCCGCAGTTGGAGGGACAGGCATGGAAGCGTCTAGACAGCAACCAGAGGGACCTCTTTAAAATATCACCAGATCACACTGCTCTGTTTTTTGCCTCAGATTTTGTTACACCTAGAACAAAGTGCAAAGTCCTTCCCTGACCCACAGGGTCCTCCAGGACCCAGCTTCCCTCCCTCCCCTTTTCCCTGTGCTCCATCATCAGCCCATCATTAGGCTGCCTCCCACTTCAGAGCCCCAACACATCTTGTTCCCTCTGCCCAGAGCATGTCTTCCCAGATATCTTCCACAGCTGTGCTCCCCACCCCATATCCAGTCTCTGCTCCAGTGTTACCTCTCCAGAGAGGCCTTTCCTGGCCTGTCAAGTGGAAATAGACTCCCACACCCTAGAGCAGAAAGCAGAATCCTGCCACCCCCACCTTCCCACACCAGGGACCCCTACTTAAGAGCCTTCTCTAAATGGAGCCCGGGTCTCCCTGCTTTCCCCTCATCCATGTGGATGCACCTGGTTACCACACTGAGCTGATCTATTCCCAGAACAAAGAGACCTGCCTCTTTGGCACAGCCTGATTCAGGCAAGGTGGGTTCTCCCCAAGTTGACTGAAATGTTGAAAAGTGCTCCCAGACCTCCTAGGGGTCCAGGGACCCGAGGCTGGGGCCTGGCAGCCAGGTGAACGAAGACACTGGTAACCAGGAGGTGTTTAAATAGAAAACATTCCCAGAGAAAGAAGAAGAAACAAAGATGCCCTGTGACAAGAAGGCTGAAGAACAGTAAGACTGAGGGCTGAACCTCCCTGAATATGGAGAAGAAAGTCGCCTGAGGGGGTCTGAGGGAGAAAAAAGGACAGAGAAGTGACTGAAGAAAAAAAAGACATGATGGGCATGAAGGAGGGCACCTGATGTGATGAGCCCTGAGTGTTATACGCGACTGATGAATCATTGAACGCCACATCTGAAACTGGTGATGTACTATGTCGGCTAATTGAATTTAAATCAAAAAGAAAAAAGAAAAAAAAGATAAGGAATTGGGAGAGCTGGGGGGCCTCCAGTTGCTGGACCTCACTTTTCTGATGCAAACACAGCAGCGAAGTCAGAGTGGAGAACGGGAAACCTGCACCTTGCGTAAGGGGAGACCCAGGAAGGACGGGGAGGGGGCTGCGTGCAGGCAGAAGCTGCTGAAGGGAGGGAGTGTTTGTTCAGGCCCTAAGACCTCCCCGGGGGGGGAGGAGGTAGCTGCTCTGCCATCAGAGGATGTCGGGCTTCTGCCTGAGACCAACATCAATGACGTACAGAAGTACAAGCGGACATAACCTGTGAACGATGTTTGTGCCCAAATGGAGTTGACAAGCCTTTATCTGCACAATCAGACCCCAACAGCCTCAGATTGCGGTGGCTCATTCGGCAGCAAGTCCTGACCGAACTGCCACGAGGCCATGTAGTCTTTCCACAACCCGCTTCGGGGACTTTTCACTGACGTCGCTGCAGAAATGTGAGCGATTGCGGGATGGGGCCCTGCGGGAGGGCGCCCCGGAGCGCACAGGACCAGCACGGGGCCGCTTTTCTGAAACCCCAGGGACTCGCGCACCTGTGCCGGGGCCGTGTGTGCAGGGCGCCTCCCCGTCCTCCACGAACGGAGCGGGGAACGCAGGTGAGGCCGAGGAGGCTCGGCAGCAGCTCCAGGCGGGCTGGGCGCTCCTTTTCGCTCGTGCACGCCTCAGTCACACATCAGGCGCATGGCGGAGGTCCACACAGAGGCTGTCACGAGCCCAAGATTCTCAGACCAGCGCGCTGGCTGCGACAAGAGAGGACAGAAACGCACGCAGCTACCAGGGGCCCAGCGAAGCGCGTACGCCCCTCCAGCCGCCGGCCGCGCCAGCCCGCCCTCCCCTCGGGCCCGCCCGCCCCCCGCTTCCGCTTCCGGCCGCGGGGGCGGGGCTTCCGGCCGCGGGGGTGGGCGGGGCCCGGAAGCGGTGGCAGCGGCGGCAGCGGCGGCGGCGGCGGCGGCGGCGAGGGGTCTGAGGGGCCGGTCATGGCTGCGAACCTGAGCCGGAACGGGCCGGCGCTGCAGGAAGCCTACGTGCGGGTGGTCACCGAGAAGTCCCCGACTGACTGGTGGGCGCCGGGACGGGCAGGCCGGGGGGCGGGCCGGCGCGGGAGGGGGGTCCCGGGGGCTCCCCGCTCACCCTTCAGCTGCGCCGCGCGCGCCTCGCGAGCCGCTGTCCCCGTCGCCGTCCCCAGCCGTCCCGCCGAGCGCGAGGGGCCCGCGCCTCCCGGCTCCGCCCCTCCGCCGGCCTCCATGTTGGGCTGTGCGGCTGGCTGGGCCGGGTGGCTCCGCCAGGTTCTCGTTCCCTGCCCGGGGACTTCCCTGCACCGGGGGGCTCCCCGCAGCCGTCCCGGACCGAGCGGAAGCCGTGCCCGGGGTCTTCCCAGCGCCGCGTTCGGGGAGGGGCCTCTGAGCGCCCGGACCCCGCCTGGGAACGGGAGCCCTGCCCCACAGGCGGCGAGCAGTCAGGTCGGGGCTTTGGGTCTCTGGGAGCCTGGGAACGTGGATTCCAGTCTCCCTCTCTCCGGATACCCCTTCCTGTGTGCGGCGGGTGAGACAGCGATGCTGGCTGCCCGCTTGGAGAAGGACCCCTCATCCCTCCGCCTCCCCCCGACACCCCGCAGGCCGTCAGTGCGGAGTGGCCTTCGTGCCCCATGGGGCTCCCTGGCTCTGGCAGCCCCGTCCGAGGCCTCTGGGATGGCCCTGGGCCGCCCACGCGCAGGCTAGCCCTCTGCTTGCTGGGCACGCTCACTTCCCGCTCGCGTCGGTTTGCTCCGAGCAGTGTGAGCACGTCCGGCCCTGAGGAGTGTGCTGAGGGTGGTGAACCAAGGTGACGGCTGTGAGCAGCCTCCTGCCGTGGCAGGGGCAGGCCCCCTCCGGGTGGCTGCTGACACCGGCCGGCCTCCACGCGCTGGGGGTCGCTGCTCCCGAGTTCCCTGCGGCCTCCGCGCCGTGTCGGTGTGCACTGAGGATGCGCCCTGGGCCTTTTGGGGGAGAGCTTCAGAGCGCCTGCTGCCTGGGTGCGCAGACTCCTCTCGCGCCTGGGACGCCTTGACCCTGATGGGCCTCGTTGCGGGGGAACCAAGCAGCCAAGCAGTTGGGAGGGTGTCCGGTGACCGTGGCATTTCCCTACTTCCCTTCCTCATGCTTTAGGAAGTTCCCTCACACCTCAGGCACTTATTTTTCTAAGAGTTTCTAGCTGCCAGCTCCCTAGCCCACCTCTCTCCTGTTCCCAGAGGGCCGTGACAGCTCTGCTGTTACTCCACATCCTGCTGACCGGATCGCCACGCTGAGCGCCCCATGTCACCGCCCCGCGGCCACCTGCCTCTGAGCTGGCAGCATCTCTGCCCCTCTCCGGTCCTCAGTCAGGGTGTTGCTACTGTATGCGCTCTCGAGTATCTGGTGTAGCCCTTCTGGCGCACCTGCGAGACTCCTGGGCCTCCTCCTGCCTGCCTCAGGTCTCTTCATTCTCAGGACCACCGCTGGTTTGGGCATCATGTCCCACAGCCCAGCTGGCAGCTCGGGCCTCCCGTGCTTCTAGCTTTTCCTCGGGCTTCTTCTCAGAGCTGTCTGCTACCAGCCTGGTCTGAAGCTTACCCCGCCCAGCTTCCCTCTGTCCCCCGTGAGGGTGCTGAGCCTCGTTCCCCTCCCTGCGTCCGAGCCCACCCGTCTGGCAGCACTCCAGGTCGTACCGCTCAGTGGCACGACCCCCGGTTTCTGCTCTCACTGTCACAGCCGTTAAGCATCTCAACAGATAATGTGTGGCGGGTCCCCACTCCTTAGCTGAACAAGTATCTAGACCATGTTACTCCTGTGCGTACACTTCAGCGGCTCCCTGTTTCACATTAAATAAAGCCCGGACATCTCACCTCTGCTGCAAGGCCCTGTGTGGCTGGCTCCGGACCCCCTCCCGCCACCCCCCCACTTACCACACTGGGGCCACACCTGTTTGCCACCACGGTGGCCTTCTTTCTCTTCCTCAAACTTGCGAGCTGCTTCCTCCTCAGAGCCCTCGCTCTTGCTGCTTCCCCATTCTAGAGCACCTTCCACGTCGTCCCGGGGGGCTCCCCAAACTTCTCAGCTCGGACACTGCATTCTTGGAGAAGCCTTCCTCGACTCCTGGCTCCTTGTGTGACTTTCCCCAGACACGTGCCAGACACCTTCACTGGTTTTCCTGGCACCGTTCTCTGCACCAGGGGGCTGGGCCCTGTCTCTGTCCCCAGAACAGTCAGCAGTCAGCGCCCGGATGCACAGTGACCTGAGCAGGGTACAGAAGGTGTGGTAGAGGGTCCCAGCAAGAGGAGGTGGTCTCTGCTTTGGTGGGTCAGGAAAGGTTTCCCAGGCAGAGTGGGTGGCGTCGGGCTGGGCCCTGAAGCCAGGTGGGGCGGGAGCAAGTGTATCAGCTCTCCACCACGGGTCTTTGTCCCGGTTCCCGGATTGTCCTAGATTGAGGCACGTTTGTTTACCTCCAGCACCCACTTCAGTACCTGACAGGACGTTGGTGTCGCTGTGTTTCTTTTTTTGTTTCCCATTAGAAAGTAAGTTCCATGGTCAGGGCCTCTGGGGATTTATTGGAAGCTTCATGCCTGTGAGCAGCAAGGAGCAGCTTCTCAGTAGGTGTGTTTGGAAGAGATGAATGAGTTACAGGGCGCTCATGCGCCACACTGCATGAGCTGTGCCCAGGCCAGCACGCCTCTCTTCCACGGTGATTTGAAAGAAGGATGGGAGTCCGTTGAAAGTGGGAATGAGCCTCTGAGCTGGGAACATTCACGAAGGTGGCTTAGGCTGGAGCCCTGGGTGGAGGGGAGTGGAGTTGGAGGGCAGGCGGCATGGAGCTTGGCTTTTACGAGCTGCCGGGTCCCTTCTTGGAAGCAGTCTCTGCTCCCTGCTGCTTGTCTAGTGTCCCCGTCTTCTGCAGCCAGGGCTTGGTGGCTTCGAGATGTAAGGGCTTCTTTCCCCTGGGAGGAGGGCTGGCCAGGACCCTGGCCACCAGAATCTGGACGTCCACCAACTCCCACGTCTTATCCCTGTTTGTCTGCATGTTCCTTCTAGTGTCTCTCCTCCTCAGAGGCCTGTCCCCCCGTGCCAACCAGACCCTCGGGGCCTGGGTCTCCTTTCTTCAGACTTTCTCAGGCTAGGCAGCTCAGCCCGGTGGCTTTAGCAAGGCTGTGGGGAAGCTGAGTGGAGGCTGATTTGGTTCCTGTCAGATTCGGGGTTTTTTTGTTTTTTTGTTTTTTTCAAATTTTATTTTTAAGTGATCTCTACGCCCAGTGTGGGGCTCGAACCCACAACCCCGAGATCAAGAGTTGCACGCTCCACCGAGTGAGCCAGCCAGGCGTCCTGGGTCCTGTCCCACTCCTACCCCACAGCCCCTAGCTGGCCCTCCTCGGCAGACCTGTGCTCAGAGCATGGGGGATGGCCCGCTAGTTCGGGTTCTGCCTTTGACTTGCTGTCTGCTGGGTCAGCACCCCTACCCTGTGGTCTGCCAGCACTGCCCGGAGCTGAACTGCGGCAGAGTTGGTGTTGATGGTTGGGCTCCATGTGGACTGTGGATAAGCCATATCTTCCAGAATGTTCTCCATGCTTAACCTCTGTTCTGGTCAAGGGACTTCCCATGCCCCAGGTGTGATAAAATTTGCCATATTTCCTCAACTCCTCTGGGGCTCCAGTTCACAAGCGTGAATCTTTCCCAGAGTTCTTAGGAATAATTAGTCTCACAGGAAAAGAAAGGGGCAGCCCAGGGTCACCTATGGAGAGTTACGGCTCCTCCAGAAAGAGAGCTTTGCCCGACCACGGAGTCTGTCCTGTGAGAAGCCTGACTTCATGCTGAGTCATGGCCCGTGTGGCTTCTGGGTTTTCCAGAAGAGTCCCAAGCCCAGAGAGACCTGCTCCACCAACTCCTCAGGCTTTCAGAAGCCAGAGCCGACCTGCACGAGGGCGTTGGGCGGCCTTCCCAGCTGCCTAATGTGCACACTCGGCTTCCTGCTCCTCCTGGGGTGCTTTGGGTTCAGGAAGGTGCCGAAAATTGCCTTTATGAAACCTTCCAGCTCTGGGGCGCCTGGCGGGCTCAATGAGTAGAGCATGCAACTCTTGATCTCAGGGTGGTGGGTTCCAGCCCCACGTTGGACGTGGAGCCTACTTAAAATCAAACAAACTTCACAGCTTAGTTTTCTCAAAGTAGGCGGAGGCTCCCCTTCATAGGTTTGTCCCTCAGGAGAAGCCGCTGTGCCTAAGAACTGAGAAGGGCCCGGCAGAGCTCCTGCCTCGCGGGTCAGAGTGGGGCCCACGCTCCGCTCGTGGTTAGTGCGGGGGGGCAGCTGACCCCCAGAACGCTGGTCACAGAGCTAACATGTTTGTGTTTTGTTTCAGGGCTCTCTTTACCTATGAGGGTAACAGCAATGACATCCGTGTGGCCGGCACTGGGGGTGAGTACGAGCCGGTGAGGCCGTGAGTGGGCTGGCCGGGGGTTGGGGGGCATCAGGAGGCAGGTGTGGGGGAGGGGAGAGCGTTGCAGCCGTCACTGCTCCCTGGCGGCCGGCATCTCAGCCATCACAGCGAACGGAAGGTGTCCCCTGCGTGTAGCGAGCCTGCCGTGACCCTCCCCACAATCGCGTCGGTGTTGGGGAGCCGCACACCGCCTTGTTACTCAGCGAACGCTCAGCAGTGCATTCTCCGCTTGCCATAGAGTGGTTCTGGCAGCCTGTTCTAGAAGCCGCTCCCTCATCTTTCTAGGAGGACCGCAGGTGGCCGTGGTGTCCTGCGCCCTGCGGTGCCTCAGGCACCACCCGCAGCGCCGCTCACAGGGCTCTGCTGTGAATGCCCAGAGTGGGGGCTCGGGCCTGCCCCCACACTCCTCGCAGCCTGGGAGGGTTTGGGGGTGCTGATAAGAAGCACAACCTCCGTGTCGGGACAATGGCTGAGGAGGGCCCGCTCCCGTGCCCCCGTCACTCCCCCGTCTTTATGGGGAGGGTCTGAGAGCTGAGCCCAAGCATGGCTGCAGGACATTCCCATCTCTTCAGGGCCCTTTGTGGGGTCCGGGCAGGCTGTTGCAGACACGGTCCATTTGGAAGCCTCGTGCCTAATTTGTAGCAGAAATGACATTTTTTATTTCCGGAACTCCCCGTGGATTTCATAGGAATGGTTTTTAAACTGGGGTGTGTAAACCATCACCTGAGGTCCGTGTCACAGATGCAAATCCTGGGGCTCCGCCCGCCCCCCAGCTCCTGTAAGTCCGCTTAATGGGAGCAGAACCAGGAGTCTGATTCTAATGCAGGCAGCCCTGACAAGCCTGGCTCAGAGGCAGGTTGGGTTTCCCTTGCTTGTGGGCGCTGTGCGGGGCCGGCCACAGGTGCCGGGCCTGCTGACCCCCCACCCCATGCCTGCTGCAGAGGGGGGCCTGGAGGAGATGGTGGAGGAGCTCAACAGCGGGAAGGTGATGTACGCCTTCTGCAGGGTAAAGGACCCCAACTCCGGCCTGCCCAAGTTTGTCCTCATCAACTGGGTACGTGGAACTGGGGGGCCCTGAGTTCTCATCTGGGTGTGACCCAGGAAAACTCCCTTTCCTTCTTTCCTTCTTTGCCTTCTGTGATTGGAGCGGAGGAGGATTTGCCTTCAGGGCGGCTCAGAGACGGTGAATGAACAGAAGAGTGGGAGAAGTCCTTGTGGCCCCAAGGACAGTGGGGGCCTTGCCAGCACAGAATCCCACCCTCCTCCCCCCAAGCCCAGAATTGTTCCTACAGAATCGAGGATAGAGGACAGTCGCAGGACACCCTTGCTTTGGTCCCCTTCAGAGTAGTCGTCCTGAGGGAGCAGAGGGCCTGGAGAAGGCTCAGAGAGCATAGGACCCCTGGGTAGGACTGGGAAGTTCCGAGCCGTCCCCCGGCTCCCAGCGGAAGCTGGTGGTCATGCTGCCTCAAGGACCTCCTTGACTTGGAGGTGCGGGGCTCGCTTTATCCTCTGCTTTGGGGTCGCAGTTTTCCCTCTGCTGGGCCCCCAGGGAGGGCAGCGGCTTTGCGGGTGTTGGAGGGTCACGCTGGGTGTGTTGTGTTGCAGACGGGCGAGGGTGTGAACGATGTGCGGAAGGGAGCGTGCGCCAGCCACGTCAGCACCATGGCCAGCTTCCTGAAGGTGAGGCTGCCCCCTGAGGGCCTCCCAAGGGGCCTGGGTGTGCGTGAGCAGACCGGAGCTGCAAGTGTGCCCACACCCCGATGCTGGCCGGGGACTCGAGGGCGTGACCAGAGGCTGCTGCCCGGGAGGCCACGCTGCGGCCAGAGCCACCAGCAGGCTGGCCTCAGCGGGAGGAAGGATGGATGACTGTGTCCGTTTCGAGCCCAGGGAGGATCATCTGCAGCTAGTCCTGGGACAAGGCTAGGCCCGGGCTTCCGTTGGTTTTGTGAGGGTTTATTCGGCCGTGTTGTCAGGATCTGGAGGACAGGGAGAGTTGCGTATGCCCAGCCACCTCAGCGTGCCCAGTCCCTTACGCGTTCCTTTCCAGCCCCCCTTTGCGTGTATTAACATCAGTCCTCAGAGTGGAACCTCGTTTAGGTCCAAAAGCATTTGCTGTTTGCTTGTCAGGTCACTTTGCATGTCTTTGGTTACTGGCAAAGAGACTCGGGACTTTGATTTCTAGTGTGCCAACACTTCTGCAGATAAGCCTCAGTTTCTCCATGTGAGAGCTGAAGGAGGATCCCGAGCTCACTGGGTGTTAACTGACAGTGAGGTCACGGGTCTGACTTCTGAAGAAGAAATTGGTGGCTGGGGCACCTGGCTGGCTCAGTGGGAGGAGCACCGACTCTCGATCTCAGGGTTGTGAGTTCAAGCCCCAGGTTGGGTGTAGAGAAACTTGATAAATAAGACTTAAGAAATTTTAAAGGAAGAGGAAGAAGAAATCGGTAGCTTGCTTTTTGTAGAAAATATGTTTCCAGATCCTTTGTGAAGTTCGCTTTCATGAATCAGAAAGGGGCTCTCCGGCGCCTGGGTCTGCAGGAGCGGGTGTCCGGCACCTTGGAACAGGCCGTAGGCAGGGCCACGGAGCGCAGAGGCCGCGTGCCCGTGCTGGCACAAGTGCAGCGTGTTTGCCTCAAGGCGGTTTGTTGGCCTTGAGGAGAGTGTGCCTGGTTCCCAGCGGGGTGTCCTGACCTCAGCCCTGGGCAGCAGTTGTCCACATTGTGCACCCTGACGTGTGCGTCCTGTCCTCTCCTGGAGTTCAACACCTAAGTGCTGTCCCGCCGCAGGGGGCCCACGTGACCATCAACGCGCGGGCCGAGGAGGACGTGGAGCCCGAGTGCATCATGCAGAAGGTGGCCAGAGCCTCGGGTGCCAACTATGCCTTCCACAAGGAGAGCAGCCGTTTCCAGGACACGGGCCCCCAGGCCCCAGTGGTGAGTGCTGCCTGGGCCCGAGGGTGGCAGGCCAGGAGCCAGCAGACGGGCTGGTTTCTCCCTCGTGGGGCTGGGCTCCTGCCTGCCTGGCTCCCGGTCCCTGAGCCAGATCACGGTGCAGATGGTGACCCCGGGCCGGACGGAAGCCGGAGCTGCCCCCTGGTGGGGCAGGTGCTAGTGGGCCTGAGGAGCAGCTCTCTACCCTGCCTGGGGGTTCCACTGGCCGTTCTGGAGCCTCTTACACCCCAGGGACAGTCCAGTCACGAGGCCACGGCACCAGCGTGTCCTGCACAGTCCCGGATGGTGGGCTCCATGGAGGAACTTGTGGTGGATGGGCAGGCCCCTCCCAGTCAGGGGCAGACACGAGACACCCCAGTTATGGGGAGCCCAGTTCCCCGAGGCACGCCTGGGGTCTGTGGAGATTTCTCTGGGCACTGCCACGGTGGTCAGCTGTCTGAGGCTGGTGGACGGGCTTCCATCCGCAGGGGCCTGGTGCAGCCAGAGACCCCCTCGGCATTGCCCGGTGGTTTCCAGGGCCTTCGGGCCGTCTTGCTGCTTGCCGGGCACTGTCCCCACGGTTGTTGCTGGTGTCCTGTGCTTCCCAGGGCGGCCCCGTAGTGGATCCTCTGTTCTCCGCAGGGCTCTGTGTACCAGAAGACCAACGCCATATCTGAGATCAAAAGGGTTGGCAAAGACAGCTTCTGGGCCAAAGCAGAGGTGAGTGCTGCCGGGCGCATCGAGCACAGCTGCCCCTCACAGAGATGGGGTGGGCCAGGTGCCACGGTGCCTTGCGCGCCGTTGCTTGGTTTTTCTCCCCATAAATTCACGGGGGTGCGTGTGTTCTCGTACGCGCCTGTGCTTGAGTGGAGGCCGAGTGGGGTTGGGCCGCAAGGCTGGTGGGCGGCCCCTCCCAGCGGCGCTGCACGGATGCCCGGGGGGCTCGGGGGCGGGAGGGCAGGCCCAGCTGGCCCGCCCTGCGGGTGCTGAGTGGGGCAGACGGGCCCGGCTGTCCCTGCAGAAGGAGGAGGAGAACCGCAGGCTGGAAGAGAAGCGGCGGGCGGAGGAGGAGCGGCAGCGGCTGGAGGAGGAGCGCCGGGAGCGGGAGCTGCGGGAGGCCGCCCGCCGGGAGCAGCGCTATCGGGAGGAGCCGGGCGGTGAGGCCGGACCCCAGAGGTGAGGCCCCAGAGTTAAGGTGGAGGGAGGGTGCCAAGTGGGCCGCGGCTGGGCTGCAGCTCCCTCCTCCCTCTGCCCTCCCGGCAGGAAGAGTGAGCAGCAGGAAGTACTTTCAAGGAGCAGAGAGGAGCAGGTAAGACTGGGGTACTCCCCCCACCTCACCCCCCCGTGAGGGTCTGTTGCAGTAATGCCAGGGGGCTGTTCCTGCTGTGCCAGGGGGAGGGTCCTGCAGCCAGCTGGAGGTGGCAGGGGAGAGGACAGTGAACGTCAGAAGTGGCTGGCGTGGACCTCAGCCCGGTCCTGGACGAGGCCCGTGAGCCCCTCCTCACTGCCGGGTCCACGCGCACCCCTCCAGGAGCCCATCAGGCAGACAGCACATCCGCGCGAGATTTTCAAGCAGAAGGAGAGGGCCGTGTCCACCACATCCATCTCTAGCCCCCAGCCGGGTGAGTCTTCCCGCTGGGTCTAGCCACGAGGCAGGGGCAGGCTGAGGGGGAGCCCGGGGTCCCAGTGTGGGGTCCCCAGAGGGAGCGACAGATGCGTCAGAAGGTGACAGGTGAGTGAGCAAGGAGAGCCTGTGGTCTTAAGAGTGGCTTCTGGGAGGGGAGCCTGGGCCGCAGGTGTCCCTTTCCTGCCCGTGGCCTCAGCCTGCAGAGACCTGGAAGAGAAGGGCCATGTGTGGCTTCAGAAGGGAGACCCTCCCGCCCGGCCCCATTAACCCGTGGTGCAGCTTGCACGTGGTGGCTGGGCCCCGGAGCCTCTGTCACTCAGCTCTCTGGCCCCCAAGGACGCAGGACGGCAGCACCGTCCGTTCTCCCACGCCGGGGGGCTGCTCGAGGCGTTCTCTGTGTGATGTGTTTCTGCAGTGCCTGTGTCCCCCGTCCCCCTACTCCCTCCGTCTGTGTCACGGCCCCTGTCCCGGGGCAGGTCCACCGTCCAGGCAGTGCAGGGTCCAGAAACAGTAGACACGGCTCGTCTTCCCCTCGTCCAACGCTTGTGTGTTTACCTTTGTTTGCAGGCAAGCTGAGGAGCCCCTTCCTGCAGAACCAGCTCACCCAACCAGAGACCCAGCGCAGCACAGAGCCCACCCAGGCCTCCTCGAGGCCCAGGGCAGGCAAGGCGCTTGGCCACCCCGCGGGGGGAGGCGGTGCTGGGGGTGGGAGAGTGGGAGGGAGAAGGAGAGTGTCCGCTCCCCTTACCGGGGCTCAGGGCGGGCTGCGCCGTCCCGTGCAGATACCCATGAGGAGCCAGTGGCCGGCGCTCCGCTGTGTCCAGCGCAGGCAGAAGAGGAGGCTGTGTACGAGGAGCCCCCGACGGTGGGTCCCCTGTGGCAGGGCGCGGCTGTGAAGGGGCCACGTGCCCAGAGACACCCTCCTCGTGCCAGTCGTGGGATGCCTGACTCCCAACGGCTCGCTGCATGTGGAGTCTCGTTTACCGTTGGAGCAGGCCCGTGGAATACGTGGTCTGGCACTCCTCTGCCCCGCGGGAGGTCCGGGGGTGGGCGGGGACATCGTGGGGGCAGTGGCATGGCCGCAGCCCTTGCCCTCCATGTGCTGTGCCCCTCCCCCCAAGCCTGGTGTGAGCCCATAACGAGGACCCCGGATTTCTCTTCTTCCCACGCGGGTCAGGTGCAGCAGCAGGATGCCGGCTCTGAGCCCGCGGACCACTACCCGGGGCTGAGCGGTAAAGGGCTCTGTGCCCGGGCCCTGTACGACTACCAGGCAGGTAATGTGCGGTGGCCCGGCCACTCAGGCTGCAGGGCCCCACGTCAGGAGGCGGGCTTCAGGGCTCCCTTGGTGGGGGGACGGAAGGGTGAGGGGACGATGGGGTGGACGCCCTGCACAGCCCAGGCCTTCCCGTGCACTCCGGGCAGCGTCTATGGGCAGGAACCCCAGTTGCCAGCGTTGTGCTAGAGCCCGAAAGTGTGACCAGAGGGGTGGGCGGACCTGCACGCCGGGCCCCCGGTGGCCTGGCTGGAGGCTCAGGGAGCAGGCTGCTGTGCGGAGGAGGGGGGCCCAGGGTCAGGTTGTGCTGGAAAGTGTGTCGGGGGCGGGGGGTGGGCGTTGGCCGCTGGAGTGGCGTCGGGAAAGGCCCCCAGCCCCAGTGCTGCCTCCCGTAGCTGACGACACGGAGATCTCCTTCGACCCCGAGAATCTCATCACGGGCATCGAGGTGATCGACGAGGGCTGGTGGCGTGGCTACGGGCCAGACGGCCACTTCGGCATGTTTCCTGCCAACTACGTGGAGCTCATTGAGTGAGGACCCTCCGTGCTGGCTGCGCCGAGGCCGTCCTTCCCCTCCCCGCCCACACGTGCTTTCCTCACTGCCGGGGACGTGGCGTGCGGGGCGCAAGAGCCCCACGGCACTCCTCCGGGAATGGGACCCCCCCAAAGAAGACAAGCCCTTGGGCTCCCTCAGACTGGGGTGCTCAGCCTGTCACCCTAGATGCAGCAATACCCCGTGATTCCCAAACGTGCTCCGGCAGCTGCAGGCCCTCCCAGCCAGCCTGGCCTTTGGCCCCCACAGGGGACAGGGAGCCAAGCCCTGCTTGGCCGGCCTCTCCGTGGCCTCTGCCTGAGGAGGGTGGCGCTGCCCCGCCGGGCGGTCTGAGCCGCGGCCTTTGCCTTTTTTTCCCTTTCCTCCTGGCTCTAAAGGGTGGTGGCTCCAGCTGGTAGTGGTCCTCGGGAACAGTGACCTTGGCGTTTAGGACCAAAATCTGAGTGGGTCGTGACGGTTTGGGCAGCAGTAGGTCACCTTTCTGGATCCCGCCCTGTGCTCCCAGTTCCCTGTCCCTCTCCCTGGGCTGCGGACCGTGGGCAGTGGGCACGGGGATGACCGAGCCCCCGTCTGAGCGTATGATCAGCAAACCTGTGTCCTCCCGAGTGGTGCGCCCTGTTCCGCCGGCCCTGGTGTGTGCTCGCACCGGATTCTGGTTCCGGAAGAGGGACCGGAGCGGCCGCTCCCTGCTCTCACCCTGTTCATCCCGGCCCACCCGTGTCTGCTTCCAGAGAGAGAACTTGCCCTGTTGTGGCCTGAACGCCCCCGTGTGGAAACCGGCCCCTTCCTGGGTGTGCGTGGGGCGTGTGTGCAGGTGCGTGTGCACACGCGCGCACCCTCAGACCTCGGGCCGGCCGTGGGCCCTGGGAGAGGCATAAACATAAAGATGTGACTCGAGTCGGCCTGTTGCGTGTCCGCGTTCTGGGAGGGGCTGAGGGCCGCCCGCGCGGGTGTGCGTGCGTGTGTGGAGTGAGGTGCCCGGAGCCCACCGCGTGCCGGGACCTACGGTTCCTCTTGTGTTCTGGCAGGTGCCAGGTAGCAGCAGCCTGGCATGGCGGCTGCACCAAGGAGACCACTGGCCCCGGGTGGTGGCAGATGGCCCCTCTTGTCCCCTAGGCTGCAAAGGCAGGCCTCGCCAGCCCTGATTCTCTGCCCCCGAGCTGCGGAGGATCCAGGAGTCCCCTGTTGCAGACTCTGAGGCCAGCGGTGGGCTTGTCCTCAGATGTGGGGACGCCCGGGGTGTGGGGCTCGGTACCACCTCACCCTGCCCACCCTGGGGCTGCAGGGACGGCAGAGGACAGCCCATCTGAGGGAAGCGGCCGTGAAGTGGTGTCCTCGCTGCAGTCCCCGCTCACTGGGGAGAGCTGGGTCACCCCAGGCACCCCGATTCTAGAGCGAGGTTACCAGGTGGTGGTTCGGTTCTTGGCGTCACCATAGGGGGCCTGTTAGAAGTTACCTGATAGCCCGGCTTGGGGACCAGACTCCTGCCCTTGGTTCCTGGGGCCCTCTCACCTAATGGGGGTGGGCAGCAGGGGCCGCATGCCCTGGGGCAGGGTTTGTGGAACCCCTAGCTCAAGGACTTGGAGCCGGGCATGCCGGGGCCACACCGGACTCGAGGTGGTAGGTGGAGGTGCCTTTATTGCCAGAAGCCCACCCTTCACTTGGCCTTGCCCTGGGCGGCCACAGCCTCCATGGCCTTCCTCACGGTTTCCTCATCACCCAGGAACCGCATGGGCTTGGTGGGCTTCAGCGCCTGGTCCAGCTCGTACACGATGGGGATCCCCGTGGGCAGGTTCAGCTCCATGATGGCCTGGTCCGACATCCCTGGACCGGGGGAACAGGGTCCTTAGTCCCCTCGGCCAGTCTGCCAGGCAGCTTCCCGCCCTCACGTTCAGCAGGCCCCGTGACCTTTATGGGCCACAGAGCCGGGCCAGCCAGGCAGCAGCCCCCCCCCCCCCCCCCCAGTGAGCCCCCCGCACAGATGCCCCTGGAGAAGGTCGAGCCGGTAGTGAGAGACCGAGTGGCCTGCAGAAATAGCCGTGGCAAACCGGGACCTCGTGCCCCCAACCAGGAACCACTGGGACCTGGGGCCACGCCATTGGGTCTTTTCTGTTTGGTTTCTAGAGCGTTCTAAATTCTAGCCATCAGGAGCAGGGGTGCTCCTGACCATTGGGGGTGGAGGGACAGCGAGAAGGGCTTCCTGTGACCAGGGTGGAGGGGAGGCTCTGTGGGTGGAAAGGGCAAGGTTTCCCAGGGAAACCTGACCCTGCCGGCCTTCGCAGCCCCTGGCCTGGAATAGCAGCTCGACCTTTGCAGCTCCGACACCCCCCACCCCCCACCCCAGCCAGTTCTCCAGGCAGTGGGAGACTGCAGTGACGCTGGCCTCCACGCTTCTCTCCCAGACCCGGCCCCTGGAAGGGAGGGGCACGAGGTGGTCTTGGGGAGGGTGGACTGGGGCTGGGCAGGCCTCGGGGGCCCGCCTGTCTGTGTTCTGGCCAGCTACCCACTGACCCCCAGAGCAGGGGGCTTGGGGCTCCCCACCTACCGGCCTTCTTCCCCTTTCCACAGTCCCGAGAAGCTTGAAGGCCGTTCCGAGGCTCAGGCTCCCGAGGATCTGTATGTCTAAGGGAGCCCAGTGGAGATGCATGCCCCGAGCTTAGTGGGAACCCAGCTACAGGCCCGGGTCGAGGACTGCTCCACCCCAGCACTCTCTTAACTGGTCTTACCTTTTCCGTGCGTGGGTGTGAGCTGGGGCCCCCTGCCCTGGGCCTCATGAGCGCCCCCCGCCTGACCCCAGAGAGGGTGGTTGAGACCCAGCGAGTGGTGTGACTTGAGCGGGGCCACACAGCAAATGGATCTGGAGCCAGACGGCCCTGCCTTGACCCCGGGCGGCCTTGGGCACGGCCTTCCCATCTTTCCCAGGTTTGTGGCCAGGAAGCCAGGCCAGCCCCAGGCCTCTGGACCCCGGGTCGGAGCAGCAGATGTTTCCACCCACAACCTCCAGAAGGAAGCTCGTATGTAATGTCCCAGTACATAAACAAGTGAAACAAAAATTTTACAAAGTGGGTTTTTTAAGTGGTTTCTCAGTTCTCCCAGTTCAGTTTGAACTCTGACCCTGAGTGCTCATGTGTGCAGAGCTGCCTAGGCAGGGGGCTTGTAGCTGAGATGAGCATTTGGGGGCCAACTGGTTCAAGGGCATGTGCCCCGTCCGCCCCCCCAACCTGCCTCCGCCCACACCCCCTGCAAGGATGGGCCTCACCTTCCAGGTGCTTGACAATGCCCCGCAGGCTGTTCCCGTGGGCTGCAATGAGCACTCTCTTGCCAGCCTTGATCTGGGGGGCGATGTCCTCGTTCCAGAAGGGCAGGGCCCGGGCGATGGTGTCCTTGAGGCTCTCGCAGGTGGGCAGTTCCCCGGGCTTCAGGCCTGCGTACCGCCGCTCCTGGGGGCGTCCACAATGCTGTTCCCTCCCCAGGAAGCCAGCCCCCCCCGCCCAGGCTGCCATCCCCAAGGCCCTGCCCCTAGACCCTCCCCTGATGCCCCAAGCAGCCCACCTTGCTGATGGAGTTGTAGTAGGGGTGCTTCTCATCCATGGGGGGCGGCGGGATGTCGAAGGAGCGCCTCCAGATCTTCACCTGCTCCTCCCCGTGCTTGGCGGCCGTCTCGGCCTTGTTGAGGCCCGTGAGGCCCCCGTAGTGCCTCTCGTTGAGGCGCCAGGTACGCACCACGGGCAGCCACATCTGGTCCGTGCCATCCAGGATGGTCCAGAGGGTGTGGATGGCTCGCTTCAGCACCGACGTGTAGCAGATGTCGAACTCCATCTTGGCGTCCTTGATGGCCTGGGCGCCCCTCTTGGCCTCCTGGGCCCCCTTCTCGCTCAGCTCTGCGTCGAACCAGCCACAGAAGCGGTTCTCCTGGTTCCAGGTGCTCTCGCCATGCCGGACCATCACGAGGCGGTGGGTGGACATGGTGGTGCTGGGGACCGCGGCGGGCTGCGGACGGGGACAGCGGCCTCCCAGGTGCACCCAGTTTTATAACAGTCTGTCCCCAGCCCCCACCCTGGCCAACTGCCAGTCAGCATTCCAGGCGGGACGGGCGGCGGCAGGTGGCCAGTAGCAAAGCTGGGGGGAGGGCAGGCCCGGAGCCGGCCTTAAAATAGCCCAGCAGCCACCAGCGCCTGGGCCGGGAGGGGCTGCGCGCAGGACCGGGCACGAAGGGCAGGCGTCTGAGACATGCCTGAGCGGGGCTGCCAGGAGCAGCGCGGATCTCCGAGCACGGCTCCTCTGTCCGGGCAGGAGGGCTGACGCTGTGGCCTCAGGCAGAGGCGCGTTCCCAGGGCCTTTCTGCTGGTCCTCGTCCACACGACTGGGGGCGAGCCTGCGTTCCCCGAAGGGAGCCGGCCTGTGTGAAGGGGAGCCCGGGGGTGTGTGCGCAGCGCCTGTCTGCCCACGTACACATGTATGTGTGCACCCGTGTGCGGGCACACGCAGGAGCGGTGTGTTCCGTGTATACACGCGTGTCCGTGTCTGTCACTTGTTGCGTGTGCAAATGCGCATGCCTGTGAGCTGCCAGGAGGTTCCCCAGGGGCTCTGCTCTGCTCAGCGGGCCGTGAGGGCTGCATGGGGGCTTCCCTCCCCAGCTCCCTCTGCCCTGCCCGCAGGGTGAGTCCTAAGGGAGCCTGTGGCACATGGCCAGGCTGGGAGGGACCGTGACGTCACCTCTGCTAGTCCCCTCAAGGGACAGAAGGGAGTGAAAGGTCAGGTCGCTGTGGGCAGGGTCAGGGGAGAGGGTGGGGGCCGTAGCCCTGGGGCGGGCGGTCCGGGCCTGCAGGAGAGGGCACGAGGCAGTAGGGTGGGCAGGGGCCTGGGCTGAGCCGGGCAGAGCTGTTTCCAGGACCACCGGGGGAGATGGAGGGGTGGGGCCAGAGGGGAGCAGGGGTGCTGCCACACTGTCCCACCCAACCCGCCCTCACCCAAGCCAGGCTTGCCCCTCCCCACTGAAACCACCTTTCAAAGAAAGAGAAATCCGGAGTCATGCCCCCAGAGGTACTGGTTGTTGGGTTCCTGCCCAGCTCAGCAGGAGCACCCCAAGGGGCCGAGGTTGATGCTGGGGGACCAGCCTCTGCATTCAGATTTTGGGGGATGAAGGCCACTGGGGCAGGAGCTGCGCTCTCATGAGGGAGCCTGCCCAGGGTCCCCTACACCTCCTCCCACCCCACTGCCCTAGCGACCACACCCTTACCCTCTCACGCTCCTGGAAATGGAACAGGGTGGGCGGGAGGCCAGCAGAGGGGTCAGCTGCTACATCGAGACCTGGACCTGAGTGTGCGAAGCCCTGACCTCTCTCCCTCCAGCCTTGGTGTCCACCCAGGGGACAGCCTCCCAGCTCTGGGCCCCTAAGATGGGGGCTCCACACCCCAAGGCCACCCTCCTAGCAGCGCCACACGCAGACCTTGCTGCTCCAGCTCTGCCCTTGTTAGAGCCACACCTCCTAATAAGGTCTACTTTTTGTTCCCTTGGCCACTAATCA
The DNA here is from genome assembly GCF_004348235.1 of Phoca vitulina. NCBI lineage: Eukaryota > Metazoa > Chordata > Mammalia > Carnivora > Phocidae > Phoca > Phoca vitulina. Next base: position 125,084 of record NW_022589747.1, read on the forward strand.
GCCCTGGGGGCCCAGCAGACAGCCAGGCAGGAAGCTCCTGTTCAGTGGGGGACAAGGATGATACAAGCAACTCAACAAGCTCTTCTCCTTCATCCCAGCTAGCAGGAACGAGTAAAAGGGGATAGGGAGAGATGGGAGAGCAGAAGGGGGCAGAGACGGCCCCTTGGAGGTGCAGCGGAAAGCAAAGGACTCGCCAGGACGAGTTCTGGGGGAGAGCACTCCAGCCAGAGGGGCAGCAAAGAACCAGTCCCCACAGGAGAACAGACGTGTGGGTGGCAGAGGGCACGAGGGGCTGGGCTCTGCGTCCTGATGCAGATCACTGGAGAGCTTGAAGCATGGCTTCAAGAATTTTATTTTATTTTTTTAAGATTTCATTTATTTGACAGAGTGAGAGAGCATGAGCAGGGCAGAGGGAGAAGGAGAAACAGGCTCCCCACTGAGCAAGGAGGCCGACGTGGGGCTCGATCCTGAGGACCCTGAGATCATGACCTGAGCTGAAGGCAGACGCTTAACTGACTGAGCCACCAGGTGCCCCTGATGATGTAGACATTCTAACACTATTAATTCTTCCAAGCCATGAGCATGGAAGATCTTTCCACCTATGTGTGTCTTCAGTTTCTTTCATCAATAGCTTAGTTTTCAGTGTACAGATCTTTCAACCCCTTGGTTAAGTTTATTCCTAGGTATTCTATTATTTTTTGGTGACATCATTCATGGGATTGTTTTCTTAATTTCTCTGAAAGGTCATTGTCAGCACGTAGCAACACAACTGATTTTTTTATATGGATTTTGCCTCCAGCTTTATTGAATTCATTTATCAGTTCTAACAGGCTTTTTGTGGACCCTTTAATGTTTTCCATGTATAAGATCATGTCATCTCCAAATAGAGACAGTTTTACTTCTTCCTTTCCAATTTGGATGCCTTTTATTTCCTTTTCTTGTCCCATTGCTGGCTAAGACTTCTAGTACTACGTCAGATAGAAGCGGTGAGAGTGGGCATTCTTGTCTTGTTCCTGACCTTAAAGGGAAAGCCTTTCACTGCTGAGTATGATTAGAGGCAGGCTTATCATACATGGCCTTTCCTGTGTTGAGGTATGTTCGTTCTGTACCCACTTTGAGGGGTTTTTAATCCTAAATGGATGTTGAATTTTGGCAGATCCTTTTTCTGCCTTTATTGAGATGATCATATGACTTTTATCCTTCATTTTGTTAATGTGGTATATCATATTGATTTGTGGATGTTGAGTCATCCTTGCATTCCTAGAATAAATCCCACTCAATTGATCCTTTTAGTGCATTGCTAAATTCAGTTTGCTAGTATTTTGTTGAGGATTTTTGCATATGTGTTCATCAAGGATAGTGACCTGTAATTTTTCTTTCGTTGTGGTGTTTTTGTCTGGTTTTGGTATCAGGGTAAAGCTGACTTTATAAGTTTTGAAGTGTTCCCTCCTCTTCTGTTTTGGAAGAGCTGGAGAAGAACTGGTGCTAATTTTTCTTTAAATGTTCGGTAGGATCACCAGTGAAGCCATCTGGTCCTGTACTTTTCTTTGTTGGGAGGTTTTTGATTATTTATTCAATCTCCTTATTAGTTACAGAGCAGTTCAGATCTTCTGTTCCTTCATGACTCAGTCTTGGTAGGTTGTGTATTTCTAAGAATTTACCCGTTTCTTCTAGATTATCCAATTTGCTGGCATTTGTCGTCCCTTATGATCCTTTGTGTGGTATTAGTTGTAATGTCTTTTCTTTCATTTAAAATAATCCCCTTCTTTATTAGTAAAAGTAGCTAAAGGTATGTCTATTTTGTTTATCTTAAAAAAAAAAAAAAAAAACAGCTCTTACGGGCGCCTGGGTGGCTCCGTCAGTTAAGCGTCTGCCTTCAGCTCAGGTCATGGTCTCAGGGTCCTGGGATCAAGCCCTGAATCAAGCTCCCTACTCAGGGGGAGTCTACTTCTCCCTCTGCCTGCCCCTCCCCCTGCTCGTTCTCTCTAATAAAATCTTTTTTTTAAGATTTTATTTATTTATTTGACAGAGACACAGAGAGAGAGGGAACACAAACAGGGGGAGTGGGAGAGGGAGAAGCAGGCTTCCTGCTGAACAGGGAGCCCGATGCAGGACTCGATCCCAGGACCCTGAGACCATGACCTGAGCCAAAGGCAGGTGCTTAACTGACTGAGCCACCCAGACACACCCCCCCCTTTAATATTTCTTATAAGGCTGGTCTAGTGATGAACTCCATCATCTCTTACTTTTCTGGAAAATTCTTTATCTCTCCTTCAATCCTGAAGGACAGCTTTGCCAGGTACCATATTCTTGGCTGGCAGGTTTTTTTTTTTTTTTTTCTTTCAGCACTTTGAAAATATCATGACATTCCCATGTGGCCTGCAAAGTGTCTGCTGAAAAAATCTGCTGATAGTCTTATGGGGGTGGGGGTTCCCATGTAAAAAGGTGTTTTTCTCTTACTGCTTTTAATAGTCTCTCCTTGTCTTTAACTTTTGACAACTTAATTAAAATGTGTCTTGGTCTGGGTTTCTTTGAATTCATCTTATTTGGAACTCTATGGGCTTCCTGGTTCAGATAGCCAGTTCTTTCTCCAGGTTAGGGGAGTTTTCAGCCAATATTTCTTTGAATAAGTTTCATTCTCTTTCCTCTTTTTGGGATCCTATAATGCACATTTTGGCCTCCTTGGATAGTGTCCCATAAGCTGCTTAAGGTATCTTCTTTCTCACTTTTTTCTTTTTGCTCCTCTGATAAGTTCCACTGTACTGTCTTCAAGTCCGCTTTATGTAGTCTGTAGCCAAACCCTTCTGTTGAATCTCAGTTCAATTTCTGTATTCTTCATCTCTGTGGTTTATGTTTGGTATTTTCTTTTAGTTTCCACGTCTTTGTTGAAATTCTCATTTGTTCATGCATAATTCTCCTGAGCTCAGTGGGCATCTTTATGGCCATTATTTCAAACTTTTTATCAGGTAAGTCACTAACCTCCATTTCATGAAGGTCTGTTTCTGGAGTTTTGTTCTTTTGTTCGGAACATATTCCTCTGTTCATTTTCCTGGACTCTCTGTGTTGGTTTCTGTGTCTTTGATAAAACAGCCACCTCTCTGAATCTTGATGGAGTGGTCTCATGAAGGGGATGAACCTTATCATTCAGCCCAGCCCACACTCTTGGTTCGCTCAAACCTTTGTGATTGCCCAAGCCACCTTCTTTCTTCTTAGTGGCTCCCAGTGGTTGAAAGTGTGCCAAGGCCCATTAGTGTCCCAAAGGGGAGGCTCAGCCATAGATGTGTGCTAAATTAGAAGCCTGACCCTCACGCAGCAGCTTTCAAAGTAAGCAAAGTCCTCGTTGATGGAAAGCCCGGGAGATAGGATTTCAGTGTGCATACTCTGTGCTGAGCCCTGGGCAGATAGCTGTTTAAGAACGGTGTCTTTCTTTGAACAGTCCTGGGGGGCCCTGCAAATGCAAGCCCCACTGGCCACCAGAAATAGGTGATCAAGGGGCATGGCTCTGGATGGCAGCTGCCAAAGCCAGGGCAGCAACAGGCGCACAAGCTCCTTCCAGGGAGACACCGGTGACCCGGTTTGCTGTGGGTATTTTCATGTTTGCCCGATATGTAGGAATTGTTCAACTAGTTTCTGGATTTCTTTTTAGAGGGAACTGCTTCTCTGTACCTGTGGATTTGGTGTATCCAGGAGAAGGAAGTGAGTTCGGGAGCCTCCCATATCACTAGTTTAGACCTGAACTTGGGCCTGGGAAATGCCAAGGGTATCACAGAAGGGCCTAGAAGTTGCAAGGTGCTGCAGCCACGTGTCTCTGGAAGCCAACACTCAGTCCTGACTGTAGGGAAGGAAGTCCTGGTAGGTGCGGAAAAGACGCTCCACATCAGTCACCATCAGGGAACTGAAAATCAAAACCATAATGAGATATCACTTCATACCTGTTAAAATGGCCATCATCAAAAAGACAAAAGATGACCAGTGTTGCTGAGATTATCCACAACCCCTGTGCACTGTGGTGAGAATGCCAACGGGTGCAGTCACTCTGGAAAACAGTATGGAGTTTCCTCAAAAAAACTAAAAATATAGAACTACCATATGATCCAGCAATCTTACTTCTGAGCATGTAGCTGAAGGAAATGGGAACAGAATCTCAAAGAGATATCAGCACCCCCATGTTCCCTGTAGCATTCTTGACAGCCAAGATGTAGAAATCTAAGCTGAGTGTCCATCGATGGATGAATGGATAAAGATGTGATACACACATATCATCATATATATACACATATATTATATGTCGAATACACACACGCAATGAAATATTATTCAGTCATGAGAAGGAAAATCCTGCCGTTTGCCACAACATGGATGGACTTTGAGGGCATTATGCTAGGTGAACCTAGCCAGATAAAGACAAATACTGCATGGTATGACTTATATGGGGATCTTTTTTTGTTGTTGTTAATTCAAGAATTTTTCTTTTTTTAATGAACATATAATGTATTATTTGTTTCAGGTGTACAGGTCTGTGATTCATCAGTCTTACACAATTCACAGCGCTCACCATAGCACCTACCCTCCCCAGTGTCTATCACCCAGCCACCCCATCCCTCCCACCCCCCACCACTCAAGCAACCCTCAGTTTGTTTCCTGAGATTAAGAGTCTCTTATGGTTTGTCTCTGTCTCCGGTTACATCTTGTTTCATTTTCCCCTCCCTTCCTGTATCATCCTCTGTCTTGTTTCTCAAATTCCTCATATCAGTGACATCATATGATACTTGTCCTTCTCTGAATGACATATTTCGCTCAGCAAAATACCCTCTAGTTCCATCCACGTTGTTGCAAATGGCAAGATTTCATTTTTTCAATGGCTGCATAATATTCCATTGTATACATGGACCACATCTTCTTTATCCATTCATCTGTCAATGGATATCTAGGCTCCTTCCATGGTTTGGCTATTGTGGACATTACTGCTATAAACATTGGGGTGCAGGTGCCCCTTCAGATCACTACATCTGTATCTTTGGGGTAAATAACCAGCAGTGCAATTGCTGGGTCGTATGGTAGCTCTATTTTCAACTTTTTGGGGAATCTTCATACTGTTTTCCAGAGTGGCTGCACCAGCTTGCATCCCCACCAACAGTGTAGGAGGGTTCTATATGGGGATCTTTAAAAAAAAGAAAAAGAAAAAGGTCCAATCCATAAAAAACAGTAGAAAAGTGATTGTCAGGAGCTGGGGGTGGGGGAAATAGGGAGAGGTCTGTAAAATGAATAAAGCCTAAGGATCTAATGTAAAGCATGGTGATTACAGCTGATTACCCTGTATTGTAGAATTGAAATTAGTGCAGACACATCATAATGAGATGTAGGAAAACTAAAGACCAAGAAAAAAAATTCTAAAATCAGCCAGAGTAAAAGGATTCACTTCATGTAGGGAGCAATTCTTTGCAAGGCTCTGGGTTTCTCACCAGAGACCAAGCAGGCCAGAAGGAAGCAGAACAATATTTTTAAACTGTTGAAAGGCAAGAACTGGGGCGCCTGAGTGGCTCAGTCGTTAAGCGTCTGCCTTCGGCTCAAGTCATCGTCCCAGGGTCCTGGGATGGAGTCCCACATTGGGCTCCCTGCTTAGCAGGGAGTCTGCTTCTCCCTCTGACCCTCCCCCCTCTTGTGCTCTCTCTCTCTCTCTCTCTCTCTCTTTCTCTCTCTCAAATAAATAAATAAAATCTTTAAAAATAAATAAATCTTTTTTTAAATGGAGGAAAAAATACCCCATATGTAGTGAAAATCAGTACTGGGAAACCTCCCAGAGACGGGGTTGGAAGCTCCGGCAGGGGGCGCTCGCAGCCCTCCTACGGGGTCCATTGCTGACCCGACAGGAAGAGCCCGCCCTGCCCTCACCTGGACGGGACCCTGCCCGAGGCTGTGACCCCCGCAGGAGGGACAGACGCTTCCCTCGTCCGGGGCCACAGCTCTGCCGCCAAGAAGCCGCCGCGCCCCCCTCCCCAGCTTCCTCCAACGCACTTTGAGTTCATAACAGCTCCTCCCAATTCACCCCTTTTCTCCCTCGTTCCCCAGACTTGCCTAGGGTTTTGCCCAGCTTGTTTGTCCAGGACTGAAATTCTCTTTTATTCCTGAATAAACCCATCTGTTCATGGTGAAATAACTGGCAGTTTTTATTATTAAGTTTAGCTATATACATATGTATGTATAGCTACCCTTAAGATATATATATATACACACACACATAAAATATAAACTTAATATATATAGCTACATATACATTATAAATTTATAATTTGTCTTCTAACACTGTCTGCTAGGGGTTCCAATGTATGCAGAAGGAATCAAACTACAACATGAAGGGTAAAGGGACCTGTAGGCTGGTAGGGTTCTCCATTCCACACGAAGTGGCAAAATATTAATTCTAAGTAGGCTATGAAAAGTGTGTATATAATTTCTAGAACCACTAAATATTTTTCTTTAAAGATTTTATTTGAGAGAGGGAGAAAGCACGCACAAGCAGGGGGTCGGGGCAGAGGGAGAAGCAGGCTCCTCACTGAGCAGGGAGCCTGATGTGGGGCTCGATCCCAAGACCCTGGGACCATGACCTGAGCCGAAGGCAGATGCTTCACCGACTGAGTCACCCAGGCGCCCCCATCAATATTATATATACAAAGAAATATAGTCAGGAAGAGAGCAGCAGGGCAGGAAAGAAGAAACAGAGAACAACTGTTTGCCTAACCCCAAACCGTGCAATAGTCTCATTAAACGGGAAGGGCCTGGCCTCGGACATGGGCACTCTCTGCACAGCAACTAAAGGAAATGAGGCTGTTTCTACTCTTGGACTCTACTCCTCGCACCACCGCTAACACTCACGCTGTGAATTTTCCCCACCAAGCACTTCTCCACCAAGAAGGAGAACTGGGGGTCCTACCGTCTAACTCAGCTCTAACACCATCTCCCTGGAGACTGCATCGACCCCATGGGGGAAGGGCTCAGTCCCCCAAAACTGCCCCCGCTTCAGAAGCCAATCGCAAGCCCCAGGTGCTCACCTGTACTTCCGACAGGTCGGCTATCGATTGGGCTTCCCACAAGCCCCTCTTTGGGTTTGATAATTTTCTAGAACAACTCCCCCCCAGAACGCAGGGAAACTCTTTCATTACCAGTTTATTATACAATAAAGAATATGATAAAAGATACATACAAACAGATGACAAGGTGCATAGGGTGAGGTCTTGAAGGCTCCTGAGTGTAGCAGCTTCTGCTCCTCAACCTTGTGGAGCTGGGGTGCATCACCCTGCGATGCAGGACGTGTTCACCAACCCAGAAGCTCCCCGAACCTGTACTTTATGGATTTTCATGGCATGACTGATTATGAACCATCTCCAGTGCCTCTCCCCTCCCTCGAGGATGGGGCTGGGCTTCTAATCATGGCCTGATCTTTCTGGTGCCCAGCCCCATCCCAAAGCCGTCCCAGAGCCCACCAAGTGAGTGCCTCACTGGGAAAAAGACACTGCTTTCACCCAAGACATTTCATGGGATTTAGGAGCTCTAGCCAGGAGGTGGACAGGAAGACCAAAATATGGATTTCTGTATTTTTAAAAAAGATTTTATTTATTTATTTGAGAGAGAGAGAGAGCATGAGCAGGGAGGAGAAGGAGAAGCAGGCTCCCCAGTGAGCAGGGAGCCCGACACAGGGCTCAGTCCCAGGACCCTGAGCCAAAATCAAGAGTTGGACGCCTAACTGACTGAGCCTCCCAGATGCCCTTATGCATTTCTTATTGTATCACAATATCACAGCCAAACACATTGAATTAAAGACAACTTATAGTTTGGACTTTTAAAAGTCACCCAATTCCATGCTGGCTTCGAGGAACTCGCCCTGAATATAATAATGCACATTGGTTAAAGTGAACAGTAACCTCGTGTTCCGTGGTATCAATCACCCTGATACCATCACTCATCAAAGACAGCAGAGACAGCTGCAGAGAGGATCTGTTACATACAAACTTCAGCACAGAATCTAGCAACAAATAAAATGGATTCTACACCACGAAATTTATGTCGGGAGGTTTAAATCTGAAAGCCAATTAATACACCCTATCAGTAGAATGTTTTGTTTTTTGACAAAAATGACACATGATCATCTCAATGAATGAAAAAAAAAAAGCATTTGACAAAATCCAACACCCCTTCCTGATAAAAACACTCAGAAAACTAGGAATAAAACTGAACTGAACTTCATCTGATAAAGGGCACCTACAGACGCCGGACCCCTAACATCATCTTAATGGGGAAACGCTGAACCCAAGACTGGGCGCGAGCAAAGAGGCCCACGTCCACCCACGGAGCCCCAGAGGCTCTGGCCAGACCAGTGAGGCCACACAAGCAAATAACAGGGGACCTGAAATTGTTCCCAGTCACAAACAGGAGGGCTGTTTATGTGGACGGACAGACAGAACCACCAGGAATCTAAACTAATAGTGAGTTCTGTCAGGTTTCAGGATACATCTATGCATGAGAATCGGTGGGTTTGAGTGCTCACAATGAACAAATGGAAACTGAAACAATCTGTAACAGCTACAAGGGAAAGAGAGAATTAGGCATAAACCTAACAGAGCAGGGGCTGGGTCTCTATGTTGAAAAACCAGAAAACATTGATGGAAGGAATCAAAGACAAGCAGCTTCGTGCAGAGACATCTTGTGTTCACGAATCCCAAAGTATTCCTTCGTAGACAGACAAGCTGATTCTAAAATCTATACGGAAAGTCAAAAGAAGAGCAGGCAAAACAATCTGGAAAGAATAAAATTAGAGGAGTCACACCAGCTGATACTAGGCATTCCTCTCCAATTCAGGTTAGTCGAGTTAGGAGGGTGTTTTTGAAGCGATGGGCACAGAGAGAGATGGAACAGAAGAGAACCCAGAAACAGCCCTGCACAAAAATGGCCAACGGATGTCTCAGGAAGCTTCGAGGACAATCCGGGAGCGAAAAGACGGTCTTGTCGACAGATGGTGCTGGAACCACGGGCCTCCTCCCGCAGATACCGAATCCTCAGCCTAAACCTCATACTTAAAATTCACTCAGAATGAATCCTACATCTCCATGTAAACTGTACGCTCTGCAAGAAAACAGAGACAACGTTTATTGTAATTCGGAGTCAGAGACATGACCCAGAAGCGTGAGAGGAAAAAAAAAAAGGTGCACTGATAGACTGGCAAACCAGACTTCCTAAAAGGTCAGACTCTGCTCTGAGAAGCGCCCTTGTAAGAAATGCACACACACCCTACACACCGACGGTTACAGAGAGCAGGGGACCCACACGCAGAGCGGAGAGCGATGGTACCGCGGTGAAACCGTGCTCGGCCCTGCAGACGGCGGGGGCGCGCCCTCGGGAGACCCACAGCGAGGGTGCGCGCACACCGCGCGCCGGGCTCCCGGGACGCTTGTCCGTGCGGCCTCCTTGGAAAGTGGCACACCCTCACCCCGTAAGCCCTGGAGACCCCGGGTCTCACCGCGTGCCCCGAGAAAGGAGAACCTGTGTTCACACGGACACCTGTCGTCCAGGTCTGCAGCGGTTCTCTTCGTGGTCACCGGAGCCTGGACACAAGTTCTCGACAGGTGGACGCGTCGACGCCGGATGATGCCCCGCGGTGGAAGGAGGAACGGCGGGCACCCGGAGGACTGTCGGAGGCCCCACGCGGAGGGCCAGTCTCGGAAGCCTACACGGAGTCGGCCTGCACGCACGGGACGTTCCGCAGAAGAACCGCAGGGACCGGGAAGCGCCAGGAGAGCAGGTGGACGCGACGGGCGAGCGGGGGTGGGGGACGACGGGGAAGCGCGACGGGCCAGCACGGGGGCGTCCTGCGGCGGAACAGGCACACCGGGCGGACACAACCTGCCTGAGAAGAGTCCGGAGGCCGGAGAGGGGCTCGGACAGAAGCCTGCCCTGCCGCCGAGCACCACCCGAGCCCCCGGCTTCCTCCATCGGACCCGCAGAGCAGCCCCGCCCAGCCCCCTCCTCCTGGTCCCGTCCAGACCGCAGTCCCTCCGCCATTCCCAAATGAACCCATTTTGCTGGTACAATAACTGGCTGCTTTATTTGCAAGGTTGGCCTGGTGGAGGTGGACGCGTCTACACACGTTACAATTCGTAAAACCCTACACCAAAACGAGTCAACGTTACTGCAAGTTCCTTTGAAAAGTATTTTTTATTGCAGAGAGCGGTCAGGGGCGTCCTCACCTGACAGAGACCTGTGAGTCTGGACAGTGTTCCAGGTGGACGGTCCAGCAGCGAAGGCCCTGGAGCCGGAGCAGAGGACGCCGCATGGCCAGTGCCCCTCCGTGAGACGCGGGGACCCCCACCGGCCCCGTGGGCGTCTGCGGCTCGGTCAGAGCGGTGGGAGTGGAGAGGAGGCCAGCGGCCAGGGGGACGCAGGAATGCCAGGCCCCTGGGGGCCACGGTGAGGACTCTGGAATTACTGAACAGGGTGGGGAGCTGCGGGGCGCAGGGAGCGAGGGCGGGGACGCTAGGTGACTGTTAAAGGCCTTCTGAGAACAGAGCTTGGAAGAACCAAGGCAGAGACCGGAGACTGGACGCCTGTTTGGAAGGTGGGGGCCAGCACCGGAAGTTCTCCCCCCACCCCAGCTCCTGCCTCTGCACCGTCCCTCTCCAGATGCTGGCCACCCTTTAGCGCCCGGCAGCGCACTCCTGGTGGGAAGGAGCTCCAGGCCTCCACCTCCCATCTCGGAGCCCTGGGACACCGCCATCCACCACCTCAGGCTGTGCAAGCACCCCACCACGGAGACGGGGCTGTTCACATCCGCACTGGCCCAGTGGCACCCCGCTATGGTGCCCCCAACCATCACCCCATAGCTGATGGGGGCCAGGTGCCCGCACTCCCCATCACAGTAGCGCATTCAGAACACGGAGCTTGGTTTGGTGCACGGTCTCATTTCATTAGATCCTGGACTGGAGGGTGGGTAGGGCTCCGGGTCGGGGGTCGGGAGGGGCGAGGACCTGGGGCCACAGTGCATACTCTCCCTGGAGCCCACAGGGGGCTGGCTCGCCAGAGTGGGGTGGGGCCGGCAGGCAGGCTCAGGCATTTCTCTGCTCTGGGGGAAGGTACTCAAGGCCCAGGTGCCTGAATATGTCTTCCTCGGAGGCCACGTGGAAAAGCATCTTCTGCAACAGGAGTGGGGGTGTTAAGGCCTGGGGACTGCCCCCGATGGCGCTGGCTTCCTGGAGAAGGGCGTGGGGAGGGGTCGGGAGGGGCAGCAGGTTCCTCCCCCAGGCAACCCCCCTACCCCCAGCAACACACCTGCTCTGGGTCAAACAGCCCGTGGCTGTTCAGCCACAGCCCTCTCTCCTTCCGGCTGAAGCGGCGCAGCTCCCGCTGGAAATGCTGGGGAAAGCGAGGTCGTGGCAGGGCCACTTATCCCCCCCCACAGCCCCAGGCCCGGCCCCCACAGCCGGCGCCTACCTTAGAGCCAGTCCAGCCTAGCAGGGCGAAGGGGAGCTGGCTGATGGGGACAGCCACCAGGTCCACCCGCACGGCCCTCCTCTGGGCACCCCCCACCGCGGCCCCTGGGGGTTGTGGTAGGCAGAAAATGCAGAAAGTAATCTCGAACGCATCCATGGTGTGGCTCCCCCGGGTCGGGTGGGCAGCGTCCTCAGGGCGGCCGCGGTGGTGTTGGTGGTAAAGGACAAGCCCCTGCGGGCAGAGCAGGCGTGGCGGGCCACCGCGGGGCGCGGCCAGGGGCAGGAGCCAGGGTCCCGGCAGTCCTCCCCGCCGTCCCCCAGCCCAGGCAGGCAGCCCGAGCCCCTCACCTGCTTCTCCAGGCGGCCCATCACGCTGGGCAGCAGCCCGGCCTCCCGGCCCTCCTGGGGGTGGCTGACCAGCAAGTCCACGTCGTGGCCCTGCAACTTCCCCCTGAGGGGGCGCCGTCTGACTCCGGGGGCCACACGGGGCTGTGGCTGCTCCCAGGTCCCGCCAGGGAGGGAGGGCCCACCCCAGGGGCCTTCCCGGGAGGGCCCGCAGACCCCCTCACCTCCGGAAGCCGCCCACCAGCGTCACGGTGGCCCCGGGCAGGACGCGCGCCGCAGCGGCCTCCACCACCTGCTGCAGGGCCTCCGCCTCCGGCCGCTGGACCGGGGCGCTCAGGTCGCGGTAGTGCTGGAGCCCTGCGGAAGCACGGTCTGCTGACCTTCCCAGCCCCCCCGGCTCGTGCTCGCCACTGTCCCTCCTCCCCTCGAAGCAGAGGAAACCGCAGACCCGCGGGCGGCGGCACGGAGGGGCGAGCAGGACTCCTGTCTGTGCCGTCAGGCTGCTGTGGGCGCAGTCACGACAGACCACCCCTGCGAAGGCCTCGGTTCTCCCTCCATAAATGGGCCGGAAGCGGGTAAGGACGTGAAGGAGGTGGCTCTGCCGCTCAGGAAGCCCTTCACCGGAGCCCCGGCCCGGCTCCGCACCTGCGGGGGGCCCGCTGCCGCCCGCACAGTCAGGAGGTTTCAGAGGGGGAGCGGCGGCGCTGGGGGCGCGGGCTCTCGGTAGGCGGTTCCTGACCGTGTCACGGGGACCCGTGGCGGATCGCACCTCACGTTCCCTCAGCCGCGGACCCCCGCAGGGCCTCCCCTCCCCCAGTCCGAGGGAAGAGGTTCAAAGGTGCGGTGGGTGCCAGGCTGCGGAACCGCCCTGGCGGGGCCCCCAACCGCGGCCACGCGGGGAGGCCAGTCTAGCACCTGCTACCCACCGGCCTCACGGAGCAGCTCAGACAACGGAACGGAGGCTCAGAGAAGTCGAAGTCTCAGGGCCGTGGTCACCTACCTAGTACATGGCCGAGACAGGACCCAGCCCAGGCCTGACACACTCTCAAGCTCCCGTTCGTTCCACTGCACGGGGCCCCCTGCCATGAGCAGGCCCTGTCCTGAGCCTCTCCTGCCACACAGGTCCCCATGCCATCTGCCAGTGCGCCAGGACACCAGCCCCACGCTGCCAAGCTGTGCGCAGGGCACGGGCCTCCCCTTCCCGGTCCAACCAGGAGGCGTGAACGTCACCCCATCACTGTTCGCTGCGGAAGGGCTCCAGCAGATCCAGACAGAGGCCTGCCTGCCCCCGGGACCTCTGTGCACTGACCCCGCGCCCTGCCGTCCAGGCAGCCCCCCGGCACGTGCCGCGTCTGGTCAGTGCTGAGGGCTCCGTGGTGTGGGGGGCCCGGGGCCCCGTCCTTCTCAGAGGCTCACCTGCTCTCTGCTGCTGGGTCAGCCTCTGGGGCTGCTTGTGGAGGCTGTCCAGGGTCCGCAGCCCATCCCGGTACCACCGGTCAGCAGTCTTGACCCCAACCCCGAAGATCCCAGTGAAAAGCTGTTTGGGGGACGAGCACAGCACGGTCAGGAGCGAAGTCCCGACAGAAGACGCAGATGGCCACCACCGTCCATGAGGGCGCTGCTGTCCCGGGCCGCCCCGTGGCCGCTCACAGCTGTCGGGTTCAAGCAGGCCGCCCGAGGCCACACGGTGCGCACAGGCAGGATTCAAACCCCAAGGCTGGCCCGTGCGGGGGACGGCCCGGACAGACCCCGGTGTACCTCCCTCTGAGGGCCTCGACCCCCTGCTCCGGGAAAGTCTCTCCCCAGAGCCTGTGAGCCCAGCACCGCACACCAGTCACCCCCACAGCCTCCTGTCCACCGGGAACCACGCCACTCCCACCTAGTTGCAGCTGGGGTTTCGCACTGGGGTGCTTCTCCTTAGCAAACCAGAGGGTTGTTCTAGAGGAGCTGCAGCGTGGGAGCCAACCTCCTGTCGGGGGCGGCCGGCCCCACACGGGTCTCCCACACAGGTCTCCCACACGGGGCGGGGGGGCCAGCCCCCAGCCCCAGCAAGTCACTCTTTCCTCCCCGACCAAGCTTGTTGGTCCGAGGTAGGCACCCGCTCCAGCCATTTTTGGAAGCGAAACAGAACGTCAGGCGTGTGCGGTGGTGGAGGCCGTAACCCACGGACGGGGAGCCTTCCGTGGCCGGGTCTCAGCTGGCGAGGGGGCCAGTGCACAGAAAGGAGGAGGACCCTGGTGGCACTCGGGTCCCCGAGCCCTGCCTCCTCCGGCTACAGCCCTGCCCATCTTGGGCGATGCTGGCCGTCCTTCCCCCGGGCCCCGGAACCAAGAGCCTGGGTCCTGACAGAAAAAATGCTCAGAACAGCCCAACCATGTGGCTTCAACAATGAACTTCTAATCGTTGACCCACCTCTCTGCTGGCCTGGGCACCTACCTGGGACCCTCCGTCCTTCACCCGTGGCTCCTCTCCCTCTCTGAAGCCCCCCCTTGGCCCTCACCACCGACAGCCCACCCTGCCAGGGAAGCCCCCCTGCCCCCAACAGGTCGCTGATGGGACAGGCGTCTGAGCCGCGGGACGGAGGCAGCCACCAGAGCTCTGGCGCGTCAGATCGGGGGCGGTAGGAACAGGGCAAGGTGCGCTGTGGACACAGGCAGGGCGACAAGCAGGGCTCGAGATCATAAAGAGGGAGGAAGTTATGTTTTGTCCAGTACGCTCTGTTTAAGATGCCAGGGACACACCACAGTGGAGAACATTCCAGTGATGGTGCTGAGTGGATCTACAAACCCCCGTGCTACACGCTACTTCTCCTCGCCCCACTCTGTTTGGCTGCCTCACGCATCTCCGGTGTCAGCTCACGGCCACCTCCTCAGCAAGACCCTCTCTGATCCCTGGGTGCCCCTGCTCGCCTCCCGTCCGTGGCTGGCACCGGGCTGCCATCCGGGGGAGGGCTCCGAGCCCCTGCTGGGGTCCGCCCTGCATGTACCTTCATGGTGACGTATCGCTCTGACAGCCGGACCCTCTCCACCTCCTCACACACCCCATGTTCCAGCAGCTCCTAGGGGACCAAGCAGAAGGCTCAGCCTGACTGGACACAAGGTCTGGGGCCCGAGGACCAGGCGGAACCCCAACACTCAGCAGGGCAGCTTCGTCCGATCAGCACGCAGGGGCGCTTGGAAATAGAGACCACGCCCGGGGAGGCACCAACACTTCTGGCCTCACGGCCCTCGGCCCAGGGAACACGGGCCACCTCTCAGACAATGACAAGTCCCAGAATGTGGAAACTGTGGCTTTTCCAAACACGGGTGACGTATTCAACGGGACTTCGCTTAAAAGCTTAATTGAGTTCAAAAGTATGTTTGGTCCCCACATAGTCTCCCAGTGGCAAGTGAACCCCTTAGATGGTACACTTAACATGGTATGTGAAGCACCTAACGTTCTGGGTCCTTACGTACTTTGTATTTTAAAAAGAGGTGCTCCAAGTCCGGGGTTCCCGTCCACCATCCCAGACAGCGGGGCCGATGCCAACGATCCAGCTACTAGTCCTGCCCGGGCCCTCCCAGCCACACGGTGTGGCCCCCATTTACAGACGAGGAATCCGAGCAGAGGGTGGCTCGCCCTGGCCCTGAAGCCGGCCTCCAGGGCTGCACTGAGCCCCTGAGCCCCCCGCGCTCACGATCCCCAGGCCGCCTCACGCACCTGCCTGCGCTCACCACTCCACCCGGGAGCACCTACCTGGACGACCCTGCAGGAGTGTTCTCCAAAGTGGGGCAGCCCCTGCAGCTGGCTCAGGGCCGTGACCCGGCTCGGAAGGGCCTTGAGCACCGCGGCCGCTCTGCTGAAGGAGAGGAAGCGGCCCTCGCTGCCCTCAAAGCCTGCGGCCTCCGCCAGCACCTCTAGAGCCTCCTGCAAGGACAGGCCCTTGGTGAGGGGGGACGGTCCCTGACTCCACACCCTCCGGCTCCCACCCACCTGTCCCCAGGCTGGGACCGGGCAGAGTAGCAGGGCTGCCGGCAACAGGCCCGGCCCCACCCCAGGGAGGCTGGAACCCAAGGCTCACCGAGAGGCCGGTGTTGTGGTGTGTGAGCGGCGTGGGGCGCTGGCAGGCATAGGGCGGCATCCTCACCGGGCTGGGCAGCTCCTTCCTGGGCACAGCCACCTGGGGGCGGGCAATACAGAGGCCACCTGGAGGCCGAGGGCTGGCAGGGCCCGGCAGCCCCCAGAGCCCTGCCCCTGACAAGAAGAGCGGGGGCGGAGCAGGCCGAGGAGGGGCTCCTCACCCAGAGCGTCAGCAGGCCCAGCACCCGCGGACCCTCAGGGAGGACCGTCCCTGTCACTGCACATGATGCGCGCGCTCTCCCTCCCGCAACCGTCTCTACTGCGTGGGCTACAGCGCCCGCCATGCCCGCCTCGCAGACAGGGACACCGGCTTGTGGCCCACAGGCAGGGCTGAGCTCGGGAAGCCCGACCCTGAGCCCACATCTGCTCCCCCCCGGAAGCACTGAACGGGGGCAGAAGCCACAGACCCACAGCACCGTGAGGACAGCTTCCTGCTGGTCCTTGGGTCATCTCACCAGGAGTCACTGTCTCACTACTTGAGCACGACAGGCCTGAAGATGCTAGAAATAAGTGGACCTCAAGAGCTCACACCAACGAGAGCAGAAGCCAGGATGGCCCGGCCTCCAAGGGCGCCCAGTGGTCTGCGCTGAGCCCCACTGCCCCCCCGCCTCTGGAGGCACCGCGGTGCTCCTGACAGGCCACCTGTGCCCTCCGAGCCAGAGCCCGCACCGGGGCGTTCTCCGCGGGCCCCACGCCAGGCCACCCCGCTCACCTCCAGGCGGTGCCGGCGCTCCACGGGCACGGGCTGCCCAGCTGCCATGCTTTCTGTGAACCAGCTTATGTCCAGCAGCGCTGGGCGGGGGCATCCTCGGGGCGAGGCCGCCGCCGCCCTGCGCCCGTGCCAGCAGCCGGCCTCCTCCGCTGAGGTCTGTTCCATCACCACATGCGTCACCTCAGAGCTGGGCAGAGAGAGGGCGCAGAGCTCCCGTCCACAGGTCCCTCCTGCCTTGCTCGGTGCCTCCAGGCCTTCGCTTCCTGTCCCCTCTGCCTGGTGAGCACCCATTCATCCTTCCATGCCACCTCCTCAGAAAGCCCCTTCTCGAAGAGGAACACGTCTGTCACCCCAGCACCCGCCGAGCTGCAGCCCAGCCCACGTCTCTGTCCACTCGTCTGCCCTCCTCTCCCCCGGCCTCTGAGGATGGAGGTCCTTAGGGGGCAGAACCAGAGGCTCTTCGTCTGCTGCACCCAGACTGCTCGGCTGTGAACCCCAGCTCTGGCACACACCTCCTGGTGGCCTTGGGCATCTCACTTAACGTCCCTGTCCCCTGATTTCTTCCTCTTCAAAGCAGGTAACAACCTATCTACTGTGTCGGGTTGTCACACAGATTAAACAAACTCATAAGCAAAGGGTTTAGAGGCTTAGACAGCACCCAGCACACTGAACTCCTCTCTGCGCGGGTCTAACCACTGGGAATGGTTAAATCACTGAAACAAACAAACAAAAAAGCTGCTGGGGGACTGGCCCCTGGTTTGCTTGCTCTTCCAACCTTAAACCTACTGGAACCCATTTCCTTAATCTCAGCAGTGTTTCTGTAGCCCATAATTTTTGCTGATCTGGGAGTCTCACTCAAGTCACTGTCTCAGCCCAGAGGGGAGGCGTCACTTTGGCTAATAGGGCAAGATGAACTCACCGAGGGCACAAGGCCCTCAGCCAGTGCGATCCTTAACCACCCCACAGCGCCCTATAGCTCTTTACAGAGCCTCTGGCACACGTTCTCTCCTTGTCCTACAGAACGCTCCTGGCCCTAACTGCTAGCACCCTTTTATACAAGAGGATATTGAGAGAAAAGCCACATGAGCATGAAATGCCAGGGTTAACTTGGAATCCAAAACCTCAGGTGCCCCTCCACTGCCAGGTGAATCGTTTTAGATCTCAATATCCTCAGCTGAAAAGAAATACTGCTTGTGAGTGTGGCTGGTCACTTGCAGAGTTCTGAGCACGGGCATTTTGTGCTTAGGCGCTCACGCCACGCAGCAGTGTCGTCGGGCGTGACGGCATGGCGATCCCACACAGGCGTCCCTCGGTCCCCTGTGGGCGCAACACCCGCCCCGCGCCCCTCGTGCAGGCGCCCCCCCAACCATGAAGGCGGCCCGGGCAGGAGCCCCCGGCAGGGGACTCCCTGAAGGCGTCCCACGCAGAAACCCCAGGGCAGGTGACCCCCCTCGAGACGCCCCGGGCCGGAGCCCCCGGGCAGGTGACCCCCCTGAAGTCACCCCCGGCAGGAGCCCCCACACAGGTGCCCCCCCCGCCAAGGCGCCCCGAACAGGAGCCCCGGACAGGTGCCACCCCCCCAAAGCGCCGCGGGCAAGGGCCCCACCCCGGGCCGCAAGCTTCCCCACGACCGCGCACCTGTAGGCGTCCAGGACCCTGAAGCCCTTGGAGACCGCCAGGCGCGTGAGGAAGGCCCGGCGGCTGCGGCCCATGCGCGGCTCCGCCAAGTAGATGGCGACGCCCGGGAAGCGCGGCGGGGAGGAGGAGGCAGGGCCGTCGGGGGACCGGACCCGCGCCCGTCGCTGCTTCGGGAGCATCCCCTCTCTGGCCGCGGGCCGGCGCCGAAAAAGGCGAGAGGAAATCGGAAGAAAGGCGGCGGAAGCAGGCCGGAAGGGGAAGCGGCACCTGGCGGTAAGTGCGAGCAGGCCCCGCCCCATGCAAATTAGACCGCTCGGAGCCGTCCGGGGCTCCCACCGGATTGAGTTTGCGCCTCAGGCCCCTTCTCCATGCAAATAGCACCAGAGGACACGCCCTTTATGTAAATAACTCGCAGAGCGAACTGGAACGGCGCCGGCGTGGGGGGCGAGGCCGGGGAGAACGGGGGCGGGGCGGGGGTGGGACCAAGTGAGCGCGGAGGCGGGGCGGAGTGATGGGGACGGGGCGGGGGAGCGCGGGGGCGGGGCGGACTGATGGGGGCGGGGCGGGAGAGCGCTGGGGGCGGGGCGGCGCGGCGCGGGGCGGGGGCCCGGCGGGAGGGTCCGGTGCGAGTGGGGTGTGGGGGGCACGGCGGGGCGGGGCCGGGGAGCGCGGCGCGCGCGGGACCCGCCTTGTGCGGGGGACCAGCAGGGGAGCCGGGGCAGGGGCCCTGGGGGTGGGGAGAGCGGGGCGGGGGTCCGGGGCGTGGGGGGCGGTGTGGAGAGCGCGGCTGGGGCAGGACGCGGGGGGGCTGGGGGGACCGGCGGCGCGGGGGAGGGGCGGGGGCGGGACGTGCCGGGGGTGGGGAGGGGGCGGACGCATGAGGTTGGAACGTGCTGGTCGAGGGGCTTCAAAGCCCGGAAGGTGTTTCCGTCCAGCGGCGTTGGTACCACTGGCCGGCCATTTGGAAAAATAGAAACTGGCTTTCTCCGTCACTCCTTAACGCCAAAATGAAATCCAGATGCATAAAACCTCCAAATCTAAAAAGCAAACAAGAAAGGTCCTGGAAAGTCGACGAATGTCTATCACGATAAACCTGGAGAAGGGGAAGAAAAAGAATAGTAAACTTAATCCGTATTCAAATTGAAAATGTGACAAGAATTAAAAGGCAGACGGGGGGGGGGGGAAGTGTGTGTGATGTATTTTGAAATTGTCTAATTCCTGTAATTGTGAAACTGTCCACAGATAAATAAGAAAAAGTCAATGATCTAATGAAAAATTGGCAAGAACACTGGTAGGAATTTCACAGAAGAATCCTACTGTAAACCTGAACCAGATTGCCTGACCTGTGCACCTGTCAGGTGTGAGGGAGGCAGCAATCTGTAGGAAGGACTTTTTGGAAGCCGATTTGGTAACCATATCCAACAAAATGGAAACAAAAATCACACCCAGCCATTCCTTTCCAACACTGGGATTGTTTTGATTGTCTAGATCAGTTTGGGAAAGTGGACATCTTGACAGTATGGAGTATTCCTCTCCTTTTCAGGCACTACGTGTTGCATTCCTTCTGCTGCAGCTGGTTTAGCCCATGCTCAGATGAACAGGTGCGACAGGCCAGGTGTAACCCTGTTCCCACCCCTGTCCTTGATCTTCTCTTCCTGGAGGCCTCCTGTCACAGCTGGTGGGCGCAGGGCTGAGGGAGGCAGGTGCCTCAGCCAGGCCTCGTTTGCTTCCCTCTTAATGTCCTCTGTCTCTGGCCAGGGCAGCTGGGTACTCTCCCAGAGGCGGAGGCAACTTCTAATGACCCATCACATCGGCATGCTTCGAATGCTGGGCAGCTTGCAAAACTGAGGAACATGGGGCTTTCTGCAGGCCCAGGGAGGTTGTGAGGGGGAGGAGGAGCCCCGTGCCCACTGAGTGGAGGCCTGGGCACCAGTGGGCAAGGCCACAGCACTGCTGGGCGGGGTGCTCTCTCCGCCACTCCCTAGACCATTAGGTCACCGTCTGGCCCGCTGGGAAGTAGAAGCCTTAGGCCTCTTCTTCCACTAAACCTGCTTTGGGGTTCCCAGACACCTCAGTCCCCGTGCTGAAACCACCCCGCAAAGAGTCAGAGAGGCTACACCAATGGCCTCTTGCCTGGGCCCTTGCAGCTGCTCTGGGGGCTGCATGCCTCCCCCCTGCTCTGTGCTGGAGCTTTCTCACACTGTGGTGTGGATTAGCCTTGCCCAGATATGTGAGTTTGCATTTTTCCAAGATGAACCCCATCTAGCTATTTCCTGTTTCCATTTCCAGCTCAGAGAGGTCCTTGGGGGTGATCTTTCAGTCCTCGTGACCTGCACAAAACCTCCCTGCGGACCACCTTCTCAAAAGTTCCCTTTGGTGCTATTTGCACCTGCCCTTGGCCTGTGGGGCCAGGACTCTGCCCTGGCTCTGGGGTCTACCCCTGCTCTGGGTTTCTGTCTTTTCGGGCTGCTTGCCAACAACATTCCGGAGGGCACGTGGTCAGGCTGCTGATGCTGCTGGCCCCGTGGCTCTGGCCGCTGGCCCTGGGCCTCCCTGAGCTTTCCCTCCAGGCCACTGTGGGTGTGGGGTACCTGCTGCGTCAGTCAGCTCAGGCCATCACAAAATACCACACTGGAAGCTTGAGTGACAGACACTTCTCACAGTCTGGAGGCCAGAAGGCCATCATCAAGGTGCAGGCAGGTAGACTTCGTTCCGAGGCCTCCTCTCCTGGCTCCCGGGGCCGGTTGGTGATCTGTGGAGAGAGACAGCGAGAGAGATCTCTGCTTGACCACCTGCCGCTAATCCCATTGAATCAGGACCCTACCCTTATGACCCCATTTAACCGTATTACTTCTTAAAAGCCCTATCTCCAAATACAGTCACATTGGGGGTTAGGGTTGCAACGTATGAATTTGAGGGATGGCAGGAGACACAATTCAGCCCGTAGCACCTGGCATTTTCAGGTCCCCAACAAACCGAGCGGCTTAACACGACAGGAATTTATTCTCTCCCGGTTCTGGAGGCCAGAGTTCTAAGATCAAGGGGTGAGCAAGGCCATGGTTCCTCTGGAGGCTCCAGGGAGGACTCTTCCTGCTTCTTCCAGCTTCCAGGGGGGGTTCCTGGCAGGCCTAGGCTGGTGGCTGCCTCGCCCTGTCCCTTCCTCTTTTCTTACGAAGGCCCTATTCATTGGGTTTAAGGGCCACCCTAATCCAGGATGACCTCATCTTGAAATTTCTTATCTTTTTTTTTTTTTTAAGATTTTATTTGTTTATTTGAGAGAGAGAAGGAGAGAATGAGCAAGAGACCATGAGCAGGGGGAGCAGCAGAGGCAGAGGGAGAAGCAGACTGCGCAGGGCAGGGAGCCCAATGCAGGACTCGATCCCAGGACCCTGAGATCAGGACCTGAGAGAAAGGCAGACGCTTAACCCACTGAGCCACCCAAGCGCCCCTTGAAATTTCCTATCTTGATGACATCTGCAAAGACCCTTATTCCAAATAAGGTCACATTCTGAGGTTCCAGGTGGACATGAATTGGGGGCACCACCGTTCACCCTGCCACCCTAGTGTGCAGCTCTGACCTGGGCTCAGCTCTGGACTCTGCTGATGGGCTCTGTGGCCAGCCTTCCCTGATCTGCAAAGATCTATCAGACCCACAGGACTTAGCTTCTGACAAGAATAGATGTGCTAGTGTTAGGGGCTGCAGCTTGCCAAGGGCCTGGAAGGTGATATAACACAGACATGCTTTACTATTGGGAAACCATACTGCCTTTTGAGGAGGAGGTGGGCTGCTGATTGGATGGTGTCTTGGCCCATTTGGGCAGCTACAATAAATACCGGTGCTGGTGGCCAAACCGCAGAGATTTACTTCTCACAGTTCAGGAGGCTAGAACTGCAGATTCCGTGTTGGGGAGAGTTGCACATGGCTCGCTGTGTCCCCAGGGGGTGCAAGGGTGAGACATGGCACCTCTTTCACAAGGGCCCTCCTCCCCTCCGGGAGGGCTCCACCCTCATGACCCAATTACATCTCAAAGCCCACTTCCTAAATCCAGCACCCTGGGTGTTTATACAAACAGGCTCTGTATAAAAAAGAGGCCCCGGGTGTGTGGTGTGTGTGTGTGTGTGTGTGTGTCAGGATCTGGAGTGGGGAGTCAGGGCCAGGGGGTGAAGGACAGCCCCTGACCCCCCTCGCCATGGAGCTTGGCCTGAGAGCGAAGGATAGAGGCATGTCATTCACCTGAGCTCTTTGGGTCCATTTGGCCAACCCCTGTGTGGTTGCCAGTAGGGGGGACCTAAGGGGTCCCAAGGCCTATGAGAAGAGGGATGTTCGCTGACCCAAACTCCATCCCGAATTGGCAAAATTGTCTACTCTTCCCACCACAGTTTATCCCATTTGTATCATGACAGAATCCCCACTATGTTCTTGAACGAACGTGACTGCACATCAGTACTGGGGTTGGAAGCTCCGGCAGGGGGCGCTCGCAGCCCTCCCAGGGGTCCATAGCTGACCCGATAGGAAGAGCCCACCCTGCCCTCACCTGGACGGGACCTTGTCCGAGGCTGTGACCCCCGCAGGAGGGACAGACGCTTCCCTCGTCTGGGGCCACAGCTCCGCCCACCGCCGAGAAGCCTCCACCCCGCCCCCCAGCTTCCTTTATTTAGGTATTTTCCCATTTACTACTGTTATCCTTGAAATAAAACACAGATATGATGACGGGGAGTTCCAGTTCATTGGCTTCAGGGACAGCCCTGGGCTGGTAAGTTTGGCAGAATGGCCAAGGTTGCCCTGGATTGCGGCCCACAGGGTGGAGGGTCTTGGGAAGTCAGACAGGGAGGCAGCAGGTTGCCCCAGGTCAATGGGGCAGGTCAAGGTCAGAGTCCATCCTTCCCCAGAAGACTGGCAGTGGAGCTGCAGCTCAGGGGGGCATCCAGGTCAGGGCCCCGTGCGGTTAGAAAGGAGTGGAGTCTCAGTGCCACAGCCCCGGTGTCCTCATCAGTGCACTGCTGCCATTTACGGAAGGCTCCTGGAGGCCGAGTGCTGTGCTACTTACTTGTTACATTGTATTTCTGTTCTCAGTGGTGTGGAATTGGTCCTGCTGTCATGTTCCCATCTTACAGATGGAGAAACTGAGGCTTGGAGCTGAGGTGCTGTTTCCAAGGTCACAGAGGCACAGCTATGACTGAGCACTGGCCTTTGACTTCTGAGGCACCGTCTCAGCAAAATCATGCTGTGCGCCACGCTCTGGTCTGAGCACGGAGGGCGCAGGGTACTAGACACACAGAAGTCTCTGCCTTCATTGCATTTTAGTGGAAGCAAGAGGGACAATGATGAAGTGACGGCAGGTACTGGCCAGATGCCAGATGGTGTGGTGGGGGTCGGCAGCATGGCTGCATGGAGCCCTCCCACCTGCTCGCCCTTTCCCAGCGTGACCTGGATGCTCTCTCCCTGGCAGGAGGCAGGGTCTAGTCCCCTCTGAATCGGGGCTGGCCCTGGGACTTGCTCTGACCAACAGAACACAGCAGGAGTGACACTGTGGGACCTCTGGGTTTCGTCTGAAGACGGCTTGCGGCTTCCGTGTCTTCCTGCTTGGAAGATAGCTGCCATGGAAAGGAGCGTGGGCTGGCGGGCTGGCCCTGGAGCGACGAGAGGCCAGGGGACCGGAGGACGGAGTGTGCTTCCGGCTTGCTGCTGACCACCATCGCACACGGGACTCTAGCTGATGCGACATGGAGAATTATCACTGCTGCTATAAGCCGCTCAGCTCCAGGGCCGCTCGTTACACAGCATCAGGTAGCTGGAACAATGGTGAGGAGCACCGAGTGCCGCAGACCGAACCCGAGGTAGAGAGGCGGAGGGAGGCTGTGTGTGTGTGTGTGTGTGTGTGTGTGTGTGTGTGTGTGTGGCCAGAGTAGGGGAGGGGGCTGCAATCCTAGGTGAGGAGGGCCCACGACGGCTCACTGAACGGAGGATGTCTGAGCAGTGACCTCGCGGAGCTCCAGGTGAGGGGTCTCGCGGGGCCGGGAAAAGCAAGGACCTGTGTGGCCAGCACAGAGTGAGCAGGGGAGGGTCAGAAAGTGAGGCCCTCTGGCCGCAGGAAGGTCTTTGACTTACCTAGAGTCAGAGGAGAGGCTTTGAGCGGGGGGCCGGACATGACCCTGCTTAGCTTCCACAAGCCCCTGATGCTGTCCAGAGAGCAGCTCGGGGCAAGGGTGAAGGCCAGGAGACCCTTCTGAGAGGCCAGCTGGAAGGCGCCGGACAGGGGCGAGGTGTGTGAGTAGAGCTGACAAGAGCCCTCGGCGGGTTGGGTCTGGCTGTCAGAGTGCAGAAAGGCTGGGTCCTAAGGAGCTCGGGAGTGGGGCTTCAGACTGGTCCTTGGGACCCCGCGGAAACCGAAGGAGGAGGACAGAATTGGGCCAGCACCTGGGCCTGGGCGGCCTGGGCGCATCTGCAGCTACGGTAAGGGAGCTAAGAGGTCCCCCCAGAGGGAGGACAGATGCAGGCCATGTGCAGACACAGGGCTCCTCCACAATGGAGGAGGGAGACTGTCCCCAGGGCCTGGGGAGAACTGGCAAGGTGGTGTCCTAGAAACCTGGGGTGAGGATTGAGGGTGTGAGGGGGGCTGGGCGCCGGACCCCACGGCCCCTCTGGTGGGGAGTGGGGTTGGGCCTGCCCTCACCTCCTGCAGACGCCCTTCCTCCCCCACCCTCTTCAGAGTGCATAACCCGCCTGTGTCCTGATTCGTAACGGGGAGTGATCAGATGCCTTCCCGCATCGGGTGATGTGTAGACTCAGGGCCACTGACATACAAGGATCAGAGCGATCGATCACAGCACAGCGGCCTCGTTTGGATCCCAGTTCAAACAAACCAGCTGCAGAAAGTAGAACGCATGGGGCAGCTGGAGACGTGTGCATGCCGATTGATGGTAGCTCTGAATGCTACGGAACTGTGGTCAAGACTGATCGTAGGTTATGTTAAGGAGAGAGAGGCGGAGGCAGTCCTTTCTTTCAGAAATGTACAACAAACTGTCTCCTGGTGAAGTCATATGATGTCTGGGATTTGCTTCCAATGATGCCGAGCAGAGGGAAGGGTGGGACAAAGAAGAAACAAGACAGGCCATGAACTGATAACTTAGGTGCTGGTGATGGGCAGGAAGTCTTCACTGGTGCATATGTTTGAGGCTTTAATAATAAAACATTTTTTAAGCATGTGCACGCACACATAATGAGATCAGCGCTCTCTGCCGGGTGCTGTCCTAAGCTCTTCACGTGTGTCAGCTCATCGATGCCCAGCACATTCCCGTCACTGGATGACCTCCATGCTCCCTCCCCTGTTGCCGGGGAGGAGACGGAGACACAGAGAGCTCAAATAAGTTGCCTGCCGTTTGCATGGCTAGTGAACTGCAGTGTTGGGGTCTTGTCCTGGAAAAACACTCCTGGGTCTCCTTGACTCTCACGCGACTTCTGACACCCACCCTGGACAATTCTCCAACACTGGCTGGCTATCCTACAGTTCCGACAGGTTAAGGGCTCAGCCATCACCCCACTGCAGATGGCAGCCTCAAGTCTAGGAGCTTCTGTGCTCTGACTGGCTGGCTGGAGATTGGGGATCCCCTCTGATCATGTATTAGCCTGGCTCACAGGACTCAGGAGAACAGTTTACCTACTAGATTACTTGTCACAGAGGATGGTAAGGGATAGGAATGAAGGCTAGATGAAGAGACACACAGGGCAGGGTCCAGAAGGGTACTGACCCAGTCGATTCTGGCCCCACGGAGCTGGAGACCACCGTGGGAAGCTCTTCAAACCCTGTACTGTAGGGATTTTATAGAGGCTTCCTCATGGGAGGCAGCATCCATCATCAAGCCAATCTCCAGCCCCTCTCCCTTCCCAGGAGGATGGGGGTGAGGTGGAATGCTCCAGGCTCCTAATCATGGCTTGATCTTTCTGGTGACCACCGCCCCTCCTGAAACCATCCTGGAGCCCACCCAGAGTCACCTCGTTAGAGCGAAAGACACTCCCTTCACCCAGGAAATTCCAAGAGATTTAGGAACTCTGTTCTGGGATGGGATCAGACTGTATGTTAGAACAAGAGATGCTCCCAGTGCTCTTGTTGCTTGGGAAATTCCAAGGGTTTCAGGAGCTCCGTGTCAGGAATGGGGACGGAGACTGATGTATGTATTTTCTATTATTTCAGGGATGGGACCCAGGGAGCCTGGCTCCATCACAGACCTCCCAGCCTATGTGCTTCCTACAAGCAGGGGATGGTGATGTAAAAACTGTTACTTGTTCTCTCTGGGAGGTGGGATACATTCGATACAACTTAACCATAATCACATTGTTATTTTGCCTATTTTCTGATTTTTCTACAATGAGCTTGCACAATAAACAGAGTGTTCAACAGACCCACAGACAGCAGCCCTGAGGGGTTTGGCAGGTGGGGGCACTGAGCCCGCTGGGGTGCAGGGGTAAGGTGGGAGTGGGCAGGCGGGAGCACCACCCCTGTTTCTGATGACCCCCAGCTGGCAGGATTGCAGACCCAGCGCATGGTTGGCGGGACCCCTGACGTCCAGCCCGGCACAGGCACTGGGGGCCCTGCCAGCCCCACGAACACTCATTTGGGGAAGTGGCATCTCAAGGCGGGGGATAGGGCCAAGTGGCCATCGCTGCCTCACATCTGACCCTCACATCATACCTGAATGGGGTAGAGGCACTTCTCCCCACACGCCCCTGGGGGAGTCTGACCTTCCCCTCACCCATCAGTCACCCCCAAATCGACACTGCCCGGTTCATGCCCCTGGGTTCAGGAGTGTGTGACCAGCTGTCTGCAGGGCATGCCCCACCCTGTTTTACCCGTCCCCTCCTCCAGAAATTCTCCTCCTGTGGGCCCCCCTCAGGCCCCCACCCACCCGTTACAACCAGTGGCCTCGCTGGCCCCTCCCCCACCATCTGCTGAGCCCAGGTTTTGTGGGCGCTGCCCCAGTATCCTGCCCAGCCTGGCATCCTTGCACCCCGCAGTCCTTCTAGTCTCTGTGACTCCACTCAGCTGCGGGAAGTCCCTCTGCCCACGGGATAGAACCCCAGTTCGAGTCGGCTTCCTGCAGACCCACACAGGCCTCACAGTGCCCCTAACCCCTGTCCACACTCTCCCCGTCCTTCCACAATCCTTTCAGCTGCTCCCCTCCAGCAGGGTTTTCTGGCCCTTGGCATGTGCATGCCCCTCTCCAGGACACCATCCCTTCCCTGCAGGGACTGTCCTGGCCCAGCCCACTCACTCCTCCCTCCAGGAGCCCTGTGCTGGTAACAAAGCCCTGGCTGGTCCTCCTGCTCGTCCCTCAGCCTGCTGTCTCCTCTGCTGGAGGGAAGGCTCCCGGCGGTGGGGGTCCCTCCTGCGTGGGCTCAGGGTGACCGTGCCCGCCCATAGAGCCAGTCTATGAATGCTTTTTGACTGAGCAAGTCATCCTGGCACAAAATGCATACAACCTGACTTTGGCCGCCCTTGGCAAGCACTTCTTACCAGGAGATGCCCCTGTGCCCATGGTGAGCCCGTGCAGCCTGGGGCTGGCCTGGCTTGGCTTACACAATCCCACAGGAGTCCCTGAGGGCTGGCCTTGGACACACATGGGGTGATGGTCCCCCCAGACTTCCAAGTCTTTGGGGTTCTAGACGCTGAGTCTGACTCCCCTTCTTTGGGGACAGTGTTTGTACACAGGACTATGAGCGGGTGATTTAGGAGGGGGAGGGTCTGGGTCTATAGCGGGTAAAGAGCGGTGTGGACTGGGAGGGGACATGTGTTGCAGAGGCCCCCACCCCAGAAGCAGGGGAGGAGGGGGGGCAGCCAGCCCAGAAGTCTGAGTGACCCTAATCCTGTCCAGGAGGAGGAGGTCATGAAAGGAGCCGTGGTGGCCCTCGGCAGTCCAGGGGGCGGGTTAGAGTGCCAGGGGCAGCCCCAGCTGCCTGAAACTGAGGAAGCAGAGAGAGGAGCGTGGACCACGGCTTCGAGAAGCTCAGCTCTTAGGAGGAGGGGAGAGAAAGACAGAGAGAGCCACTGCAGGTTTTAGTCCTGAGGACCCCGGGCACTCCGAGCAGCCCTGGGGGCGTTCCGGAACCCCCTCTGGTGGCAGGAGCTCTGGAGCTGGGCTGCACGCCTGCCGGGGGCCCCCCTTCTCCATTGGAGCTGGTTGCTGCTTCTTGTTTCTGTCGGGTGGGCTTCTGACTCAGGTCTGCAGATGAACACGCGGGAAGGTGAATACCTACCCCACACACGGATCATAACATTCTTAATGCCGTGGTTCCTTGCTTATTCTCACACTTTCCTGGGATTGCAGCT
The DNA here is from genome assembly GCF_004348235.1 of Phoca vitulina. Classification (NCBI taxonomy): domain Eukaryota; kingdom Metazoa; phylum Chordata; class Mammalia; order Carnivora; family Phocidae; genus Phoca; species Phoca vitulina. The sequence goes on from NW_022589747.1 coordinate 153,697, forward strand.
TTGACACCCTCCTCCACCGCATACTGGGTATTTTTTATACCTTCCTAAGAGTTTAGTAATCTCGCCAGACTCAGGAGAGAATATTGTCTGCCACAGACTAATTATTCCTCAGTATCTATTATCGACTCCTTGTTCAGTAACAGAACTCCTGAGATTTAGCCGGCACGGGGCCACCGGAAAAAGGCTGCACTTCTCAGCTTCCCTTAGCTGGGGATGACTGGTGACTGAGCTCTGGCCAAGGCCACTGGAATCAACTTGGAGCTGTGTGTGAACTTCTAGAAAGTGTTCTTAAAGGAAGAAATTGTGCTCTGCTATTCCTTTCCTCCTTTCTGCTGGCTGGGATGCTGGTGTGATGGCTGGAGCTGAAGCAGCTATTTTGCACCAAGAAACGGAAGCCATAAGTTGAGGATGCAGGGAGCAACAAGATGGTAGTTGTTAGGCTGCCAGGCCAGCTCCGGACTGCTTGCCTCTGACTATTGTTTATGTGAAGGACTAAATTTCTACCTTATGTAAACCATTGTTACACTGGGCTTTCCATCACTCACAGCTGACCCTATCTTAACTGAAAAGCCATTTCGGGCAAGCAGAAGTGGCAGGTTACGAGTTGTCAATCAATTGGAACAACAGGACCGTCTGTGCTATCTGAAACTATTCAAACTTAAGTATTAGACTGAATTTTTTTTTTAATTACAGTTTTTCTTGCTATGTTATGGAGCTCTTAAATTGTATCTTTTGGGTAGATTTTAGATTTTGAAGATTCTGTGTCTTTTCCAGAGATGATGTAGTCTTTAAGTCTTGCAGGGACAGCAGGGCCTGATGCACTGTCCTCTCAATGATGTAGGTCTAAGCTATAAGCATTTTCATGTGGGTGTTACTTATTAGCCTTCGTCAGGGTTTGTTACAAGGCAAAGGTATTAACTTCCAGAAGAGGAAGGGGACTCCTGGCTAATCTTTATTGTGAAACTCACAGGCGACCTGCATCAATTGTCTAGAGGCCTGGGTGCTCGAGGTCCGCCACGCTGCTCATGAGCTCCAGCACTGACCACACTCCTGTCATCACACGGTTCCAGCTGACGCTGCTCTCCGGCTCACAGGACCCTATGAAGGTACCTGTCCCATGTTCAGACACTTAACAGATGTTTACTCAGGGCCTTGTGTGCCGGGCTGTCCTCTAAACAGGCAGGATGCAGTAGTAAACATCACGGCGGTGGAGAAAGGTAGTAAATGCACGAGTAAGTGTCAGACCCTGCTGAGTGACCAACCACCTAGCTCAGCAGATGGAAGCAATCACATTTATTAGCTCACATGCCTGCCAACTCTCCAGGCTGTTCTGCCTGTCTGAGCCCGGCTTGGCTGGCCTCCCTGGTTGCCCTCATGGTCCCCCTGGCAGGATGCCGGTCCCCCCAGGGCCTCAGCCTGCCCCTGTGGTCTCTTCTCCAGCAGGCCGGCCCAGGTTTGCCCTCACAGTTCTGGAAGGTTGGGGGGACAGGGAGCAGGATGCTGCGAGCGCTTCTTCAAGCCTCTCCTTGAGCCAGGTCTGTTCCTGTCCCACTGGCCAGAGCAGCCACGTGGCCAAGCCTATAGTCAAGGGGGGAGGGGCCTACAAAGTCACAGGGTGAGGGCGAAGGGCATCAGCACAGGCAGGCCACTTAATGCCCTCAGGATGGCCCCATGGGTCAATATGTCAGCTATCAACTGGGGGCGTGGGGTGGGCTGTTTCGGGGCACACGGGGGAGGGCTGAAGTTCTACGCAGGGCAGTGTGGGGAGCCTCAGTGAGAGACAGAAAGTAGTGATGTCAGCAGAAGGAACAGCAAATGTGTCCCCAAGACAGGACACGTATTAGTCTGGGTGGGCCCGGGGGGGATTTCTCAGTGACTAACGCAGTATCTTGCTCCCCAAATTCCCTGTGGATGGGCTGTGCAAGCAGGCTTGTCACCCCCAGGGCCACAGGGCACCTCCATGTGGCCACAGCCCACCTCAGGGCGGGAGAGTGTCATAGGTGGGGGTGCCGGGGCACATGCTCTTTGTAAGGCTGGCATCCAGTTTCCTGAGAAGACGAGCTGGGGCCTGCTCAGCCCTCAGGTCCTCTCGTGGCCCCCGGGGAGGTGGCCCGGTGCAGCCCGTGTGGTGTGCATGCAGCCAGCCCTCTGGCTGAGGCGGACGGGAACGAGGGGTAGGCTGGCGTCCAGTCACCCGGTCCCAGCCTTCCCTGGGACATGTAGTGAGCTGAAGTTCCGGGGTGTGGCGGGGCCTGGGGGGGACAGGGAAGGCTGGGCTGCAGAGGAGAGCAGAGGCCCTGTCCCACCAGGCGTCCGTGGGATGGCCCGTCCAGGCTCGGCTGCTGTGGAGGAGGAGTACCAGGGTTCTCCAGAGAAACGGAACCCACGGGGTGTATGTACGTGTATCACTATAAACAGATGTGTATGTATATAATATATATGCAGATACAGAGATGTAGAGAGTGGGAAAGGGGGGAAGGGAGACAGAGATTGATCTCTCTCTCATGCAAGTTTGGCTCGCTGGGGAGGACTGTCAGCTCTTCCCAGCACACGGGTGCGGCTCAGCAAACCTGTTCTGGAAACGCCGCACGGACACACCCACAAGTAACGGTTTAGCAGCACCGGGGCGTCCCCAGCCCAGTCGGACACACACAGTGAGCAAGCACAGCGAGGTCCTGTTCTTTGCAGCCAAGTGACCTGAGTGACGGTGGTCAGTCGCTCCCAGCCCCGCCTGGGCCAGGGGACATTCAATCCTGGAGCATCTTACACAGGAAAAGTAGGACTGAGCGTATTTTAATTGGCATTTTCCTGAGTTTTAATGAGGTCAACAGTTTGTAAGTATTTACTGGCCACTTAGGCTTGTACTTTTGTGACTTGCCGGATTCTGTGTCATCACTCGCTTTAAAAAACGGAAACAAAGATTGGTTTAAAAATGTAAAGAATTTGGGACGCCTGGGTGGCTCAGTTGGTTAAGTGTCTGCCTTTGGCTCAGGTCATGGTCCCGGGGTCCTGGGATCGAGTCCCGCATCGGGCTCCCTGCTCCACGGGGAGCCTGCTTCTCCCTCTGCCTCTGCCTCTCCCTCTCTCTGTCTCTCATGAATGAATAAATAAAATCTTAAAAAAAAAATGTATAGGATTTTATCGAACAGCTTCCTTTTATCAAAGACACTGTTTTTTAGGCACACCTTTCTAGATTTTTCGGAGGCAGTCCTTGTGCCCTTGGGACCCCTTGTTGGAGGGGAGAAACAGAGGCTCAGAGAGCCGCTCTGGGGTCACGGTGCACCCCTAAAATGCTCTCTCTGTTTGGGGGTGTAGGTCCTTCCCCAGCGTTTCATTTGCCCTTTCATTTAAACTTCAGTATGTTTTGAAAAGAAAGCTAAAACTTTTATCCAGCCACAGTTCTCGATACTTCTGCAGTTCCTGCTGAGAACCTTCTCCCAAGAGGAACCCAAACCCAGACCCGCTTCCCTTGAAGACTGGGATGGCTTCTCTTTTCACAGCTGTTATCTTCAACCCATTGGGAGCTCATCTGGGCGAGGAGGGGCACCAGGACCCGCATTCTGTTTCCCAGCAGACGCTGTCTGGAACCCTCCCCCTGGGACGCGGCACTGGCTGGCCGTTGTCCGTCCACCGACACAGACTCTCCCAGGGACCTGGAAGCCTGCCCCCCGCCAGCCGGCAGCGCCCCTGTGGCTGCGGTGACCCCCGTCTCCCCGAGGGGCTGGGCCCTGCGGTGAGTGGAAGGAATCCGGCAGAACTCTGCTCGCTCAGCAGAGCAGGCCTGGTGAGCTGGGCGGGGACACCGGACTGTGGAAAATCACATGTCAGAAACCCAAGGAAATTGTTCTGCCAGTTGTGTGGACGACTAGACACCGTCTGGGAGACCCGAGGCCCCCGAGCAGCCTGACCCCCCTGTTAACATCCAGACTGCGGGCAAGGGGGCATTTCTAGGGGCCGATCCCAAGAGGGAGGAGCAGAAGGGTGGGATGGGCCCAGGGTCTTCTCTCCCTTGCTCCCTGGAGACAGACCCAGGACTCCAGGAGACGGAGAGGAGCTGGGACATGATCCCAGGCCTGCCGTCCAGAGCCCGGGCTTTCCAGCCCTTCCAGTGAGAGCATCCCCACACGTGGGCTGGCTGGCCAGGCCGTGGAGGAAGGCCCTTCCGAAGGCCCCACTGGGCCATCTCAGTACTGAGGCTTCGCTCCCCTCACGGCCCAGCCTTGGTATGTGAGCTGCCTCCCCTGAGGCCCCAGGAGCCTAGGAGGGTGTCCTCGGGGCCTCCCAGGCTCTGCCATTCCTGCCTGTCCCTGTTCCCGTGCCCGGTGGCTACCCCAGCCAGACCGTGGGTATGCGGTGCTGTTGGTGGGTCAATGTCCCCCCTCTGCCCAGGCCGAGAGCAGGGTGTCCCGTGGTGACACTCGGGCCTCAGCAGGAGGGGCTAGTGCCACCGCGGCCCCCTGGCCCGGGGCCGGAGGCTGTGGAGCCCAGATGGAAAGAACATTCAGTCTGGCTCCGGAGTCCCCGCCTGGCCCTTCCCCGTCCGTGACACGCTGTGACCTGAACACATCACTTCTCCCGGAGCGGCTGCTTTCTCGCTTAAGAATGGAGAGAGATGGTGGCCTGCTGGACAAGTATGAATCACTTCCCCGTCTGCCATCCACGCCCAGGTCCAGAGACTTGGGGCCTGACCGGGGGGAGTCCGGCCTGGGGCGGGTCGAGTCTCCCCCACTGAGACCCCCCCTGCCTTTTCTCCCACAGGCCAGGACTCTGTCTCCCCGCGGGTCGTTGCCCTCCCCTTGCCCTCTGTCCGTGGACGGTCCAGTCACTGACTTCCGGTGCCCTCCAGCCTGACGGTCTCCAGAGGAAGGCTGCCTCCAGGCCTGCTGGCTCTCCGGGCCATGCTTAGGCTGGCAGCTTGTTGACAGCTCCGGGACCCAGTGAGCCAGTCCGGGAGCCACGGCCACAGAGGCATGCACAAATTGCCTGGGGGCCCAAAGGTGCGGGGCCGGGCACCAGGGTGGGGGCGCTGTGGGCTGGAGACCAGGAGGCGGAGGGCAATGAGGCTGTGGACGTTGCAGCCGCAGCCACATGGGGGGATGCGGTCTCCTGCTGGGGTGGCTGGCTGAAGGGCCTGGGGACATCTTTTGGCCCAGAGCTCAGCTCTTCCCCAGAAGGGCCAGTAGAGGGCCTCCTCCCTGGCCCCCAGGCCTCCCAACCCCCACCCCATGGCCCCCCACCAGCATTCTCTAGTGCTTCCGGTGACCACATTTGGAAAGCAGGAACCCTGAGGTCTGGTGGGTGGAGGGAACAGGGCCAAGGTGGGGGGGTGGGGGAGTGACCCTCACACTTCCCAAGGCCCAAGCCAGGCTGCAGATACTAACCCTGCTCCTCAGGCTGTCTCCCTTGGGGCAGGGGCCCCGGGGGTCCTGAGCCACCCTCCTCTTACAGACTAAGTCGACGGAATTATTCGAGGTCACAGTTCTAAGATTGACTTCTGGGATGGTGGGAGGAGGGGGTAAATCTCCTCTCCCTCCTGCCCCAGGCCCATCCTGGGGTCTCCTCACCGCGAGGAGTAGAGCTGCCTCCTCTGAAGGCCAGCCCGAGCTAAAACAAAGCCTCCGTTGCTTGCCCTACCCACAGCATCTTCCCTCCCCGTCCCTGTGGGACGGGCCCCAGGAGACTGGAAAGAGGGTGGGTTCCATTCCTTCCCATTCTTCTCCACCTCCTCGCCCCTTCCGATGTGGGAGCTCCTGGCTCCCCCACTGCCCCCTGCTGGGGGCAGGGGGCATTACTGAAATGGGCAACGTGGCCTTGGTGCCCCCCACCTGGGAGCTTTGCCTACATGTCCCCTGGCCCTCCACGGCGGCCTGCAGGGCCTCTGCACTGGCCCATTCCTCCAAGATGGGGCTGCTGCTAACCTCTGAGGGTCCCCGCCCCTGACCGTGGGTGGGGAGAGCCCCTCCAGCTCTCTCTCCCGAGGACTGACCATCGGCCCACAGGTTCTCCCGGGAACTCTCTTTCCTCTCTCTGGAGGCACCTAGAGTGGGCCTACGAGGCTGAGAGATCAGTCTCGCTCTCCCTGGCAAGCCCGGTCCTGCTGTGGCCCGTTGGGCAGATCCTTCCAGGGAGCGAGGGGAAGGCCCTGGCTTCTCTCAGGAAGTTGGAGGTGGGGGTGCAGAGGCCAGGGGGTCCAGCAGACCCCCACTAGCTCCCAAGAGCCCTTGGACATGCACACCGACGCCCCCCTCCCGCCCAGCAGGAGGCACTGGGCCCTGAAAGGGTGAATGGCAGCCACAGGAGGCCGCGAGCCTCCCACTCCCCTGGACCTGCCTTGGGCTGCCCTTGGGGAGTCTGGTTAGTTGCCGTGCTCCTCAGCAGACAGGGATCCCCTAACAGGCCCTGTGGCTGCCTCCCTGCCCCCAGGCAGAACCTGGGCCCAGCTCTAGGGCTCTCCAGGGTGCACGTCTGAAAGTGAAGTGGGGTCCCAGCCCCAGCCACGGAGCAGGGGGTCCTGGCCCGGCCTGGACAGCAGTCACCCTGCTCTCCACCTGCTCGGACCCTTGGGGGCAGAGAGCCCCCAACTCCCCGCCCCCACCCCCTGCCCAGCTCCCTACGAGGCTTTTGCTCATGTTCCCGTTGGTGACTCACTGTGGCTAAGGAAAAGTTTCTTTCTATTCCTTTCTAATTTTTTTTTACGGTTTCTATTTTCCCTGGCAGAGGATGTTGGGCCCAAATCTGATCCATGTGTGAGCCAGCTGAACTCAGGAGCGTTCCCAGGGAAGTGACGTTCCACAGCAGCCCCCGCACCCCCGCCCCAGCCTTGAGCCTCCCTGCTTGACACACTCAACTGGGGGCCACAGAGCAAATTCCCAGACAGAGTTTCAAGAATGATGATTCAGAGGCTCACAGAGGACATTTATGGGTAAGAGCTTGCTTCATCTCTATGGCCAGGACCAGCCTGGGGACACATGACAGGGCGAGTACAGTGCAGGGACCAGGAGGCCTGGCTGGGGGCAGGGGGTGGGTGGTGCTCTGAGAGCTCAGGTGGGCGGCCGTGGTCTCTGGGGGGGAGACGGCAAGGGCTGGGCACTGGCATGTTCTCACTGCTGACATCGTGCCGGGCACAGCACGTGCTCTATCTGCACCTGAGGCTGGGGAGCAGGGGGGTCACTTGCTGCCCTCAGATGGCCAGGAGGCCAGAGCTGGGGTGGGACCCTCGGGACCAGCTCCCAACACAGTCCCACTGCCTTTTTAAGCATGGACAAGGGTGAGCCGGTGAGAAACGAAGGAAGGGCCTTGAACAGAAGGGGTACAGAGCCTCCCTGGGTCCTGTTCCCGGTCCGGGGGCTGAGCCAGCAGCCCCCACAGTGTCCCTCGGGCTGGCCGTGGCTTCGTGAAGAGGCCCGGGGGCTTCCTGACCTGCTCCTTCTCTTTCCCTTTAGTCCAAGGTCCAAACTGCCTGTGGACCTTCCCAGGGGCTCCTGGGTTTTCCCAGCTACTTCACGGGGCCAAACCCTCACAGACAACCTTGGCTCAGGGCTGACTGCTGCTAAACTTGACCCATGGAATCCAGCTGTGCTCTTTCTCGCTTCCTCATTCCTTCTGCTCTGGGAGCTCCAGCCTCAGGTGCGAGGCCCATTTGGGACCAGCTGACATTTACCCTTCAAGGAGCCTATGGAAACACACGTATCCTAGCTCTCCATGCCAGCACCCGTGGCAGACATTACTAATCTATTCTGGATTCTCTGATCTATGCTGGCACCCGTACAGATATTGCTGATTGATCCTGAGATCCTCTGACTACCCGATATATGTGCCCCCAGGGGCATGCAGTGGCTGGAGCTACTGTCAACAGTCTTTAAAAAACCAGGTTCTGGTAAGAGGAACGAGAGGAGTGGCTGTCCGTGTTGGGATCTAAGCTGGTGGGAAAGCCGTGCGTCTGCAGAGGTGAGACAGTGTCCACTGCAGGAGACAGAAGAAACTCTAGGGGAGGGGACGAGCCCCAGATAATAGCACCTCCTGCCTCAGTGTCCAGTGACTGTCCCCAGGGCACATCCCAGCACACAGCTCAGTTGGGTTAAAGGCACACACAGTCTCTCCCCAGCTGGGTCCTCGGGGCAGTGTCTGGTCTACTTTGCCTTTGTGGCCCCATATCTTCCACGTGGAGCTGGGCTCACAAGCACTGCCCGTAAATCTTCCCTTGAGCAGACCTGGCTTGACCTGAGGCTGTACCATCTGCCGGAGAGGCCAGAGAAGTGGGCTTCGCCGATCCAGGTGTAGGGGCAGGCAAGAAACCCTTCAACTTGTACGGAAATCATTGTGTGAGTGCTGAGTCCCATTCCTGTGAATTATACACAGATTTAATACAATGGGAAAGGAATCTCCTCCCTCCCTGCTCCGTCTCTGCCCCCTTCCGAACTTGCCCTTGTCTGCCCGGACCTGGGGGAGGGGGGCGTTACATAGGGATTCCCAGCGCCAACAGAGCAGCTGGCCTGCCCTGAGGGCAGGTTTACCCCTGCCTGCCACTAGAGAGTGAGTTCCCGAAGAGCTGTCCCTCACCGGGAGCCAGCACAGGGCCCACGGACCGGGGAATCAGTTGGACGTCTGCAGGAAAGCTAGTGACAGTTCACAGAGTCGCCAGCCCAAGCCTCCAGAGAGAGGCAAGGATGGGTTGGCCAGGGGCGTTCACCGCCTGGCGGGAGCCCTGAGATGGGGAGGGTCTCGGAGGCCAGAGGCCGCAGCTGGGCTCTGCCGTCAGGGCTCCCAACCCCCTCCATTGGGCTGGGTGGCATCTCGCCTCCCGGTCCCAGCCGACTCGAGCGCGGTGCTGCAGACCCATTGTGGGGGGGGGCGGCATTGGACCCCTCGGACCTGCGCCCTCAAGACCCCCCTCCCCCCCACGCAGGTCCTCCGTCCTAGGCGCAGGCCTCAGGCCGTGGACGCCGGCCGGCCCCACTTACCGCTTCGGAAAGTGCCAAGCGCGCGGCGCCGGGACAGATCGCCGCCCCCCCCCCCCCCGCCCCCGCAGCCCCTCCGTCCACGCCCGGCTCCTCCTCCTCCTCCTCCTTCCCCAGGGGTGGGGGCAGCCGGCTCCGGAAGCCCTGGCGCCCCCGCCCCGGCCTCCACCGGAGCTTTGGAGAGGCGGTGCGCGCGGGAGCGTGCCACGCGGGGCCGGAGCTCCCAGCCGCCCCCAGCGCCGCAGAGGCCCCCCGGCCACCCCTGAGCCCCCACTCTCCCCTGAGCCCTTGCCCCGCCCGGAGCCCTCTCGCCCCACCCCGGATCCTCCCGCCCGCTCCCACCCGGAGCCCTCCGCCGACCCCGGCGCCCCCGCCCACGCGGGACCCCTCTGCCGCCCCTCCCCAGAGTCCCCGCCCCTCGCCACCCCGGGGGCCCCCCCGCGCCCCTGCCCCCCGCGCGAGCCCCGGCCATGGCGGCCGTGCGCGGGGCGCCCCTGCTCGGCTGCCTCCTGGTGCTCCTGGCGCTGTGCCCCGGGGGGCGCCCGCAGACGGTGCTGACCGACGACGAGATCGAGGAGTTCCTCGAGGGCTTCCTGTCGGAGCTGGAGCCTGAGACCCGGGAGGACGACCTGGAGGCGCCGCCGGCCCCCGAGCCCACCCTGCGCGCCCGCAAAGCCCAGACGGGGGGCAAGCCGGGGGCGCGCCCGGGGGTGGCCAAAGAGGGTAAGATCCCCAGGGGCGTGCCTGGGGGGGGTGGCCCGCCGTGCGATGGGGACCCTCGGGGCGCCCCACCTCTCAGGTGACAATGGCAGGGTTTGGCTGCTGTCCAGTCTGCTCTGTGAGGCACAGGAGAGCCCAGATGTCTGGCAGGAGCCTGCGCCACGCAGAGGTCGGTGCGGGCTTGCGGCCCTCTGCGCACCGAGGCACATCCGCGGTTTGGGCCCTCCCGGTCCCTCACCCCCCGCCCCCCAGAAGGACGAGCCTTGAGCCACCTGGGGACTTGGCTGCCTCTCCCCAGGTCTGTCCTGTGAGCTGCCCTCATGTCCTCACGGGGCCTGTGTGTGGCACACCGTGGCTGTGCCCACGCCACCCCCAGAGTCCCAGCCTCAGCCCTTCCTTGGGAGGGCTCCCCAGCACCCTCCTGCCTGGCCTCTGGTTCCAAGAGCACAGAGGCAGGTGAGGGGGCTGCCGCCGGGAGCAGTGAGCAGTGCCCTTTCCGTGGCCGTGGATTCACTGTGGTGGTGCATCACAGGGCTCGGGGCCCAGGGCTTCTTACATAATGTTGTCAATAAACCTCAGCTGTTTATGGTGACTTTCTGGAGGGGGGCAAGGGTCCTGTTGAGCTCTCTCTCCCAGGAGACTCCAAAGCACCATCCATCATTCCTGAGGTCAGCAGCCCCTCCCCTGTGTCCTCTTCTAGATCTTTCCTGGCTCCTTCCCCACCCCTTGGGAGGCGGATCCTAGGACCCAACATGGCCTCCCCCCGCCAACCTCTACTCCCCATTCCAGGCTTACTGTCCTGGCCTCCTGGATGCCTTTGTGGCAGCCCTGTTTCTCCTGGCTGCGTGCATTCTGTAAATTTTTCTGTGTTTAGGCCTCCGGCCACCACCGCCATCACATTCTCCCTCGCACTTGCTCAGGGGCCTGGAGGACTCCCACAGACTGCCCCGTGCCCTGCTCCCGCTTCCTCCCTCAGACTCTGAGAGGGCTGAGCAGTTGTGGTGGCTGTCTGTCCCCCCACCCCCCATGTGGCCCCAGGACCCCCTCTTGGTTAGAGCTGCCAACCCACCCCAGACCCCTTACTTCCCGAAACGGACATGAGTGACCTTTTTCTTGCTCTGCAGGGAGCTTCAGGGAGGCCCCGGGCCCAGGCCCTTGACTTTGGGTGGCAGTTGGCGGGGATGAGACCTCCTTCCCCTTTAGACCGGGCACTCCCCCAGGCCTGGATGGCTCAGTCACCTCTCTGCCCCTTCGGTGCCCTGCACAGCATAACGCTCCCTGATCAGCTGAGCGGACACGTGGGGAAGAGGATGATGAGGGGCCTCTGTTGAGTTTTGGCGGGTGGGAGGGTGAGGGCCTGCTCCCTGGGCCAAGCTGTGGTGTTGGCGGCAGAGAGCTGCCAACAGAAAGCCTGGGTTCCAATCCCAGCTCCTCCAAGAGAGCAAGTGACTTCACCTCTCGGTTTCCCAATCCAAGAAACACAGGGCCAGCAAGAACAAGTGGGAGCCACTATTCCCGGGTTGTGGGCACCTTGGGGTGGCTGCGTGAGATATAGAGTGACATCCCCATTGATTTGACTTCAATCTGCATTTGTGACAGCACCTCTGGAAAAGGCCAAAGACAAAGGGAAGAAAGGGAAGAAGGACAAAGGTCCCAAGGCAACCAAGCAGCCCCTGGAGGGGTCCCTCAGGCCATCCAAGAAACCCAAGGAGAAGCCACCTAAGACCACCAAGAAACCCAAGGAGAAGCCACCCAAAGCCACCAAGAAGCCCAAGGAGAAACCACCCAAGGCCACCAAGAAGCCCAAGGAGAAACCACCCAAGGCCACCAAGAGGCCCTCGGCTGGGAAGAGGCCCCCCACCGAAGCCCCGTGGTGGCCACGGCCCCTGCCTCCCAGCCCCGGCCCCGAGGAGCTGCCTCGCGGGGGAGGTGTGTGCGGGCTCTCCTGGGGTTGTGGGGCTCTGACCTGCTAGGCTACTGGGAGGGAGAGGGGGTCCCTAGGCCTCTGCTTCCTACAGAGAGATCCTGAGGGCCACTCCGACAGGGTGGGCTCTGGAGCCTCGTCAGGAACGTAGCCATTTGGTTGGAGCTCCCTTGGGGCGGCTGCCTCGCCTGGGCAGGGGGGTGCTTGGCAGCCTCGTGGATAGGGTTTGCTCTCCAGTGTCCTGGCTCTGTCCCCTGGCCCCCACCCGGATCCCTCCTCCTGTGTATTGTTGGGCCCTGAGCCTTTGGGCTGCCCTCCTGCTGGGGCCTAGGCTCCCCAGAAAGCCCTCCAGCTCTCAGGCCCCAGGAGATAGCAGCAGGGTGCTGAAGGCCAGAGCAGTCCAGGCCTCCTGGGAGTGAGCTCAGGCTTTGGGAGCTGTCGGCAGGGCCTAGGTCTTGTGGGGGCTCCCGATACAACCAGCGGTCAGGGCGGGCTTCCCATCCACCGGCTTGTGGGCTTTGTGTTGCAGGCGGGGCCCTCCCAAGTCCTTCGCTGGGGCCAGGAGGAGAAACTGATTCGGAGCGCCAGTCTGGTGAGTGGGCGATATCCACCCGGCCTTGGGGGACCCGCTGCCTTGGCTGGCTGAGCCGGGGTAGGGGCATCAGTGAGTGTCTTCAACAAGCCAGCCATGAGCATTTCCCCCAGAGCCAGAAGAGGAGACCGAACCACCCACCCTGGACTACAATGACCAGATAGAGAGGGAGGACTATGAGGATTGTGAGTAGGCCCCCCCCTGCCCTTGTCTAGACCCGGACCCCTGGCCCCGGGGCCCACTGATGGTTGGCCCACTCAGAGGCCCTGCCCTCCCAGCCCCTCTCCCCTTGAGGGGGGGCCTTGGACTGGCTCAGAGCCCGCCATCCCCCTCAGTTGAGTACATCCGACGTCAGAAGCAGCCCCGGCCACCCCCCAGCAGGAGGAGGCCCGAGCGGCCCTGGCCGAAGCCCCCAGAGGAGAAGGCCGAGCCGTCCGGGCCTGGGCTGGAGGCCCCCGAGGAGAGGATCGGTAGGATGGGGACCGCTGGGGGAGGGAGGGGTGCCAGGCACGGGGGCTCTGGGCCCACCCCTGCCTCCCACTTCCACAGAGCCTCCTCCGAAGCCGCTGCCGCCCCCCCTGCCTCCCGACTATGGAGATGGCTACGTGATCCCCCACTATGACGACAGTGAGCGCCCGGGGCCCGGCCCGCCACACCCCTGCTTCCGCTGCTTTGGGGGAAGTTGCCTTGCCAGCACCCCTCCGTGCCCACGTGGGCTCGCAGCCCTGGTCTGATCTCCTCCCTCGGGCTGTTCCCTCCCGAACGCTAGTGGGCTGCAGTCTCCGTCCCCTGCTCCCGTTCTATCTGCCCTCACCCGCGCAGGACCCCAGCTCCTTCTGGGCAGCCACTGTCCTCTCCCTCTTGTGCCTGTGTCCACGGGGGCCCGAGCAGGTTCCTGCCCTTTCCCTGCCCCCAGGTCCCCACCAATCCTTCCCACTGACCCTTGGCCCCAGCTTAGCCCTCACTCAAGACCACCCCCTCCCGGCCACAGGCGTCAGGTGTCACTCAAGGTGTGTCCTGTGTGTGCCCCATTCCCTGCCCAGACTCCATGGCCCACCTTTCCCGAGGCCACGGCCTCCCAGGTCAGGCTGGTGACTTCCCGGGCCCGGGCTCATCCTGCCTGTGCCTAGGTGGCCTCCCCTCCAGGAGCCCCTCCCTCCTCATCCCTGCCTACCTGGATTCTTAAGCCCTGCCCTGACCCCACCTCCTCCTCCTGCACTTCCTCCTGCCCAGTCCTGCCGGCCAGGCTCCTGTGGATCCAGGAGCTCTGGCTCACAGAGGGGGCCCTGGGGGCAGCATCTGGGCCACCTCAGCAGGGCTCTGCCTCCCCACAGTGGACTATTACTTCGGGCCTTCCAGACCCAGGAAACCCCACACTGAGCTGGAGACAGATGAAGAGAAGGAGGAGCTGAGTGAGTGGAACCAAGCTGTTCCCACCCCACCCCCCGGCCTGACCCCCAGTGCAGGCCTGACCCCTGACCCCCTGCCCCCTGAAGCCCAGGGCTAGGATGACAGGCTTCTTCTACTTTCCACTGTTCAGAGAAACCCAAAAAGGAGGGCAGCCCCAAGGAGGAGGAGACAGATGACAAGTGGACTATGGAGAAGAGCAAGGACCACAAAGGTGTGTGTCTGGGGGCTGGACCCACACGGCCGGGGTCCCTGTGTGAGAGCAAGTGCGTTCCTGAGGCTCCAGGACCCTCTGCACCACTTCCTCCTGTTGTTGCCTCCAGGGCCCCGGAAGGGTGAGGAGCTGGAGGAGGAGTGGGCTCCGACTGAGAAAGTCAGTGAGTAAGGGGCCTGGGGGTTGTGGGGGCTGGGGTATGTGGGGGGCTGGTCTATGTGGAGGCTGGGGTTTGAGGGGACTGGGGAGTGGGTGTGGGGGG
>NW_022589747.1:172772-226159 GCF_004348235.1 Phoca vitulina
GGGGGCGTGGCTGGCAGGTGGACAGCTCAGGGCCCCGCCCGCCTCCGGCAGCTGTCCACAGTTACTACGCACAGAACGAGGTGGTGACCACTGACAACCTGGACTTCCGGCACCACAGCTACAAGGACATGCGCCAGGTAGGGCGCTTGTCCCGGGGCCGTGGAGGCCTGTCCGGAGGCTGGGGTCAGGGCTCACGGGGAAGCTTGTGTTCAGGGCTCCCATCCCAGACCCGGCCTGCCTGAGAGGGAGGTTGGCCGGCCGTCGCCTCAGGGAAGGGAAACCTCTCTCTCTGGTGCTGGTACCCGAGAGGGGCTGGGGTCGCCTGCCGGGCCTCTCCTACCACAGACGCCTTCCCCGTGGAGCAGACCAGGGTGCTGGGAGAGGCCTGGGAGAGGCCTGGCGCTCCCTGCATCCAGGGCTGCCTCCGTGGGCGGCGGGTTGTGTAATCCAGTGTCCTCTCCCGCGCCCAGCTGATGAAGGTGGTGAACGAGGAGTGCCCCACCATCACCCGCACATACAGCTTGGGAAAGAGCTCACGCGGGCTCAAGATCTATGCCATGGAGATCTCGGACAACCCTGGGGATCACGAGCTGGGTGAGGGCCCCATAGCCCCCTGGAAGCCTGCCCTCCCTGGCATGGGTTTGAGCAAGGCCCTGGCGTTGCAGCTGGTCCCTGTGCCTGTCTCAGGAGCCTCTCTGGGGGTCCCAGTCTGCCTTGTTGGGCCCCACAAGCCTCAGCGGCCCCCATTCCCCTGGGTGTGAGCCCGCGTGGGTCCTTCCTCCAGGGCCCGGGTGGTTGCTGAGGCTCCTGCCCTTGCAGGGGAACCCGAGTTCCGATACACGGCTGGGATCCACGGCAACGAGGTGCTGGGCAGAGAGCTGCTACTGCTTTTTATGCAGTACCTGTGCCGCGAGTACCGGGACGGGAACCCGCGCGTGCGCAGCCTGGTGCAGGACACGCGCATCCACCTGGTGCCCTCGCTGAACCCCGACGGCTACGAGGTGGCAGCGCAGATGGTGGGTGGGGGGAGTGGAGGGGTGGGAGGGTGGACGCTGGGCTGGCGGGTGGGGGGGGGGGGCGGGGCCGGGCCGGGCCAGGGGGGGGGGGGCAGGTTGACGCCAACCCCACTGGTTCCTCCAGGGCTCCGAGTTTGGGAACTGGGCGATGGGGCTGTGGACTGAGGAGGGTTTTGACATCTACGAAGACTTCCCAGATCTCAACTCTGTGCTCTGGGGAGCAGAGGAGAGGAAATGGGTCCCCTACCGGGTCCCCAACAATAACCTGCCAATTCCTGAACGCTATCTCTCCCCAGATGCCACGGTGAGGCGGCAGCCTGGCTAGCAGGCCTGGGGGAGCGGCCTGGACCCTGGGGTCCTGTCCGGACTTGGGGGTGGGCGGGCGCGTGACTGAGGCTAGGCGCTGAGCCTGGTGAGGCTTGGGGGCACAGAGGGGGCATGAGTACCCGGGGGGGCGGTCTACAAGGAGGGCGATGGTGGAGGCTGTGGCTCAGAGCTCACGCAGTGGCCGTCCCCAGGTGTCCACGGAGGTCCGGGCCATCATTGCCTGGATGGAGAAGAACCCCTTCGTGCTGGGGGCCAACCTGAATGGCGGTGAGCGGCTCGTGTCCTACCCCTACGACATGGCCCGAACGCCCACCCAGGAGCAGCTGCTGGCCGCGGCCATGGCGGCGGCCCGGGGAGAAGACGAGGACGAGGTGTCTGAGGCCCAGGAGACCCCGGACCACGCCATCTTCCGCTGGCTGGCCATCTCCTTCGCCTCTGCCCACCTCACCATGACGGAGCCGTACCGGGGCGGGTGCCAAGCCCAGGACTACACTAGCGGCGTGGGCATCGTCAACGGGGCCAAGTGGAACCCCCGGTCTGGGAGTAAGTCCGCCTGGGAGGGGCCGGGGGGCGTGTCTGGGGGCCCGGGTGACTGCGGCCCTGTCTGCCCTGCACAGCCATCAACGACTTCAGTTACCTGCACACCAACTGCCTGGAGCTCTCCGTCTACCTGGGCTGCGACAAGTTCCCCCACGAGAGCGAGCTGCCCCGAGAGTGGGAGAACAACAAGGAGGCTCTGCTCACTTTCATGGAGCAGGTGGGGGCGGGGGCGCAGGGCTGGGGCCCCCGGGGGACTCACGGGAGCTGCGCCACGCGGTGGGGCCTGCCTGGGGACACCCGGCCTTGCCTCCCTCTGCAGGTTCACCGTGGCATCAAGGGGGTCGTGACGGACGAGCAGGGCGTCCCTATCGCCAATGCCACCATCTCCGTGAGCGGCATTAACCACGGTGTGAAGACAGGTACCTTGTGTGCGCCCGCCGCCCCCCCTTCCCGAGGTGGGGCGCCAGATCTGTGCGAGGTCTTGGCCAGACGCACCCCCAGAGGGTCCAGCCGAGGCGGAGGGAGGGCTGGGGGCCGGGAGGGGGCGTCTTGGGCGGCAGCACCCGGCCTCCCTCTGCAGCGAGCGGGGGTGACTACTGGCGCATCCTGAATCCGGGTGAGTACCGCGTGACGGCCCACGCCGAGGGCTACACCCCGAGTGCCAAGACCTGCAACGTGGATTACGACATCGGGGCCACCCAGTGCAACTTCATCCTGGCCCGCTCCAACTGGAAGCGCATCCGCGAGATCATGGCCCTGAACGGGAACCGGCCCATCCCGCACATCGACCCCTCGCGCCCCATGACCCCCCAGCAGCGGCGCATGCAGCGGCGTCGCCTGCAGTACCGGCTGCGCATGCGCGAGCAGATGCGGCTGCGGCGCCTCAACGCCACGGCCACCCCGGGCCCCGGCACCCCCGCCACGCCGGCGCCCCCCCCCGCCACGCCGCCCGCCGCCCCCGCCCTCCCCCCGTCCCCCGCCCCCAGCGCCAGCCGGGGGCCCTGGCACTTGGCGCCCGAGGCCACCGCGGCGGGCTGGGAGGAGTCGGAGACGGAGACGGAGACCTACACGGAGGTGGTGACGGAGTTTGGGACACAGCTGGGGCCCGAGGAGGACGAGGAGCAGGAGGGGGACCAGGAGGAGGAGGTGGTGGTGGTCAGGGCCCCAGATTTCCCTTTCACCACAGCCGAGACCTACACAGTGAACTTTGGCGACTTCTGAGCCCCGAGCCAGCTCAGCGGCCACCAGCAGCGGGAGCCCCCTGCCCTCGGGGTAGCCCGGCCGGGAGGGGCCGCGCCCAGACCGACACCGAGGAGCCCGGCTGTGCAGGAAGCTCCTGCCCGCGGCGGACGGCCCGGCGCGCACGGACTCCTCAGCCATCTGCCCCGTCAGCCGCACCAATAAAGCAAGCTCACGGCAGACGTGTGGCTGAGCACTTGGGGACGGGGAGGAGGGAGAGCGGCATGCCGCGCGAGTGGCCCCGGCCAGCGTCAGCTCTGCCTGGGAGCTCAATACCAGCACACCGGTCAGGCTTTTTTAAAAAAAAGATTTTATTTCCTTATTTTAGAGAGAGAGAGAGAGCAGGGGGAGGGGCAGAGGGAGAGAGATCTCAAGCAGACTCCACGCCCAGCACAGAGCCCAACATGGGGCTCAATCTCACGACCCTGAGACCACGACCTGAGCCGAAATCAAGAGTCAGATGCTCAACGGACTGAGCCACCGAGGCGCCCCGATCAGGCTTTTATTATAAAGCAAATGCCGCTGCACGGTCAGTGTTGCACAGAACGGCTAGCTGGGGTTTCTGTGAATCAGGGGCCCAGACCCAAGCCCCCCAGGTCCTCGTCCTCTGCCCCAAAGCCCGAGAAGCTGATGGGCTGGCAGGCCAGGCTACGCAGATTCACAAGGCAGGCGGTCTGTGTGGTGCTGAAGTCGGGGACGGCCACCAACAGCACCCTCTGGTCCTCTGGGCCTGTAAAGAAGCCACACAGGCACAGCCCCCCCACTTAGGTTCTGGGTGGACCCTGGCTCCAAGGGAAGTCACCAGAAGCAAACAGGATTTCCCCATCAGCCCCGTGGGAGTGGTGGCCACAGAAGCTCCGGAAGGGCCGAGGGCAGCATAAAGGTCAGAGTCTAAAGCCCTGCTGACCAGAGGTGGGTGCTGAGCCTCTGCACAGGTGTGGGCCGATCAGCCCCCTGCCCAGACGTGCTCAGTCAGCTGGCCACTAGGCCGGCCACCTACCCCATGGGGCTTGGGGACTCCCGTGAGGTCTCCTCTGTGAGCCCTGTCCCCAGGACAGAGTCCCTTGTGACAGCCCAGACCCGGGGCCCCCAGAACACAAGACTCACCTTGGAAGATTTTAGAGCCAAACTTGGGGGTGTTCCCGCAAAAGTAGACGTGAGGGCACTCCGGGAAGATGAATGGGTCGGTCTTATAGAAAGGGTAGCAACCTGGAGAAAGCCCACAGCGGCTGAGGCTTCTCAGTTCCGCAAGGCACACGGTCAGGGTGCGGCGCCCTACCCCTGCCCCTCACACATGCTCCGGCTACGCTGGTAGCAGCCCTGCCCGCTGTGACACGGCCCCACGGCCCTGGGGTCCGGTCAGTGTGCCCTGCTGGGTGGGCACTGTGGCAGGGCGCCGGGCTCTGCCCAGCCGGAGCTCCCAGTATGCTCCCCGTGGCCTGTGGCCCCACACAGGGCCTTGGCTGCAGACAGAGCTAAGACTCCAGAGGAGGTTCCAGAACTAGTGTCAAGCTTTTGGGTTCTCCCTTAGGTCATGGCAGGCCTGGTGAGTGCCAATCCAGGCTGCAAACCCTCTGGGCATCAAGGCCCCCGATTAGGACTCCCTTGGCCCTCTGGCGCCACCCCACGTGGCTGAGTCCCGTTACCTAGCGTGTCAGGGGCTGTGGGGCTGATGTGACGGACGCGCAGGGTCCACTCCAGGATCTCCAAGTGGTCCTCCATGCTACTGTACCGGAAAATGTCACTCACATTTTGTCCTGATGTCCCCAGGAATCTGCAAGGCAAGGCTCAGCTGATCCTCACCCTGGGGGGGCCACTGCCGGTCCTCCCACGGAGCCAGCCCAGAGCTCACCAGGCACTCTCATGGCGGGTGTTCCAAGCCGACTCTGAGGAGGAGCCCAGATCCAGTGGGCCCTCTGCGGCCCTGGACCCAACCCTCCCCTCTCAGTGCTCCTGAGCACCAGGCCAGGGATCAGATGGGGGTGTGGCTGCAGCTGGCTACCTGACTCCATCGATGGTGGCTTGGTAGGGATTGGTGACCAGCTGGAGGGTGGAGTAGGCGGCGGCCAGTGGGAACATGCAAGGGTGCAGCGGTTGCTGGGGGAGCGTGTAGTTGCTTGGGTCAAATTCGCCTGGCATCACGTCCACGGGTACCGACGCCTGGAGGGCACAGGGGCAGGGGAGCTTGCAGGGCCCGGTGCCCTCCAGATCCCCCTTCCTCCCGTTCCCTGGCCCGCCTTCCGGTGCCCGCTGCCGCTTGGCAGACTCCAAGCTCATCGTCGGCCAGCCCCCAGCTCGCTCACGCTCAGCTGCAGGAGGATCTCATCCAGCATTTTGACCGCCTCCACGCTGGCTGCCTGGGTTTTCTTGGTTAAGTACTTGGCCTGGGGATAGAAGTCCGTAGGCTGTCAGGCCCCAAGACAGGCTCAGAGCAAAGGGACACTTTGAGCCCCAGCCGGACGGCAGAGAGCGGAGCCCCACTGCTCGGGGATGGTAGGAGTTCTGTGCCACAGGCCCCCGCCGCCCTCAGAAAGCAGGGCCGGAGCCGAGACCCCAGCAGCACTGCGGGGCACCGGCCACCAGACACTCGAGACCCCGCCTCTCCCTGGGGAAGGAGGGGCTTGAAAGAGGGCGCGCGGGCGGGCGGGGGCCGTACCTTGTTGATGGAATCTCTGCTCTGGGTGTTGTAGCTCAGGAGGTTCCCGGCGAGGATGACCCGGGACACGTGGGCGGCGCTGCACTGCTCCCCCTCGTCCCCCAGCTGCCCTGTCACCACGTCCACCAGCAGCTGGGTGCCCAGCAGGCTCTCGCCCCCGCCTCCACCCAGGCCCAGACCAGACACCAGCAGCACAAACCTGCAGGAGAAGTCGGGGTCCTCCTGGGTGCCGAGCAAGCAGGTGTCTCCCCGCCGCCCCACCCGGCCACTGGCGGAGCTCTGCCCTGGTCACAGGCGAGCAGGGGCATGGAGCCCAGCCACTGTGACTCCCCCGGGCCGCTGGCCAGGCCCCCGAGCGCCTGCTCCTCACCTGTCCGTGTCAAGAGGGGGCGCGGGCTTCTGAGCAGCCAGCCCTGCGAAGCAGTGGGCCTCCACCAGGAACTTCCCGCTGTCTCTCACGGAGCCGAGCACGGCCAGCACTGTCCCTGGGGAGCGACAGCGTCAGGCTGCAGGAGGGAGGCCACCTCCTTTCAGGCACCCCCAAAGCACAACCAGCCAGTTCTCTTCTGCCTCACTTAGGACTCGGGGCCGGGGGTCTGCTTCCTGCCTCCCTGGGCCTCACACGCTGCCCGACCCTGCACCCACGCTCTGGGGATGTAGGGAAGCAGCAGCATCTCCAGGCGCGGGCCGCCCCCCCACCTGTGACCAGCTTGGATGCGTCAAGGCTGCCTTCTAGTTTGATGCGCTGCAATTCGTCTTCCAAGATCAGCTCGTCCTCGGGGTGGATGTACTTGCTCCGAGGAGGCTGGGGGACCAGGTTGTGCTGGGAGACAGAGACTGGGGGGAGTCTTGGGGCCGGAGGCTGGGTCCTAAGGCTCCCAGGCCCCATCAGCAAGATGGCACTGCAGCCCCCAGCCCCCCGGGGACAGAGGCCCAGCTCTGATTCCCTGGGCATACGGCTGGTGGTCCCATCGGTGCCCCCAAGGCAGCGTGCCGGCCTCACCTCTTCGCTGATCTCCCGGAGGATGGAGGGCTGGAGCGGCATGGCCTTGAAGAGGGTCCCCACCACACAGCACTTCTCCCCAGGCTGCAGCTCACACAGCTTCTTTACCTGGACTCCATCACCTGGGCATAACGGGCACGAGCTCAGGGACCCAGCGGCCTCCCCTCCCACCCTGGGACAGGGCACAGGCCTCCCCACGCACCGCAGCCCACGGGCCGGGCCTCCGGGGGGGAAGGAGAACATCAAGTACAGGGACCCCCCCCCCGACTCGAGCAGACTCAGCCCCAGGAGGATAGAGGGATGTGGCCGGGCCCTTGCATCCCAGGTCCTTGTAAGAAAGGCAGACACGCAGAGACAGGGGCGCGGGCAGCCGCCAGAACCTGGGAGAGCCGAGGAAAACGTGCTCCCGGCCGGCCGACACCTGCATTCAGACCTCTGGTCTCCAGAACGGACAGAGAACACGGTTCTGGCGCATTAAGCTGCTCGGTTTGTGACTTTATCGTCTCTGACAACAAAGAACAACCGGGAGACCGATACGGAGTATTATGTCACTTACACCTAAATCGCAACACTCACTCTTAGAAAGAAGCACCTGCCCTAAAAACCGGAGAGTGGCGCGGGGTGCAGGGCTCACCCAGGCAGGCCGGAGGAACGAGCACAAGTCCCAGAAGGCCTGTGGGTTTGGCAGTAAAGACCGGAGCCTGGGAAAAATGCTGCCAGGACCTGATGGGATGATGGGGCCGCAGGACCAGCCCCTTCCAGAGCCCAGCTGCCCCTTCTGCCCCGGAATAACCGAGAACATTCCACAGATACACACCCTGGGAAGTGGAGGCTAGTAGTTCAAAACGAGATAAGGAGGGCGCCAGCAGCAGGGAGAAATGCCAGACACCCAGGGAAACAGCAGACTCCAGAGCCTGTCTGCTGAGCCCCTCTCAACCCCTGGGGTCTGTGCCGAGCACTGGCCGTGAAACTCATCCGCGCCTGCCCACACGCAGGGTAGACGCTACTGCCCCCCCACATGCTGGGGCAGCAGAGGCGCAGAGAGGTTAAGTGGCACGCCCAAGGTTGCACAGCTGGGATCTACCGTGCGCACCCAAGCACCAGGCAGAACCAAACATCCCTGTGTCGAGGGCAGGACATCTGTCCAGCTGGACGGCGAGCGGACATCGGGCCAGGCACCAGCATCGAGTAAGCAGCACGGCCCATCCTCCCCCCTCACCAAGCTTACGACCCAGAGGGAGAGAGACGACAGCAGTCAACAAGGGGTCAGCCACTGTGACAAGTGCCACAGACACGTGGGAGCCGAGGCAGAAGGTAGGAGGAAGCCCCGGTGGCTGACGTGGCCTCTCGAAGCGCGTGACATTGAAGCTGCGGTCATGAGGGAAGACGGGGAAAGAGCGTGCCAGGCGAAGGGAATGCCAGCAAGAAAGGGCTTCGCGTGTTCAGGAAGCTCAAGAGAGAGACACACGGTCCCAAGGCTGAACTCTGGTCGGAAAGCCCGGCCACGCGGGGCATCCCCTCGCAGGCGTTCCGGGAGAGGCCAGCATCCGCCGCCCGCCGCCCAGCCGAGGCTGCATTCATTCGGGGCCACCTTCTGACCTCCTGAGCCGTCTGCGCGCAGACCGAGGGCTGTGTTTCTGTCACTGCGCAGACGTCAGTCAGCAGGAGAAACCCGCACCAGAGCGGGTGCTGCGTAAAGGACCGAAACGGAGGCAGTAACACGGGGCCCGAGGAGGGGTCCCCAAGGGCCTCCAGGAAAGCGAGGCAAGGCCACTGGGAGCCACAGGAAGGAGACCCCATTACATGGCGGAGGACACACGAACAGCACTAGGGACCCGAGACATCCCTAACAGATCTGATGGTCTAGTTCTCCTTGTTGCTCGTAACGAAACCAGAGTCGATCCCGTCGGCTCGGTGGGACGGGCCTGAGCGCCACTGCTCCCCGCAGCAGAGACCGGAGCTGGGACCACGAAGGCCAGGGATGGATGGCTAGGACACAGTCCCACCCGTAAACATTTCAGATGAACTGAAAGCCGCCTGGAAAGCCACTCTGATCCACGGTAAGACTGAGGAATGCGGCCCCGCCCGAAAGCTGAAGCTGTTCGCCACTAGGAATAATGTCACTGCAGGACAGGTCGCGGACCAAGTGGGGAAGAAAGAAGATGCGCCCTGCCCAGGCCCCTGGGTTAGGAAAGACAGAAGAGCCCACGGGACAGGAGATTCACGCCCAATCAGCACGGTGGGCGCAGAGGGGCAGCAGACACACAGGGAGCCCCCCTGAGGGGGGAGGCACGTCTTCACGGACCTGGGCTCCCAGTGCCGGGTACCTGGCCTGCCGCACTGAGACACAGGATGGCCACACGTGGGCAAACAAGCACGTAACCTGCACTCCAGGCAGGGAACATCCCTACACCAGAGAGATGATCACTGCTCCCACCAGAATGAAGCCCCACCCCAACCCAGCCTCTGAACTAAACCTCCCCTTAAAGCCACCTGTTCCTTAATTTAACCCTCGTTAACTACCTGAAGAAGCTGAGGCACAGAGGTTGACTTTCCCAAGATAACTGGGAAATGGGGTAAACCAAAGAAGGTTCCAGCTGTGCCTGGTCGCTCATATGACATTTCTAACGCCCCCCCCCCCCCCCAGTCCCTTCTGGGCTGGTGGGGAGGAAGCACTTCCCGGAACACATCACTTACCCCAGTGCTGCTTGGCCCGGCTCACCAGGAAGGGCCTCATTTGGAGGAGGCGGGTAGCATAAATGTGGGCGTACTGCCGGCTGAAGCTGCGCTCCCCGAGCCTGAAGGGCTGGGAGGAGTTGGTGTACATGGACGCGGGCACACGGGCAAAGGTGGCATTGCTGGCTGATGGTGGGGAGAGGAGAGTGTGGGCCCTCTGGGCAGCCTGCTCCGAAAACATGGCTGTGCTACACGTGTGCAGACCCCTGCGCTCGGGCCGGGAGGAGGCGGTCAACTGTGAAAACACAGATGTAGCCCTGCAGCCCCTGCCCAGCCCCCGGCTTTCCCGCCGTGTCTCCCCTGCACCTACCGGCGTGGGAGGAGGACGGCACAGCTGCAGCCCACCCCAGACATGGTTCAGACAGCACATCACCGCTGCTGGATCCCAACGGGTCACCGTGTCATGCTCCTCCAAAGACGGAGGCA
Source organism: Phoca vitulina (assembly GCF_004348235.1). Taxonomy (NCBI): domain Eukaryota; kingdom Metazoa; phylum Chordata; class Mammalia; order Carnivora; family Phocidae; genus Phoca; species Phoca vitulina. The sequence continues at coordinate 182,716 of NW_022589747.1, forward strand.
AGGAAAGCTGGGAAACGCTGCTCTCACCTGAGGCTCGCCTAAACCCTCTCCGAACCATGCATCCGTTGCCTGCCTCACACCTCTACCTGGACAACTACCTGGCTCTCAAATCCCACATGCCATCTGCCCCCAGCACCTGCCCCATCTCAGGTACGAGGCCAGCCTTACATAAGCTACCAGAAAATAATACGCTTATTTTAAATAAAAATGAAACAAAATCTACACCAGTCACCCCTCTGCTGAAAAGGCTCCCCATTTCCGTGACGGAAACCCCGAGTCCCTACAACGGCCTGAGATCTGCCCCAGCTCTTCTCCCGGGCTCCTGCCCGCACGCTGCAGACTCGGGGGCTCCCCATTCCCCGCTCTTTGCTCACACCTCACTGTCAACCCTCCCCTGGCGCTCCTACGTCTCCCATTCTGATTTTCGTGGCATTCACTAGGAACCTACTGTGAGTTTACGGTCCGCCCCCGGTGACTGCGACACGAGCTCCCGGACTGCAGCGGCCCGGGCCGCCACCGGACGGTCGACAGTGCACGGCTCAGTCTCTCCTCTTCCGTGTACCTTTTCAGCGCGGCTGCCAGGCGCTTGTACCCTGGTTCCGCCGCACGGCTCTGGGCCACGGCGGAACCTGAACTAACTTCCGGCCCGAACGTGCGGAGCCGGGCCGCGGCCCCGGAAGGAGCCCCGCCGACCCCGGCCCGCGCTCTGGCTTCGGCTCGGCGCGTGCAGCAGGGAGCCTGCGAGACGCCGCCCAGCCCGCCGCCACGCGCGGACACCGGAGCCCCAGCCCTGGCGCCGCCGCCGCCACGCGGGTCCCGGGACGCAGGACCTCAGCCCCCGAGCTGCGCACCGCCGGTCTCCCTCCGCCTCCCGCCAATCCACGCGCGCCGCCCCGCCCACCCCCGCGCTCCGCCTCTCGCCCGTGCCCGCCCATCACCGCCTTCGACCAATCGACGAGCTGCCCGTTCCGTCCATCACCGCGGGGCCCGCCCGCCGACGCGCCCCTCCTCCCGCCAATCCGCGCGCATCGCCCCGCCCACCTCCTCTCACTGAATCCCGCCAATCTGCGCGCCCCGCCCCGCCCCCCTCCGCGCCCCGCCTCCCGCGCGGCACACCCCGCCCACCTCCGCCTCCAGCCAATCCGCGAGCGCCCCGCCTCTGGACGCGCCCCGGGTTTCCCGGACTACGCGGGGCCCGCGGGGGCCGTGGGACTCGCGCGCTTGCATGTGTCGAGGCGCGTGCCTGAGGTCAGCCCGCGGAGGGCAGGGCCCGGGACTGGGGTCCCGGACGGCGGAGCGGCGCTTAGGAGTAGGGTTAGTGTTAGGGAAGCGGACGGGGTGTGGCCCAGCCTCCGCCGGGGCCTCCCTCATCCTCCATCCCGCGCCGCCCCCGCTGCGGAGTGCCCTCTCCCGCACAGGCTCTGAGGCCCCGAGCCGAGCCCGGGCGCCCTAGCCGTGGAGCTCGCTCGCCCTCGCAGCCGGGGGCCTGTCGCACGCGCGGCGCGTCATTTCGCGCGCGCCGCTTCCGGTGCTGGGCCTCGTCTCCACGACGACGGGGGTCGTGACGTCGGTGGCAGCCGAGAGCTTGGCGGCCGGGGGCGCCTCAGGCGGGCCAGTGCGTCTCAGGCTCCCGCAGCCCCATGAGGACGGGGCAGGCGGCGGGGGGCCCCGGGGCCGGGCGGAGCGCAGGGACCCCGCCGTCTGTCCGGGGGTGCGTGTGTGCCGGGGTCCCCCGCTCGCCACCCGCCGCCGCCGCTGCGCCCTGGACGGAGGACAGGCGTGTGGGGCGTCCGCGCAGCGTTCCGGGGAACGTGCTGTTGCGACCATGCAGGGCCGGCCTGCAGCCCTTCCCGTCCTGCGGTCCTGCTGCCCGCCACCCGCAGGTGCTGACTCCGCACGGCAGGAGACGAGCCCCGATGTGTTCTCTCCACGTGAAACCGAAGATGTTCTTAAATGTGTGGATGACGGAAGGGCCCAGGGCTCCCGGCAGGCCTTACGGCTTTACGGGGTTGGGCTCCTTAGAATAAGGGCGTTTCCACGGAAAGCCAGGGCGGGGTGGACCCGAGTCGCAGGGAGAAGGCCTTTCGTGATGCTCACTGATGTGTTTTTCTTTATCGTGGTAAAATCTGTATGACATAAGACGTACCATTTGAACCATCATGGAGTACACAGCTTGGTGGCACTCAGTGCATGGGGTGTTGTGCGGCCATCCCCACCATCGTCTCTCTTCCATCTTTCCACGCTGAAGCTCTGCACCTGTTACCCTGCCTCCCCCCACTCCTCTCCCAGCCCCTGTCAGTTCCAGTCTTCCTTCTGTCTCTATGCATGTGTCTGTTCCAGGTACCTCGCAGAAGTGGAATCATACAGTATTTGTTTCTTTGTATCTGGTTTATTTCACTTAATATCTTCAAGGTACATCCATATTGGACCATGTGTCAGAACTTACTTCTTTTTTAGGAGCCAATAATACCTCATTGTTCATACGTACCACTTCTGTTCATCTATTCAGTCCATCAATGGAGGTTTAGCTTGTTTCCATCTTGAAGCTATCATGAATAATGCTGCTTTGAATGTGGGTGTCGAGGCCTCGGTTTCAGATCTTTTGGGTATATACCTAGAAGTGGAATTGTGGGGCAAATGGTAAGTCCGTGGTTAATTTTCTGAGGAGCGGCCACACTTGCCCACAGCAGCTGCACCGTGTAACATTCCCACCAACAGTGCAGAAGGCTTTCAATTTCTCCACATCCTCTCCAACACTTGGTCTCCTCTGGTTTTTTGATAGTAGCCGTCCTAATGGGTGTGAGGTGCCGCCTCAGTTGGTTTTTATTTTCATTTCCCTGGTAATTAGTGATGTTGGACATCTTTTCATGTGCTTGTTGGCCATCTGTGTATCTTTGAAGAAATTCTCATTCAAGTTCTGTGCCCATGTTTTAATTGGGTTATGTTTTTGTTTTTTTAATTCTAGGAGTGCTTTATATATTCCAGGTATCAATCCCTTGTCAGATACGTAATTTGCAGATGTTTTCTTCCATTCCATGGGTTGCATTTTACTCTGTTGACCCTGTCCTGTCATGCACACAGTTTTCATTTTGATGAAATCCAATCATACTCTGTTCTTTTTTGGCCTCCTGTGCCTTTGGTGTCATATCCAAAAAGTCACTGCCAAATCCAATGTCGTAAAGTTTGCCCCTTGTGGTTTCTTCTTCTCAGAGTTTTATAGTTGTAGCTCTTAGGTGTAGGTCTTTGATCCCTGTAGGATTAATTTTTGTATATGGCCTTAGGTGTAAGGGTTTAAACTCATTTTTTTTGCATGTAGATATCCAGTTTTCCCAATGCCATGTTTTGGAAAGACTGTCCTTTTCTCATTGAATAGTCTTGACATCCTTGTCAAAAAATCATTTGACCACACGTGCAAAAGTGTATTTATGGGCTGTCTGTTACATTGGCCTGTATGTCTGTCTTTATGCCAGTACCACACTGTTTTGATGATTGCAGCTTTGTTGTAGATTTTGAAATCAGAAAGTGTGAGTCCAGTCTTCCCACTTTGTTCTTTTTTAGGATTCGGGGTCCCTTGAGATTCCATGTAAATCTTAGGAAGGATTTTTTTCCATTTCTGCAAAAAAAATATCATTAGGGTTTTGATAGGGATTGCATTTAATCTGTAGATCACTTTGAGTAGTACTGACACCTTAACAATATTAAATCTTCCAGTCCATGAACATGGAATGTCTTTCCAGGAATGTCTTTAGTTGTTGCTTTTTTCCTTCAGCTGCGACAGCAGAAGAGATGATTTATTGTACACGTGTTACATTCGGCCCCAAATGAAAACAGATTTAGTCCTGAAAGTCACAGGTCCAGGGCAAAGGACCAAAAGGGACTGTTTTGGTATGAACAAGGTGGGCCTCTGAAAGGTGGTCATTGCAGTCAGATGGTGATGGATGTTCTAGATTCATTGACTCAAGCTCTAGAAAGTAGGCGTGCGGTCCACTGATTGGTACCAGCGTCCCTGGCCTCTGGCTTTCCTTGTTTCCACTCCTGTGGCTTCCATGGGTGCACAAGCTAGCAGTTTACTTGGACCTCGGCCTCCTCTTTCTTCTTTTTCTTCTCATACTGAGCGTTTGCCTCTTCCTCCACTTGGCTGGCATGGCGTGGAGGTTTTCAAGAAGATGGTGCTGAGGCTGAGAGAGCCTCTATTGTGTTCAGCAATGCATTTTCGTTTTCAGTGCACAAGTGTTTTGCATCCTTGGTTATGCTAATTCCTAAGTATTTTATTCTTTTTGATGCTATGTAAATGGATTTTTAAATTTTCATTTTCAGATTGTTTATCGTTAGTGTATAGAAATGCACCTGATTTTTGTATGTTGATTTTTTGTGTATCTTGCAACCTACTATGCTGAATTCATTTATTAATTCTCGTGTGTGTGTGTGTGTGTGTGTGTGTGTTTAGTGGAATTATTAGGGTTTTCTACATATAAGATCATGTAATATGCAAGAAGAGCATTTTATTTCTTCCTTTCCAATTTGGAAGCCTTTTATTTCCTTTTCTTGCCTACTTGCTCTGGCTAGGATTTCCAGTACTATGTTGGTGAAAGCAGGCATCTTCATCTTCTTGATTTTAGAGGAAAAGCTTTAAGTCTTTTACCATTGAATTTGGTGTTGGCTGTGGGTTTTCCATATCTGTATTTTAGTATCCAAGGTACTTTTCTTCTACTCTTAGTTTGTTGACTGTGGTTTTTTTTTCTTCACATGAAAGGATGTTGAATTTTGTCAAATACTTTTTCTGCATCAATTGTGGTCTTTTTTTTTTTTTTTTCTGTTAATGTGGTGTATTACAGTGATTGATTTTCATATATCCAACTATTCTTGCATTTCAGAAATAAATCCCACTTGATGGATTTCTGAACCATTTGGTGGAATTACAAACCAAGGTTATAGTAAGACTAGCTGAGCTGGAAGGACACACTCCTCTGTGTTTCTCCTTTATCGCACATTCACAATACTTCTGACATAAGATGTGTGGCTTTTCCACACATTAAGCAATTCTCTGTGACACCAGCTGAGTGTCCCATAAGGCACTTCAATTCCGACATCATCTACCTGGGGTTACTGTCAGATCTCACAAGGAAGGGCTCAGACCCACAAGACCGCCCCCACCTCAGCTGCCAATCTCAAGTTCCAGCTGTAACCTTTACTTCTGACCAAAGAGCTATAAATCAGAGTTCCCGCAACCCTGAACCTTGGGTTTCATAATTTGCTAGAATGGCTCATAGAACTCAGGGAAACACTTAAGTTTACCATTTTATCATCCAAAAGAATATGGCAAAGGAGACAGATGAACAGCCAAATGAAGAGATATATAGAATGAAGTCAGGAAAGATCATGAGCCTCAGGAGCTAGAAGTTGTGAAGTGGGCCTGTGTCCCCCTCCTGGTACGTGAATATACTCATTGACCTCAAAGCTCTCCCAACCCCATATGTTAGGGATTTTTATGGTGACTTTATCCCGTAGTCATGATCAATCATTAGCTCACTCTCTAGCCCCACTCCCCTTCTCAGAGGGTGGGGGTGGGCAGGGCTGAACACTCCATGCTCCTAATCATGGCTTGATCTTTCTGGTGACCAGCCCTCCCCCTAAAGCCATCTAGGAGCCCACTCAGAATCCCCTTATTAGAACAAAAGACATTCCTTTCACCCAGGAAATCCCAAGAGATTTAGGAACTCTGTGTCAGCAGTCAGGGGCAGAAACCAACATATATATTCTCTGTTATTTCACACTAGCTTTTATAATTGTCCATGTATTTTTACCTTTACTGGAAATTTATTTCTTCCTTTGGCTTTGAGTTACTGTCCAGTGTCCTTTCATTTTCTACCCAAAGGACTTCCTTGAGCATCTCTTGCAGGGAAGACCTAGTGATGAACTCTCAGCTTTTGTTTATCTGGGAATGTCTTCATTTTCCCCTCATTTTTGAAGGACAGTTTTCCAGAGGTAAGATTCTCAACTGACAGTTTTTTTTTTTTTTCTTTTAGCACATGAATGTATCAGCCCACCGCCTTCTGGCCTCCAAGGTTTCTGCACTAGATGGCGTGCAAGGCGCTTTCTTTCGATACATCCCCTGAATCCAAGGGTCGGTCCCCTGGAGTGTGTCCACACAAGGTTGGGTAGCAGATCCTGATAAGGGTCTTTCCAGGGAGGTTGAAGAGTCTTTCTAGAGGTGTCTCTTCCAACAAACAAAATCTCCAGGTTGCAAGGTGTGATGCTCCAGGTCACTGTGTCCCAGGGACGCACTGTGAACAGTGCTCCCCCAAAGCAGGACTATTTTAATCGGAGTAGTTAGGCCTTTACCATATTAAACATATCTCCTTTTTTATCAACTGTGGGTCAGAGGAGGTGTGTAAGTGTGTACTGGACGCCCCGTGACTGCCTCGAAGTGTGAGAATCTGTGAGCTCCCAAGGGGGTGGACCCGAGATGTAGAGGCCCACAGCCGTGCTTTATGAGGCCAAGGTATTTGGAAGGTCTTTACGAGTTTTGCCACCTGAGACCTAACAGTGCTGTTAGCGCATTTGATTAACCCTGAGGACTGAGCCCAGTATGCGCAGGGGAAGTAGTGTAGAGCCAGTCAGACTGCTCGGGCTTGCCCGTGGTTCCCAGATAACCAGAAAGTGTGACAGGGGCTCCCTAGGTTGGGGATAATCTTTTCTAACAGAATTTTATTTATTTTATTTTGTTTTTTAAAGATTTTATTTATTTGACACACAGACAGCTAGAGAGGGAAAACAAGCAGGGCAGAGGGAGAGGGAGAAGCAGACCCCCCGCTGAGCAGGGAGCCCGATGTGGGGCTCGATCCCGGCACTCCGGGATCATGACCTGAGCCGAAGGCAGACGCTTAACGACTGAGCCACCCAGGCGCCCCTCTAACAGAATTTTAACCACAGAAGAGGTGTTGGCCTATCTAGAAGAGGAAGCTTTGGTCCAGCGAGAAAGCAAAGGAGACGTGACTAAAACATATTGATATCCATGAGATGGGAAACCTGTATGAGGCTCATTCGTATGAACTGGTTTCTCTGGATTTATACTTCGGGCAGCTGGGACAAACGAGGAAGGCACTTGTGGCCTTATTCATATTTGCACACCGATGTCGGTTCATGAATGCTACCATTTTGTCAGTAGGCCAATGGTTTAATGCATGTACAGTGGTAAGTAGTGGGAATTGTAGAGTTTCTGGTAGGGCCAGATTGTTATTTGGCCTAAACCAGAGTTCTCTCTTTATGGATCCCAAAATTATTAGATTTCCAATATTGCTTTTCCTTTCTTGGGACCAGTTGTTGGGCCTCTCTTGTCAGTTTTTCCAAATTATCATTTGGGAGGATGTCTCTTTGGACCGCAGCAGAGATTTGGCTTGAGAGCAGTGTTTTTGGCGGAAATATCAGTGGGGTGGTTTACTCCAGCCTCCAGGGAGTCGAGTCTGGGACGCCCGGGAACCTTAATGTCAGCCAGAGCAGCAGAAGTGTGGTAGCTAATAAGCTTTGGACACAGGAGCCTTTTTTCTCCCCCCCCACCCCCCCCCCGACGCAGGGCTTGAACTCACAACCCTGAGATCAAAACCTGAGCTGAGATCAAGAGTCAGACCCTCAACCGACTGAGCCACCAGGCTCCCCCAGAGGAACCATTTTTAATCTTATCCCATTGGAGGTAAGGACGCCTTGAAGTTTCCGTAACGTTCCAAAGTCCTGAGCCATCCCAGAGGCATGCCAGCCATCAGTATAAATGTCTGCAGCCTTGCGCTTGGCCAAGGCGCAAGCTCAGGTGAGAATGCCGGGCTGGAGTAGCCAACGGTTCTTCTCCGTGACTTCGGGAAGAGGTTGCAGTAGCACGCCAGCACGATACTGACCGTTTTCATCCTTTAAATAAGAACCACCAGCAAATCCTTAAGCACCCGCCTTGGTTGGAGGAGTTTTCTGTCAGTTGTCACAAGGATTCAACATTAAGCAGCTGTGAAGGGTTTCATCTGGATCCAGATGTCCTTGTTTCAGGATCAGATGCTCTAGGCATCAAAACCGAGTTTGAACAAACTACACTTTTTCTTTGGAGACTGTAGGTCCCTTTCAGGCCAAAAGTTTTGACGGGGGGAGGCTGCCTTCCTGTGAAGAGGTCCAAGCAGGGAGCAGAAGAGCAAGTCATCTACACATTGTAACCAAGTCGAGGCTGCGGGAAACTGTGTGTCATCCGAATCAGCCTTTGAAGGACCCTCCGTGTCACCCTGGGGCATGACTGCCCAGCTATCCTGCTGTTCTTCCCAAGTGAAGGCAGAAAGACACTGGCTGTCCTTACCGAGTGGAGTACTAACCATGCACCCCATAGGTCAATCGCCATGGAAACTTGTTGCCTGGAGTACTAAACCATGCACCCCCTAGGTCAATTATGTGGAAACTTTGCTTTCAGTGGGAACGCGTGGGAGTTAGGAACAACAGGGTCCTGAGGGGTAATGACTTTACTTACTGCTCAGAGGTCCTGGCCATTGGGTTCCCTCCCAGGTAAAGTAGGGCTGTGACTAGTACAGGGGATTGTGAGGCCCTGAGCCTCAAAATTCTGTATCCTGGGCTGGATGCCCCAAAGGGCTTCTTTATTTATATGGCATTGATTAATTCTAAAGAGAGGTTTTGAGGGATCTATCTAAATCTTGTTGGGAGGTGCACTGTGCATTTTATCAATAGCAGTTGAGGATTTTGCCCAGAAAGCGGGTGGTAGCTGATCCAACAGGAATAAATGATTGGTGTCACCAGACTCAGCTGTGGTCCCGCCAGAGACAGAGCAAACAAAAGACATCAGAGGGTCATTTAATTCCGCTGGTTGGCTATTTTGATCGCTGCTGTCAGATTCTAGAATTATCTTCCCCTTCGGGGAGAAAGAAATTCTGGCACGATACTTCTCTAGGGAATCTCAACCCCGTAAACGAGTAGGGGCAGAGGGATTGAGGAGAAAAGAGTGAGTACCTCTCAAAAGGAATAGGTTCAGAGGCGGGAACCTGTTGAGATTGGTTGGAGACCCCCACTACTTGGACCGGTTTGGTGCTCTGAGGGGCTGCTTTACAGCCGTGGGGCTGGGCCCTGAGAGCATAAGTCCTGTGTCACCAAGGACAGAGAGAGATTCACTCCCAATTTGGAGAGTGGTTTCTCTGAGCAAGTTAAGAGTCAGGATTGGGAGGAGGTCTCTGTGTCCCTCTGGGAGCAATGGCCACCGCCGTCCAGTCACCTGTGGCCCAGCGCAGGGTCCCCATCTCCTGAGCGGGCCCCAGCAAAGGGGGCTGTGGGTGCAGGAACTCGAGGTGGTCCAGACCAGTAAGCCCTGGCAGGGGCCAGCGGGACAGGGCAGCAGCTGGGCTGCACTGGGGAGAGGGGCGCAGGAAGGGAGGAGGAGGAAGCAGGGGAGTGAGGAGGGGGCCCGGGGAGAGGGATGGTGGAGGTGTTGCTGACGCAAAGCAGGGCAGGCCGGGGTGACAAAGTTCTATTTTGGGGCAGTGTGGCTGTGTCAGCAGCACAGCTCTGTGGGGCTGGTCCCCAGATGGTGAGGAGGGCGGCAGCAGGCGGGAGCTCAGAGGCTGTTCCAGACCCCTGGGGCGGGGTGACAGGCAGGAACGGCGCAGTGGGATGGGGGCGGAGGGGAGAGGAGTTGGCAGGGCGTCTCTCCTCCCTGCAGCCACCCCCTAAGGGGCAGGGCCCAGGGAAACAGGGCGCAGACCGCCTCGGGCAGCAGGCTCTGTGGACCCACAGAGTCTACAAAGGCTCCTGGTCTCAGCTTCCAGAAGTCTAGAGATTCATAATGCCACCCTGTTCATTCACTACATATCCCCCCCGAGCACCTGCCGCGTGCCAGGTGTGGTGCTAGAGGTGGACACATCCCTGTCCCCACGTCGCTCTTGGGAAGCCAGGCTGACCTGCGTCAGGCTGGGCCGGGCATGCCCTGGGTGCCGAGCGGCCCAGACCTGACTCGGGAGATGGCTTCCTGGGGAGGAGATGCCTGTATTGGGGCCTGAAGCCAGGGAGGCCAGAGGCTGGAGGGAGGCTCAGGCGCCATGGCCCTGGCTGCCATCGGGACTGTTCTAGCACCTTCTGGCCTAGCCCCCTCTAGCCTGGGCCCTCCCTCAGAGGCCCTGGTCCCAGTAAGTCTCTGATCAAAACCCACAGGGGTCTGGGGTGTCCGTGAGTGGTGACCCGGTTGGAGCTGGCCTCAATTCCTACAATGGAAGGTCAAAATGAATAGAAGAAACTCAGTTTGGGGTTACTACTTCACAAGGTTGGGTGATGTCTGTCTGTCTTCAGGATATAGCATAAACTGGTGTGTTGCTCATCTTTTGCGTGTAACAAGCCACCCCATGTCTTCCTGACTACAACAGTTTCTCATTTCTCACGGCGTGCAGGCAGCCCCCGTCTCTTCTTGCCCGAGCGTGCACGTGGCCATGGGACTGGGGTCCCTGTCCCAAGTGTCCAGCCTCAGCTGGGAGGGTTGAGGGCCATGCCTGTCCCTCACGTGAGCTTTTATCCTGGGTTTGGTCTCAGTGTGGTGGCCTCTGGCTTCCCAGATGTGAGGGTGGAACCACCAGGCTGCTCGAGGCCGACAAGCCCCAGCCAGCCTGGGTTCCTGGGCAGACACAGGCTGGGCCTTCCGATTGGAGCAGATCCACAGAAACTTGACTCGCCGGACCCTGTAACTACCGTGTGACTTCCCTCGGGTGGCGTGTGGACGCTGCCTGTGGCTTCCAGGGGACCTGCCACCTGGAGGCTCTTGAGACCAGCACCTTTGTCTCTGGCCTTGCCTCTCCGCCCCTTTGTGCTAGGAAATGGTCGGGTCCGCTGAGCAGACAGCACCCCAAGACAGTCTGGGCCGCCAGCCCATCCCCTGGTACATCTGCACGTCCCTCCATCTGTGCATCTGGTCAGAAACATGAAATCCAGGGTGGCGGTGGCCCCTGCCCCGTGGCCATGCCCCGTGGTCCTGAACTAGAACTGGTGTCACAGGGACCTACTCTGGCCTGCGAGGAGGCTGGGAGGGCATGCTGGGTGCTGTCAAGAGCTGAGTCATTCGGATGTCTTCGTTTTCAACCCCTGGGGACCCAGTGCGTCGGTGGGCTGGTTGAGGCTCCGCGAGAGGGGCACCCACACCCACCTGGCTCTGTGTGGCCGTGGATAAGTCACTCAACCATGTGGTGCCTCGGTTTATCTGTGAGGTGGGGGGGTGGTGGTCAGACCGCATTGGTTGGGACCAGGCTCTGCTGTAAGTACAAGAAACCCCCAATCACAGGGCTCCGGTCATACAGAAGCTAGTTTCTCTTTATGTTAGAGATGAACGGGAGATCCAGGTGTGGCGCAGTGCCCCCAGCTGTCCCGGGTCGGCGGGGGGTCCCCACGGCCGTGGGGATCACGTGCCAGCCATGTTCCAGGGAGGCAGGGGGAGGAGGCAGGGAGAGGGATCTAACTGGGTGGTACAACTGGCCAGAGGCTTCTTTAGCTGTCAAAGAGATGGACGCAAAAAGAGGTAGGGAAAGAACTTACATGTTTTCTAAAGAGAATGTGCTAAGAAAAGGGAGGAGAAAATCTGTTTCCTTTTTCTGCACCTGGGAGTATTAACTTTGTCTTATTTCTCCTGTGCATTTGCCTGTGCGGGCATCCCTGCCTGCCACGACTCAGAGCCCAGGTGAGGGGGCTCCAGGGCCTTCCTGAACAAAAGCGTTTGGGGAGGGGGGCGTCGCTCGAGAGCCTGCATTTCCAGCCAGCCCCCCCGTGAGGTCTGAGCTGCTGCTGGGGACGTCAGCCTTTGCATCTAGGCCCTGCAGAGTGTTGGGGGAGATGGGACGGTGTTTCTCTTGCAGCCCCTCGAATGTGAGCCCCTGGCAAAGGAGGAGGAAGGGGCCGGAGCTGTCGGAAGTTCTCCCAGAGAGCCCTGGGAGATTCTGGACATGGTCCCAGTGAAGGCAAGAGGCTGGGACACCTCCCCTGGTGGGCTGTGGGTGAAGTGAGGCGAGGGCACCGCAGGACCAGGAGCCCCACTGCCTTGCCTGGGTGGGGGGGTCCTCACAGCAGCGAGGCTTCCAGGGCTCCTAGGAAAACAGGAAGTCGGGGATTTGGATGCCCCTTGGGGAAGCACAGGTGGCTACAGACCCTGAGTCTCCCAGCTCAGGGGTGTGTCCAGCACCTCGGGTGTTGTGTCCAGTAAGGTAGCACTTTGAGGCCTGGCCCTCTGTGAGCACGTTTGTATGGTCTCTGCTCTCTGGAAACAAAACCTTCCCTCATTTCAGCAGAACATGCAGATGCAAGCCTGCACAAACAGAATGGGCTTCCTTTGGGCTGGCTTGAGCAGGCTCCCTGCTTGGCGGGGAGTCTGCTTCTCCCTCTGCTCTTGCTATCTCTTCCAAATAATAAAATCTTAAAAAAAAAACAAAACAGATTTTATGTACTCATTAGTTCACGAGGGGACCAATAACATGTCACAGCTGGTTCCGAGGAGGATTCAAAGAGCAGATGCATAGACAGCTCACCCTTGAACAACGCAGGGGTGAGGGGCACTAGCCCACCCCCCACAGTTGAAAATCCACTTACAACTTTTTTTTTTTTTTTTTTTTTAAAGATTTTATTTATTTATTTGAGAGAGAGAATGAGATACAGAGAGCATGAGAGGGGGGAGGGTCAGAGGGAGAAGCAGACTCCCTGCTGAGCAGGGAGCCCGATGTGGGACTCGATCCCGGGACTCCAGGATCATGACCTGAGCCGAAGGCAGTCGCTTAACCAACTGAGCCACCCAGGCGCCCCTCCACTTACAACTTTTGACCCTCCCCCCAAAAAGCTTAGTACTAACAGCCTGCTGGTGACTGGAAGCCTTGCCGATAACGTGAATGATCAGGTAACACATATTCTGTGTGTTGTGTGCATTGTGTGCAGTGTTCTTGCAGTAAAGTAAGCCCGAGAAAATAAAATGTCAAGAACATTGTAAAGAGGAGGAAATGTCATGCTGTCTTATATTTATCGGGAAGGAATCCGCAGGTAAGTGGCCCTCTGTAGTTCAAACCCGTGTGTTCAGGGTCGAGGGAACAGTTCCGGAATGCTGGAAGGAACTTGCTCTCCTAACGGGTACAAAGCTGGCTTCCTCTGCAGAGGAGGGGGGACCACGTGTGGTCACATGTTTAGGGACAGGAGCCCGTGGCCTTGCTGTTGGTCACCTAGAGGCCCCGCAGAACCAGCCGGGGGCTCTGCTGCGCACCGTTTGGAAGACACCTGCGATCTTTGTGGTCCACTGCGTCTTTCACAACGCTTCTCTGCAGAGGCTTAAATTACGATATTACCCCTTACTTTTTTTGTTTAAGATTTTATTTATTTGAGAGAGTGAGTGCGCACGCACGCGAGAGAGAGAGAGAGAGAGAGCATAGAGGCAGAGGGAGAGGGAGAAGCAGACTCCCTGCCGAGCGGAAAGCCCAACGCAGGGCTCGATCCCAGGACCCCGAGACCATGACCTGAGCCGAAGGCAGACGCCCAACCGACTGAGCCACCCAGGCGCCCCAGCCCTTACTTCTTGAAATCGGTTTGTTGAGCAAGCAGAACTCGTGCGCATATCAAGGACCGTAGGCCGTAGGCCGGCCTGGTTGTGATTCCCGCCCCCCACCCCCATCCCTGCTCAGGCAGCTCCAGGATCGTCGTGATCACGAATAAGTACAAGAAAGTGCTAGAACTTTAAATCTCAAGTCTCAACGTGGTAATTAAAATTGCCAAGTCCCCGATAAAAACGAACACCGAACACCTCTCCAGGCGAAAATGCCTTTCGTCTTGCTTGCCTTCGAGGAAGGAATGTGCTCAGCTCCTCATCTCTTCCAACCTCCCAGCTGGGGGAGCTGCAGCCAGGCTTGCGGGAGGGGAGGTCTGACTTCGTGCAAGGGGCTGCCTCTCTCTCTCCCTCTTCCCCCTCCTCCTCCAGATAGGATATCCCCCTACTACCCTCCAGTTCCCAAGATGAAGCCGTGTCCCCCCTCCAGCCACTGGTTTCTGCAGATGAGGTGGGGGATGGGACACCAACAGTCCTTTCCGGAGAAAGACACCCCCTCTCTCCAGCCTTTTACTGCCCCCCCACCCACAGGAGGCCTGTTCCTATTTCCTTTGGAAGTCTGCATGCGCTCTGGTGTGGTGTGGTGGCACCTTGTTTGCATTTCCAAAATGAAGTGAAGTGTGTGTTTTCAGGTGGGTTCCACACACACGCGCACACACACAGGTGCAGGGAGGCCCACCAGTGCAGAGCGGATGCAGGGCACAGGGCCCACCAGTCCCTCTCCTAGAGATGTGTCCTCATCCGTAAACTGGCCACACGCCGGCCCATCGTCGTGCAGCAGTATGGGGTGGACTGAGCTGAGCCGGCGAGGGGCTGGGTCCCTCTGATCCCCCTGCTGGCCCCACCCCATCTGTCACAGACAGGCCACCACGCAGGTGTGACTGGGAAACAACATTTATTGCTGTGTCGGCACAGGCCGGCCCCGAGTCGCAGCCGCACCAAGCTCACTCCTCCTTCTCGTCCCCATGGGTGATGATGTAGCACAGAGACTTGTAGTCGATGTCCCCTGCCAGGTCCATGGGCGTCAGGGCGAACATCTGCTCCACCTGGGTGGGGGGGGGCATGGTAACAGGCAGCCGGCCAGGGAGGCCTGGGGTGGCCAGTGGCTGTGCCTGAGGGAGACCTGTGACCCCTCACCCTGTCCCCTGACTCCCAGCCCCAAGCCCCAAACTCAGAGTTACCGTGTTTCTGTTGTCTGCCTCTGGGCAGGCGAGGGAAACGGGGGTGGAGGGTGGGGGTCTGAAGGGGGCTGTGGGTCGGAGGGCCCACCTCAGCCACGGGGTGCCTCCATCTCCTCTCTGCGCTGCCCTGACCCTGCACGCACAGAGCCTCTTCCAAATGCGGGAGGTGCACTCTCTCATCCCTGGGCCTTTGCACACACAGCTCGCAGCCTGGCACACCCTCCTCCCTTCTGACTCCATGCCCTTCACCCTCTGGGGCTCGACGGAGGTGGTCCCACACAGCCGTGCTCCGAGCCCACGAGGGTGGTGGGTCACCAAGGCCTGCCCAGTGCCCTGCGGGGCAAGGGCCCTGTGAAGGGTGGGGAGGGTGTCGAAGGAGTCGGGAGTCCTCACCTCAGCCAGAGAGAACTTGTCTGCCTGGGTCAGGAGAAGCTGCTTGAACCTGGGGAGAGCCGAGGGGTGGCCCGATGCGGGGGGCGGTGAAGGCTCCCCTGGCCCAGGCGGCCGCCCTCACCAAGGGCCCCCCGCGGTTTCTGCATGGTGCCCCTTCCCGCTGCTCACACTTACTCATCCTTGTTCACCACACCCTTGCCGCTGGGGTCGAACATGCGGAAGGCGCTCAGGATGGCTTCCTCCGGGTCTGTCCCTGGGAACCCGGGGGAGCCAGGTGAGCAGCCGTGCCCACCCAGGAGGACCCGAGGGTGCAGGGGGCCCGCCATGTCCCAGAAGAGGTGGGAGGGTGTTTCCTGATACAAAGTGTCCCTTGGGGCTCAGGGAGGCCAAGACCAGCTGTCCTTGTGGGCAGGCCTGGCCAGGAGACTGGGATTTGGGATTTGGGATTTGGGAGGGAGGCTGAGTCGGAAGTCGGGGTGACCGGTGCCCATGGGTCTGGGAGGGAGGGGAGAACCCCACAGGCTCTGGGTGGACTAGTGCCAGGGAGTGTCCAGTTGAGGTCTGGGTGGGGCTCAGTCAGATTCCAGGCTGGGGGGACCCAATCCAGCCCAGGCTGACCGTTCAGCTTCTCCCCAAAGAGCGTGAGAAAGACGGTGAAGTTGATGGGACCCTTTCCCTCCTGCAGCATGGCATCCAGCTCCTCTTCTGGGACGCTCACCTTCCCTGGTTGGGGGTGGGGCACGCCATGGACATGGGGCCTGGGGGGCCAGGCCGGCCTCCCCTCCTTCTGGGCCGTAGGGGGTGGAGAAGTGTGAAGTGATGGGGAGCTGTGACCAGTGGGGGAGGGGTGTGTGTGCACGGAGACCGATGGGGAGGGAGGTGTGAGTCGGGAAGGGGGAAGGCGGGCGCTGCCTGGTGGGGGGGGGGCTGTGCTTTCTCAGTGGGCCTCCCACCAGCTAGCTGAGCCAGAGCGGCTCCCCTGGTGTGAGCAGGCCCCATGAGCAGGGGGAAGGCAGAAGCACTCACCGAGCTGGGAGTAGGTCTCCCGAAGGTCTGACTTGCAGATAATGCCATCCCGGTTTTGGTCGATGCAGCTGAAGGCCTGCGAAGTGGGGAGCACAGCCTCCAAGTGGGAACAGCCCCCACCCCAGGGAAGGCCGGAGGTGGGGAGGGGTCCTGGAGGGCAGACGGCGGAGCAAGGACAGGGGCCAGGACCACTGACTACAGAGCAGAGGGGGTGTATGCGGGGTGGGATGCCGGGACCGGTCCCAGGCCATTGGGGGTGGGGCACTCACTTCCTTGAACTCCTGGATCTGGGCTTGCTCGAACATGGAGAACACATTGGAAGAGCCTCGCTGGGCCTGCTTGGTGGCCGCGGCCTTGCCCCGGGTCCCCGCCTTCCTGCTGGCCTGCAACATTGTCGGTGGGGAGAGGTCCTCTGCCCGGCTCCCCAAAGACTCCCCCCTTCCCATGCACACCCCCTGAGCATTCCCAGGAGAGCCTAGGTCAGGGTCCTCTTCCTACCTCTGGAGACTAGCTCTCCAGGCCCAATGCAAGCACAGAAGTCCCTGGCTCTCTTCCCCCAGCCCACGGGACAGCACCTGGGACCCTGCTGGCCTCTGGCTTCCCCACCGGGCACTCACCATCCTCTCTCTATGGCGGCCGGGTTGCTGCAAGGGGCCCCCAGCCCCTTTTATGTTTCAGCCTTATCACCTGCATGCCAAATAAGGACAGGAAGAGAGGACAGGCCCAAACTTGGCAGCCCTGCCTGGGCTGGGGGAGGACAGGGCCCCAGGCAGATTCCAGCCACGTTCCTGGTGACCTTCAGGCCCCCTGATGTCTAACATCCGGGCGTCCACCCATCCAGCAGCCACGGCTCCCAAGGGCAGAGCTCACAGCCTCACAGCTCTCGCCACTCTGGGTGCTGAATGAGGTAGCCCCCTGAATGAGAAGTATCCCCTATGACCCCCATCTGACCGTCCCTCCTGCAGGTCCAGCCCAGAACCCGCCCAGTCCAAGAGGACGGCGTTCGGAGGGCTGGCCTGGGGCCTCTGTTGGGCTCGGGAAGGGCAGTGGGTGGTTCTGAAGATGGTCTCTGGCCTGAGACCCCCAGGGATTCCCAGAGGTTTGGGTGGACAGTGGCCCTGGCCTCTGACAGAGGAGCAGAAGGCAGCCCTGAGCTAGTCGTGGCCCCAAACAGAACCTGTGTGTGAGGCTTTTGGAGCACAGTGCCCAACCTGGACCCCAAGGAACCCCTGGACCCCCATGAAAGCGGTCACGAGCCCTCCGTGTGAGGCTGCTGTGCAGCCAGGGGCCAGACACTCTCGGTTCTGCCGGGCTGCAGGCTTGCCTGCTCCTTTAGGGCCCGGAGAAGGGCTGGGGGCCTTCTAGAACTAACGTCGTGGGCCCACTGGCTGCCCTCTTGGAACCCGGAGCAGAGGAGAGGACCCACTGGCTGCCCACCCTCCCTCCCCCAGAACCTGGCTCTGCACGGCTGCCCCCTGCCCCTGGGAGGAGGGGAACAAATGCAGAGGCCAGCTGGTAGAGCCGGAGTTTGCGTGGTGCATGAGACCCAATGTCCCTCGTGTAACAAGAACAATACCTCCTTTACTCTCCTGAAATGAAATTCATGAAATGTATAACCCACCCACAGAGAGAACTTAAAAAAATCAATAGGATCCTCTGAACTGCAAGGAAAAGAAAGACTAGGAATTAGTTTACGTCAAAACGGGATCCAACACGAGCGCCGAAACACGAGTACTGCGGATGAAGTAACCGGATGCTCGCACAACGTTCTAATGCATAATTTAGATTGAAGAGAACTAAAAGATCTGACCCCATCCCACAGGAGACACCCGGAAAAACGAGGGAACATCTCAGACCCGTGGCTCTGGGTTAAGTTCTGAATGAGATAACAGTCAGTCCGAATTTGTTGGGTAGTTCCTCTCACTGAAGAGCAAGCATACGTTCTAACTCTACAGACGTGTGGACGTGTAACGGGGCGCAGCTGAGAGATGGCGCCAGGCCCTCGGCTTGGCTAACTCAGAGTAGGCTCGTCACCCAGAAGCATCTGGAACGACCTCAGCAATCACGTGACTTCGTGTATCCCTCTCCCCCGCCCGTCACTGTCACAACCCAAGTGGCTCCAGGGCGCCTGTTGCACTTCCCAGAGCAGCACCCCGGCCCCCAACTCCTTCCCAGGCACTCCCGGGGGCAATCAGAGCCCGCGGATCCACACGCACATCCCACATTCGGCCAGCCGGGGGCCGGGGCGAGCCGGTGCGTTGACCACCCTCCCGCCGATGCCACCTCTATTCCTACAGCCTGAGTGTCCCTTCACACTCCCTGGCACAGGTGGCCGGAGGGGATGGCGAATTCCGAGACACCCAGGCTTGCAAAGCATGTGTGTGCCTGTGACCACGTCGCCATATCGTCCCACGGCCCTTATGCACAGAGATCAAAGAACACTCGTCAACGCCGTGTTCTAAACTTTTAAAATGTTTACTTAAAAAACCACCCAGTCCCAGGTTGGGCATGAGAGGTTGGTGTGGCACACAGAGATGTGGTGAGAAGAGAGAGGCCTGGGTGGTCCCTTGGGTGCTGAGTGCTGACGTCTCTTTCTAGGCCAGCCCTGTGGGAGCTGAGGCCTCCCCCACGGAGGTGCTCCCAGGTCTGCCTGGGGGTGGGAGGGGGAGGTCCTCCCCATCCTGGGTCCCTCTGGGCAGGCAGGGGCTCTGGGGGCTCTGTGTCTTGCACCACCTGGGAGGGTCCATCCCAGAACCACAAACCACTCATGGATGGTGGCAGGACAGCAGAAAGGCTACCAACTCCAGGCCTCAGGGTACAAGCAGTCTCCGCTGTGGCATCTCCCAGTCCCCACCAGGCAAGAAAACAGCCAGGCCTGGGTGACTGGCAGCCTCTGGCCCCCTGTGCAACCCCGATGTAGGGCTGGCCAGGTCAGCGGGGCTGCCTCCCCAGTGGGTTGAGTTCCCAGGCAGGAGCAGGTTCCAGAGCACAGCCCCCTCCCAGAGCAGGGCCCGGAGAGGCTGAGTCAAGCTGAAAGCTCCAAGAGGAGACGGTGCGAAATGCAGCCGAGTCCTGAGTGAGCAGCTCCCTTCTGGGTCCTTGACTGCAGTCCGACAGGTGAGGGGCTTTGGGGGTCTCCACGCCTGCTCACCTCAGCCCCCAACCCAGTCAGGGCCCTGGGCTGTCCCACCAACCTCTGAGAGAAGAGGTCTGCCGAGGGGGCCCCAAATCCCCCGCGGGCCTTTCCCCATCTTTCGGGGTGGCAGTGGGGATGGGAGACATCCAGGGTCCTTACAAAGAGAGACCTCTTTCCTGGGTGAGGCTGGGGGCACCTGTGGGGAGCGAGTCCCCTGGGGCCCAGGTCCAGCGAGCCACTGCCGCCTCCTTGCCTGGTGTCCTCCGCTGTCACTGGCCCAGCATGCAGGCCTTCTTGCAGGCCACCGCCGAGATCAGGGCCGCGCCCCGGCCGCTGCCCTCCTCCGACTCGATGAAGGTGATCTCGCAGCTGGGCGTCAGCCTGCGCACGCTGGCGTGGAACCTCTCCTTGAAGCTGCGCAGGGGAAGCGGGGCTGCCGTCCGTCCTCCCTGCACTCCCAGACCGCCTCACCCCCGCCCCGCAGCGAGAGGAGGAAGCCCGGGGGGCCCTCCCTCCTCCTCCTCGTCTGGGGGCCCAGAGGGGACGAGGGGCTAACCCTTGGGGACCTCGGACGCGCACCCACGACGGGCCCCCGGGCCCGATGGGGAGGGCGGCCGACCACGTGGGCTCACCTGGGGTGCAGCTTGTACACGGAGCCGTCCACGCCCACGGTGATGCGCATCACGTCCTCGCTGCGGCTCTCGCGCATGCGGTTAATGACGCCCGCCAGCCCCGCGGCGCACATGTGCGCGGCGCGCGTGGACACGCTCTCGCAGGCGCGGCGCACGATGTCGCAGTCGGTGGCCGAGGGCCTCAGCCCCAGGGTGCTCAGGATGTTGTAGATCTGCTTGCGGTCGCCCGAGTCGCTGTGGGGCGGGGGCGGCCGGGGGAGGGAGGACGTCGTTGGAGGGTCGCTCGGCCCCCGGGCAAGCCCGACCCCGACGGCGGCGGCCTCTTCCCCTCCCCCTGCCCACCTCACCCAGACAAAGCGCTTGGGGCTCGGGCTCCGGAGGGGAGCGGGTCCGATTCCGCCAGGGACCAGCAGTTAGCTGGTCATCGCGCCTCTCTCTAAGCCCAGGCTCTCCGCTCTAATGTGGGCGACACCGGCGCGCCTCGGGGCTGTCGCGTGAAGTGAGGCGATGTCCACGGCGGTGGGGAGCCACGGAGGGGACGCGTGGGCTGCGTCAACTGCCAGGCTGCGGGCTCCCCGGCGGGCCACGCGCCGCCCCGGACCCTCGCTCCGGACCCCCGCCCGGGGCCCCGCCCACGCCCCGCCCACGCCCCTGCGTCCGCGCCGCAGACCCCTCCCGTGCACACGGCTCCTCCCCTGAGCGCGCCCCCCGCCCCCCGCGCGCGGCCCCCTAGACACCGCCCCTCGCCCGGCGCGCCCAGCGCACCTCTCCACCTGCGACACGAAGCGCGTCTCGAAGGCGCCGCGCGTGCGCAGCTGTTCCGACGCCTCCCCGCGGAAAAGCAGGTTTTCGTCCACGAGTTTCAGCAGCACGAGCCGCACCAGCTCGCCCATGTACTTGCCGCCGATGAGCTTCTCGTACCTGCGCAGAGGGCGGCCGGGTCATCCCCGTCATGGAGGTCCCCACGCGCGGCCACGAGGAGGCCAGGTGGGGCACGGTGACACCCCGCCTGCACACTCGGGTTCGTGCCGGTCCCCTCATTTATCAACCAGGATTTTAGGATGAGGAAGCGCTCTGGGGCCTCAGGACCGCACCCTGCCCAGCTGCGGGGCGTCGGTGCGGGCTGCGCGACCGTCGTCACGAGGGCCCTGCGCTGAGCCCACTGCGTCCTCCCGCAGCCGCGTGATGGGAGCTGCTCTCATGGCCCCGGATGGTTGGGAAGCGCAGGCCAGAGGGACTGGGGCCCTGCCTGGGGCCCTGGGCTGCGGGGCTCCGCCGAGCTGGCACTCGCGTGTTTCACGTATGTGAGCCTGTGCGTTTTCATCTCCAAGTGCACTGAATCCCCCCGACCTAGCGGAGGTTTAGGAGCTGATGAAGGGATGACACGCGCCCGGCAGCTAGGCGGTTAATTAGGATAGCCGTGACTCGGGACGAGCTCTGTGCGGGCTGGGGCTCACGCTGTTCAAGCCACACGGCAGCATTCCGCGAGGAACACTACTGTGCGTTCTGCGACCGTGGACAGATGTCTCCTCCGGGGAACTCTGGGCTGACCCGCTGAACGCTGCTCGGGGGTCTCCGAGCCTCCCTATGCAGTGGTCACCTGCCGGAAGGGGGGGTGATCCCGGCTTATGTATCCACAGACCCTCTTTTTGGGGACTAAACCTTCATGTCTCTCACGGTTCCGGGTTCACAGGGGGCGAGTGAGCGCAAGGAGGGAGGAGCTTGCAAAAGCATTGTCAGTTTGCTTTTCCCCAGAGTTGTTTAAAAACAAGCCCATTATCTGCCTGCCTGAGTAGGGTGGGGGTGGGGGGCGGCAGCGGGCAAGGTCCTTACAGCTGCTGGCCGGGGTTCAGGGAGTTCTCGTCCACCACGCGGTCGTACTCCAGCAGGAACTCGTCCAGCTCACCCGAGTCCCCGAAGGCGCCCCACTCAGTGTTGACGCACATGCGGCCCTCGTCCCCTTCCACGAGCTCCACGTTCTGCATCTCTTCCATGTAGCAAGCATTGCAGCCTGTGCCTGTGGGGACCACTGGTCAGGCCCCGCTGGGGCGGGGGTGGGGTGGAGCAGGGGCTGCAGTCCTGGGAACCCACCTCTCCCGGCAGGAGGCCCCGCATGGCCCTAGCTTCCCAGCTTCCTGCTGCCACAGCCACCACTGCCTGGCCTGGCGACGTGGGCAAGGCGACTCTCCCAGGGGCTAAAAGACCTGGGTTTGCTGTGTGACCTCGCATCCATGAGCCCATCTCTCTGGGCTGTTTCTCGTCCCCAGTAGGGGCTGGTAACACCTTATTCCCTGGATACTTGGGAGGACGGAGTGAAACGTGTCAAAGTGCTTTGCCAATTAGAGATGTGTGTGGTTTTATCTTGGTTACCCACCATCCTTGTTTTTTAGCACTTTACGTACATGTGCTTGAGCGTCTCTGTCCTGGGCCCTGGTTTGGGGGCAGCCAGAGGTGAGTAAGGCACAGCCTGGGTCCCTGGGACTGCTATGGAATTTGTAATTAGCAGAGTCCCTTGCAAAGTGAAAACGTGGTGTCCTTTGCTGAGAAATGATGAAGTTTCAAAATGGTTTCTCAGCGTGACGGCATGGGTAGCATGCCCTTAACACCATTGGGGACGTCAACTCTAATGCTGGCCAGTGGACCTGCCCAGCAGGAATGGGGCCTTCCCATTTTTTTGGTGTGTGTGTGTGGAAAAAAAAACCCCAGAAATCCAGATTTTGATGTGCATCCTCTCAATTTCTGGATCTTGGTCATTATCATAAAGATGTTTTTAAGCACTGAGCAGAGTGTTTGCAGGACAGGTGTGGGACCAGGCCACCCTCGGCCATCTCTACTCCAGCAGGGATATGCCCGAGGCAGGGGCTGCAGAGCTCAGACACCAAGATAGGGCATCTTGGAGAGCTGTGCCCTGACTCATCTGCCCTAGGCAGCTCTGAAGGGGACAGCCGGGAGAGCAGGGTCCTTCCCCTCCTGTTTAGGCGGGGGACTCAGGGCCGGCTTTCCATCTGAAAGTCGAACATGGAAGGAGGAGATGTGAGCAATGAGAGGAGGATGGAGCGAGGTCAGGCGGCAGCTGAGGATGTGGACATGCTGTTGGAGACAGGTTTGTGAGTGCAGACAACCCCTCAGGGCTGGCTCTGAGGGGCCCCGCGAAGCCAACAACTTTGCCACTGACTTTCTGGGGAGCCAGAGCCCAGACACCATGCTTGCATGCCCAGGAGGTGACTGCCCAGACAGGAGCCATGCTCAGTACACACTCCTGACCCTCAGGAGCTTCTAGAAAGGCTCGAGGTCCGCTGGGCCAGTGTCGCTCCCTTCCTGGCCTTCGTGCAGGGACAGGAGGACCGTGCAGGAGAGGATCGTGCCACCTGTGCTTATGCTCTTCCACGGGGACAAGTCTGTCCAGTTTGGTCAATTTACCAGATAAGGGGATGTAATTAAATCCCGATGGGCCAGGCAGATCTGTAGCCCGTGCGCCGTCTGATGCAGGGACTTGTGAGTGTTGGGATACGCTAGCTGCATTCAGGACGCCCCTGCATCTCCCCAAGACTGCCCCACACCCTGTCGCCTGGCACAGGGGCCCTGCTCTGGCCATCACCCGTGGCCCAGGACTTTTGGCCCTCACGCCTCAGGGCCAGAGACAAAGGCAGGCAGAGGCTCTGTGCTGCTGAGGCCCCCGGATAGAGCAGGGTGTGAATCCTTACCCACAATCATGCCAACCTCACACCGGCGGTCTTCATAGTAGCAGGAGATCATTGTGGCCACCGTGTCGTTCACCATCGCTACCACGTCCATTTCAAAGTCCTGCCAAGAGGCACAGAGGCAACAGGGATGGGGCTGGGGTCTCGGCTCGGGCCGCTCTGCGCTTCGTGCCGCCCGGGGAGGGACGCCCAGGAGGCCGTCCCTGGCTTCGTGTCCAGAGAGGAGGGGGGCTCCCTGGGCAGTCAGGGGGTGCCTCACCCCTCTCCGTTTGATGGCGTCACGGAGGAGCCCCACGATGTTGTTCCCTTCTGCTCCGGAGGCCTTGAAGCCCTTGGTCCAGTTGAGGAGGATGCCCTGAGGGAAGAGGAGGGCGGGCCTGTGGCTGCTGACGAATGCTGGGGGCAGGGTGAAGGCATCCCACTCAGCAGACCATGGCTTGGGGACGACTCTCTATGACTACTTCTAATTCTGCAGGGCCGGCCTCCAGCCCAAGTGAGAGTGTTTCTAATGGAAAGCCCGGCGGCACCACCCAGAGCAAGGATGAGGTCCGGAGGAAAGCAACCTGTTTCACGTTGGGCCTCCTCCCCTGCAGTACACCCAACTGGAAGAGGGTAAGCAACAGTGGCCTCACCCCTTCCTGGACGGTCTCCCCGGGCCCCAGAGCGGCCGTCCTGTCCCTGCCCTTCGTGCGCTGGGGGGCCCGGGCTTGGAGAACCAAGGAGCACTGCACTGGCTCTCTCTCTGAGAGGTCGTAGGTGTTTTGTGTGTATTTATGACTGATGTGTACAGACGTGTGTGTAATTTATACTCTGTATGTGTGTAGAAGCGATGTGTGTACATGTGTATAATGCACACACGTATGTATGAATGTATCCTTACACACACACACAGAATGATGTGTGTACACATACGTGTGTATAATGCACACACATATATGCACGTATCCTGTACAGATGTGTAAAATTGCCGCGTGCACATGCATGTATAAGGCACACACGTGCATGCATGTATCCTCACACACGTGTAGAATTGCCGTGTGCACACGCGTGTATAAGGCACACGTGCATGCATGTATCCTCACACATGTAGAATTGCCGTGTGCACACGCGTGTATAATGTACACACGTGCATGTATCCTCACACACATAGAATTGCCATGTGCACATACGTGTATAATGTACACACGTGTAGAATTGCCATGTGCACATGTGTATAATGCACACGTGCATGCATGTATCCTTACACACGTGTAGAATTGCCGTGTGCACACGCGTGTATAATGCACACACGTGCATGCATGTATTCTCACACACATGTAGAGTTGCCGTGTGCACATACGTGTATAATGCACACACGTGTAGAATTGCCGTGTGCACACGTGTGTATAATGCACACATGTGCACGCATGTATCCTCACATGTAGAATTGCCATGTGCACACGCATGTATAATGCACACACATGCATGCATGTATCCTTACGTGTAGAATTGCCGTGTGCACATACGTGTATAATGCACACCATGCATGCATGTATCCTCACACGTGTAGAACAGACGTGTAGAAGTGTATATGTGACTGACCCGTGTGTGCATACGGGTGCGTGTGTGGCTGACTTCTGTGTGTCCGTGTGCACGGATGATGCACGTGTGTATATGTCTAGGGTGTGCGTGTGTGTGTGTGACTGTGGCAGGTGCAGCCGCGGCCCCCGCACAGTCCTGCCTCCACTAGTGGCCTGCGTCACATGTCTGTGCTGGCATCTGGCTGCCAGCCAGCAGTCTCCTCCCGCTCACTAGCCTGTCCCTGATCTGCGACGGGGCGATAATCCTGCCGGCCTCACGGGGCTCTGAGGGCTTCGGGCAAACAGAATCAGCCGTATCTCCATTTCCCAGAGTCTCACAAAAGGCGAGTGACAGAGCCACGGGTTGCACCCAAGGCTCTTTCCCAACACGGGGCTGCGTTTGAAGGCACAGGGAGTTCCCGGGGCGTCTCCCTGGGGAACGCGTCTACCCCCCGACCGGCCCCACCTTGTCGATGTCTTCATGCCTCACGGGGAAGGAGAAGGTGAAGCCCAAGGGCAGTTTCTTGTGCTTCATCTGATGCTTGTCCAGGAAGTCGGAGATGCACTCGGAGATGTAGTCGAAGAGCTGGAAGACACACGGCAAGCTGGCCGTCGGCCGCAGCGCCCCGCCGCGGGCCGCAGGAGAGCACGGCCTCCGAGCCTTCCCTTGGCTCCTGTGTCCCCTGTCCCAAATGCTGCTGCCGTGGGGACAGCGCGACACCAGGACGGGCCTGGTCCCCAGCCCAGCTGGGCGCTGTCAGCCCGTGCCTCCCACTGGACCCCATGGCGTCCAGCCACACGCTTCGGATAGAGGCACAGCCGTGGCCAGCACTCGGATTTCTGCCTCTGCCACCCAGAGTGTCCTTCGCTGCCTCCAGGTGTCCTGGCCGCTGCTCGCCCGGCCCTGCCGGGGACCAGCCCCTACCCTGCTCGTGTGGGCCTGGCCACAGAACTGGCTGTTGCTGAGTGCCCCGCTCGTCGGCCGAGCTCCCTGCTGGGTGCGGGGGCCCCGTGAGGCATTCACACCATCCCTGCTGCCTTGATTCCTGGCCAGTCCAGCGGCATGCAGGGGGTGGCGAGGACCAGGCTGCCACGGGACTCCTGCCTTGAAACCCCGGCCCCCAGGGGATGGGCTCTGCCTCCCCCCACCTCCTCTGAGGGCTCCTTGTACTTCTGTACCCTATCCTGAGCCTGCTCCACGGGCAGGGTAGCATTCCCGCCTGGGCAGACATCATGACTACAGTCACCCCACGCGGTGTCTCTGCTGGTGGCAGGTGAGGGAGGGACACACAGGGAGAAGGCAGAATGCATGGGCTGTGTGCTGCTTGGACCAGTGTGTGCTCTCAGCTGCCCTGTCACACCTGTGATCCTTCTGGGAAACTGGGCAGGAGGTGACCTGCTGGGGCCATGCCTGGTGGCCGTCCAGGTAGGCCTCCCCGGCCTCCCTGGGCCCTCTGAGGCTGGCTGGCTCTCCTGCCCACAGGTGCCCCGGCCCTGGCAGACAGGTGGGCCCTCCCGCCAGGACGAGCGAGCCCGGAGATCCTGGGCAGACTTGATCCGGCCCCACGGCCCCCGGCCCCGCGGCCCCCGGCCCCCGGCGCAGCGGCTCACCATCTCAGCAGTGCCGGTCATGGCGTCCTCGGGGATGGAGTACATCTGGTGTTTGGTCGTCACACTCCACTGCCCCTCCTCGCCCTCCCCCACCTTCACCAACATCACCCTGAAGTTGGTACCGCCCAGATCCAGGGAGAGGAAGTCCCCGACTTCTGCAGGCACAGGGAGAAGTGCATCAGCCTTGGGGCCCTGCCCGGCAGGACCTCAAGACCGGGGAGAGAAGGAGAGGAGGGAGTGGGGGAGATGAGGAGCTGGACAAGGGGGCTGCTGACGCTGGCATCTGGGGAGCCCCAGGTCCACTGGGGAAATGGTCAGAGGTGAACTGGGGAACTCCATGGGAATTCCCTGCCTTGGACCGAAGCCATCCCAAGCCCAGGTCCCAAGTGAAGACCTAGTGAAATGGTCCAGACTCAGGATTGGGCTGGGGGGATCCCCCCACCACCCTGAAGAACGAGTTTCTTATTGTGAGATGCAAACGGCCCATTTTCTTGAGGCCGGGGTGAAGACCCCAGGGCTGGGCTGGCGGAGCTCGGGGTGAGAACCAGCCTGTGTTGGGGCTGACGTGGGGAGGACCTGTCTGGGGTCTCTGGGGATAGTCCTAGCCATAAGCAAGGACCTGGGGTGGCCTCTCCCTGCTGGGGCCTGGGGCTGGCTGTCCCCAGCTGAGCAGCTTCTGGCTGCCGTGTGGGGCCCCTCCCTGCCCGCCCGGGACAGCATACCTGAGCCCTCCGGGGTGGAGCGCACATAGGTGGGCAGCATCTTCACGCTGGCCTCCTCGTGGGTCTCCAGCCGCAGGCCCCGCGCCATCTCCTTCTGCATCCGCCGCATCACCTTCTTCAGGTCAGCCTCCTGCAGCTGGAAGTCGGCCAGGATCTGCTCTGCCTGTGCAGGAGTCGGGGGGAGCAGCTGCGTGGGGTGGGGGCCTGGATGGCCCAACTCACGGGCGTCCTGCACACACCAGGGGTCTCGCTGGCCCTCTGGCCCTGGGTCCGAGATGACCCCTCAGTTCAAATTCCCTGTTAAGACCAGCTGAAAAGCTAGAACGGCAGCCCCTCCCCAGCCCAGGGTACAGCCCGTGAGCGGGCCAGGCCAAGCACCGCTATCCTGTGCCATTTTGCTGGTAATCGGTTTTGTGCCGGGCATGTGGCCCAGTTCTGGCCAATGACAGGGAAAGAGAAGTCTGATGTTAGCAGGACCTTCCCTTCCTGGGAAGGTCAGTGCCCGCATAACTGTGAACACAGTGGTGTAAGAGTGTGATGGCCGGCACTGCAGCAGCTGTCCTGTGACAATGAGGAGACAAGGCTGTTGGTGGGGAGGGATGGCGGGAAGAGAGGCGGAGCAGCCCGGTCCCGATGTGCTGGCCAGCTCTGGATCCTCCCACCTCCATGTGCTGCTTGTGGGAGCAAACACGAATCACTGGAAGCCATAATTAAGCCAGGTTTTTGGCTCCCGGCAGCCGACAGCATTCCTAAGGCATACAGGTCCTTCCTTAGGGATCATGTCCCTACACTTAAAGTTTGAACCCAGGGAAGGTCACAAAGGGACGGGGCTGACAGAGTCCGTGACAAAACACACAGAACCAAACACCAATGTTTGCCAAGCCATTCTGCAGCTCTGGGCCCAGGTGGGAGTGTAGCCCCTTAGACACCCTCCTCCTTGGCGGAGCAATCCAGGCCGTTCTCAGGGATGCACGGCCACAGGCTGGCCCCCTCGGTCTGTCTCTCACACGCTTTCGAATGTAAAATGTGCCAGCAAGGAGTAGAAACATTAACACTCGCAGAATTCTGCCAACACGCCACACCCCGAGCCGAGCGTCCCATACCGGCTGTCGCGGTTCGCTAGGAGGAGGTGCCCGCAGCGGCTTCGAGAAGAGCACGGGCTCGCAGAAGCCTCTGGTGAGGTGCGTGTGCCAGCGTGCCTCGTGGCCCGCACGCGCAAGAGCCGAAGTCCCTGAGAGGAGGCCGGGCATCTCCCCGGAGACAGGGTTGTCCAGAGGGACCGAATGTAAGACATCACAGACTCTTAGCAAGAGCGATGCAGACGCTGCAGAGGTCCAGCCTCAGACCTCTCCCCATTGCTGTGCTGCCCCCTCGGTGGCCATGACCCTAGACTCATGAGGGGCATTGGGCCAAAGGCTTCGCTTCGCCCTCTGTGTCCAGGCCCACCGTGGGTCTCTGCCACTGACGGTGGGTGAAACCCCCCGTCTGCCTGCTTCCAGGCCACAGAGACCCTTGTGTGGAACCCCAGAAATCACAGGAAGTCAAACCACCGGGTCAACGGGCAACATTTAATTTCAACCTAGCCGTTTCTCTCCAAGAATCCGTTCTATAGAAAGGGTCCCAGAAGCACTTAAGGGCATGCAGCGCTGGGACGGCGGAGACCCAGGAAGACCCCACGTCCGCCCCGGGACGTCCCATCCCTGCCGGGACACCACGCAGCAGGAGTAGAAGGCTGAGATGATCCCATTCTGTCAGTAAAGTTGCCTCTCGCTGTGGGTCTCACTTTGTCCTGTACAATATTCTCAAAAGCTTAAGTTTGCTGCCAATATTTAAATAGAGACACTTGTACAGACAAATCTGGGTTTGGCAGCACTTCTGCAAAAGTAGGTCTGCATTCTCGCTGGGGCTGTGGGGAGGCCACCCACCTGGGCAGGGTGTGTTGGGGGGGAGCCTGTCCCTGGCGGGGGGGGGGGGGGGGGGTGTGCAGGAAACACCCGGTCACCTGCCCTCATGCTGGGCCCTGCCCAAGCGGGGCTCTGCAGGCGAGGACCCACGCCCCCGGGCCCCCACACTGTGTGCATTTCCTGTTCCTTGTGGGGGAGGGGTGCTGCTGGGAGGTTCCTTACGTGGTCACGGGCTGACACTGGCCTCCAGTACATCTTGCCTCTCATGGTGAGGAGTGATTTCCGGGGTGGGTGCAAGCCCCCTCCTCATGTGCATCGGGACCTACAGACGCCTGGTTCTCCTGGACCAGGGGGTCCTTTACCCCAGGAACATATGGGCAACTGGCCCAGGGTCACCCACTGTGTGTCCACAGCACCGGAGCCAAGCTGCCGCTGGACCCATGACAGGCTCACACTGGCCTCCAGAGCGCTGGGACGGGCGCTGGAACCCACAGGTCCTCCTGGCGTTTGCGCAGGGACCTCATTCCCTGGTCCTCAGAGGCCCACAGCTGCATACAGACTGGCCTCCCAGGACTGCGCTGGGGTAGAAAGCACCTTCGGGCCTTCCCCTCAGTGTCCTCGTGTCAAGTTGGGGCCCCCCAGGTATCCTGCCTTCTTCTCTGAGTCCTGGGGATGAGGTCCCAGAGCATATAAAGGGGGCAGACGTCCTGCCACCTGAGCCCCCCCCCCATGCAACCCCCGCCCCACCCACCCCGACAGCTTGACCCCTCCCACTTTCCCCCTCCGACCTCGACACCCGATGACCTTGTCCAGGCTGGGGCCTTAAGGACTGTCTACACACTGATGCCTGGGCACCCGGAGAGGCTCCCCTCACTGAGACGGGGTGGGGTGGGGGGGAGCACCAGGCCCTCGGGCTCAGCACGTTGGCATGTCTGTTAGCCGAGGGGAGATGGGTACCGAGTGGCAGATGGCTATGTGAGGCCTGAGCTCAGGTGACATCTGGCCTTGTTGGCCCCAGGAGTGAGTGCCCTGGAAGACGCCATCCCTGCAGACCCCTCCTGGAGAGTCTGGACCGTGGGTGTCAGGAGGGGGCCGTGGGGAGGGGGTCAGTGACAGGCACAGCTGTCCCTCAGCCTGAATGCTTCCTTCCAGGGGTCCAGCACCACCCCGACGTCAACGTCGACTCTGCCAAACCGACTGCCCCGTATGCACGGTCCGGTGGGGCGAAGCACTCTCCCTCACTCTGGGATGGTCCTTACCAGATTCGAGGCTGTCTGGGCCTGGCTCCTGGTGGCATCCATCGCTGTCTCTCCGAGGGGCCAAAAGGTAGGTTTTGGGGGGAGGTGGAGACACCCCGCCTGCTGAGGTGTGGGGCTGGGCTGCAGGCTGGAGACTGAGGCCCACCTGTGCAGGTGAGGGCCACCTCACGGGAGAGGTGCCCTCGGCAGGCTGCCAGGGCTTCTGCACGGAGAGCGCTTGGCCGGCAGGTGTTGAAATACTCTGCTCACTGCCACCAGGTCAGGTGGGGCCAGAGGGTAAAGGCGGCCCGCACAGGGTCAGGGCTGACCAGGACCGCGGGGTCAAGGCCAGGGGGCGGTGCCCATGCTCTCCGCACCCCGGTGTGGGGATTAGCTGCCTGGAGGTGCTGTGGGGAGGGGACAGAACTAGTCTATCTGCCTTCCAGTCCTTGGAGGTGCCAGGGCTGGGGGTCGCCACGCTGTCGGGGGCAGGAAAGTGCAGTGAAGAGCCCCGCGCACAGGGAGGGCCTGAGAGGGCCTGGGCTGTGCAGGCCAGACTGCGGCCCGGGAATCCCTGGTGGGTTTCCGGGGAGGCTGGAAAAGACCCTGCCCCGACCCCCCAGTGGGATGTGAAGGGAACTCCCCCTCCCCTGCTCTGCCCCGCCCCTCCTGTCTCTGGTGCATGTGTCCCTTCGGCCAATGAGGCCGCAGGATTGATGGGGGGGGGGAGTTGCTCAATACCTCATTTGGGCCAATGAGAGCTGAGCCTAGGGGACTGGGGGGCAGGGAAGGAAAGAGGGGGGTCTTCGAGACTGGGGGGTGGGACACCACCCCAACGGCTGCCCCCAGCCCAGGGCCATCCCCACCCCCAAGGTGAAAAATGCTTGTTTTTGTCGGGATTTGTAAACTGTAAATTGTTAAAACCTGCCTCTAAAATGTCGGAGGTCATTCTTGGGTTTGGGCAGTAGAGGTCCAGGCGGGAGCTCGCTCTGGATGCTGGACGGCATGCAGCGTCCCCCCCCCCCACCCCGGCCCAGCCCCCGAGGGGAGTGAACTTGTCGCGCCCGGGATAGGCATCTGCCAGGCCCTGCTAAAATTAGCAGGAGCTCCCGACTTGCTGGGGGGAGGGGATGGTGGACGGACAGAATGCCAGACTCTCCCGCCAATGGCCAGTGGGTCACCCCGAAGAAAGCCCTTGGCACGATCGATCCCTTTCCTAAAATAGAGCAAAAGCACCTTCACCAGACCCACTTGTAACAGGTCACTGACCCACCAGCCCCTGGCTCTGAGCCGCCGTTTTTTTCTGTGTGTGCGGTGATGGGGCTCATCCTGGGTTTGGATGGGGGTGGGGGTGGGGTCCTTCTGGACCAGCCAGGCTAAGAAGCAGCTGCCCTTCTCCTGGAGCGAGCACACAGCCCCTGAGAAGAGGCTCAGAATCCTCCAGCCCTCTCCTCTGGGAGGCTGGGATGGACAAGGGCTGGGGCACACGGCCCCCTTTCTCGTTAGTTGGACTTCCGCTTGCAAAGCTTGCACTTTGACTAGCAAGCATCCTTCCCCAGAGCCCTTTCCCCAGCCCCCCTCCATGCATTCTGCGGCAACAGTAGCACAGGAAGGGGTCCCCACTTCCCCACGCTAGGCAGTCCTGCAGAGCCAGACTCAGTCCTCATACCAGGCCTCCCATGTGCCTATCACTTGCCCTGTCTCACTGCCTCATCTTCAGATGGGGAGGTGACATCAGTGACTCTGGGCTCCAGGTGAGGCTCTGACCTGTCCAGATAAGAGGGTCCAGGAAAGGTTGGGCCTCAGAGTAAATGGCTTATGAGGGACATACTTGGAGTCTTCGGTATCTCAAGGGCGGTCCTAAAGAGGTTGGAGGAACATAGTTTGTGCATAGGGTTTCTTAAAAACAACGACAACACAGAACTTCTTGACAATGGGCTAGGACGTTTCAGTAGATAGTGAGCTCCCCACTTAACAGGGAGAGAGAGCAGGATCCCAGGGACCTTGCTCTGTGCTCCAGCCGGTCTTCTCATCCCCTTGGCTGCGCATGAAGCTAGGTCAACAGGCACGATTTACCTCTAGGAAATAATCTGACAAGTTCACGTGGTAGAGATTCCAGGATGAAAGAAATGGCACATAAGCCTCATATCCAGCTACAGGGAATGGGTTTGATAAATTATGCTACACTTGTGAGTCATTAAAAATAGTAAGATTGATCTGCGTCTCCTGGCATGGAAAGATGTCCCTGACATACTGTTAGAGAGAATGTGGCAGCCACCCTCCATCAGGGCCTCCAGTGAGCCCCACCTGTTCTTTGCCCCCACGTGGTCCCCACCGATGCCGAGGAGGCCTAGCCTGTGTAACTAATAGGATATTGCAGAAATGACAGAGTGTGACTTTTGAGGCTAGGCCATCAAAAACATGGTGGTTTCTGCCTTGCTCTCTCTTGGATTCTTCACGCGGAGGGAAGCCAGCCTGAGGACAGTCAGGTCCTATGGGGAGGTCTACTGAGAAGAACGGAGGCCTCCTGCGAATGGTTCAGCAACCACTTGCCAGGCAGGTGAGTGAACCACCTTGGGAGCAGATCCACCTGCCCCCGTCGAGCCTTCAGATGATGGAGCCCCAGCTAGCTTCTTGGCTGCAACCTCACGGGACCCCAAGCCAGAACCCCCAAGCTGAACCACTCCTGGACTCCTGACCCACAGAAACTGTGTAAGATAATAAAGGCTTGTTGTCTCAAGCCACGAAGTTCTGAGGTAATATTTGAGACAGCAATAGATGACTAAGAAATAGAGCAAAGTGATCAGAGTAATTATCTTGATGGTGGAAATAGGAGTGCTTTTATTTTCCTTTTTGCTTTTCTGTATTTCCTATGTTTTTCTGCGATGAATGTGTAATAGAGAAATATATATTTTTAAAAATCGATTTAACTTGTGGCGGGGAGCACACGAGCAGGGGGAGGGGCAGAGGGAGAGGGAGAAAAAGATTCCCAAGCAGACTTCACACTGAGCATGGACCCTGATGTGGGGCTCGATTCCACAACCCTGAGATCATGATCTGAGCCAAAACCAAGACTCGGACACTCAACCAACTGAGCCACTCAAGCTCCCCGAGAAATATTTTTAAACAAAGTTAACAAAACAGAAGTGTTATTTAGGCCTCATCTGCTATTTTTGCCCAGAAGTTCTGAGGCCCAGACTCTGAAGGATGGAGGTTCACAGTTAAATTGGCACTTTCCAGACCCCGTATTCCAGCGGGATAGAAAATGGGGCCGGGAGCCAGAGAGCCCAGCATGCCAGCCCCACCCCCCCAGGCCTGGTGGCCCTTGGCACCAGCTGGGCACCAGCTGGGCACTCCCCTGTCCTGATGCAACAGGGCCTAGAGGTCAGCGCAGTGTCTCAAGTGTTTGCTTACTGCCGGGTAGACTGGCTGTGCCCTTGTGTGAGGGGGGCCAGGCGCCTGGGGGTAGGATGACGTCAGGCACCGAGGCCGGGAGGAAATGAGCCTAGAGACAGCAGAACATCCTGGGGTCACGATAATGAGCCCCCGGCGGCCTCCACACGCTGCCTGCTGTGGCCGACGCTTTATGTGGATGGCAACTGACCTGTGAGCTTAGGGCTGTCATTTTATATGGAGAAACCGAGGCCCACAGCAGCAAAGGGACTTCAGAGATCCCACAGGTGTAAGTGACGTGGCTGGGATTCATCCCCAGGTCGGCCTGACTTTAGGTATGCTGGCAGGTTAGTCTTCCTGACTAGATGGAGGCCTCCTTCAGGGCCAAGCACGCACAGGGGTCAGGAAAGAGCCTCTGGAGCTGCCTCCAGGCTAGAAATGTTCGGAGACCTCAGCTTCAGCCCGCGGGGATGGCAGTGGTCGTGGCCACCAAGGTCTGCATTGCCCGGTGCTTGCCCCTGACAGCAGGTGGCGCTGGAGGCCTGGGGCCAGGTGTCAGGGCAGAGTAAGAGCGAGGGGACAGGGAGCATCCTGCACGTTGGCTGGGGCGGGGGCGGCAGAGTGAAGGGATCACCCAGGACCAGGATATTGCTAGGGCAGGACAGGAGCATGAGGTCACCAGCCCAAAGTCTGAAGACTGACTGCCATTCACTGCCTGTATTTCTTGGGCAAGTCCCTTAACTTTCTGCACTTCAGTTTCCCTATCAATAAAGTGCAGATAACAATGTACCTCCCTCACGGGGCTATTGAGAGGATTCAACAGGTTAATGCAGATAAGATTCTTGGCAATCCAAGTTGTTCAATAACTTGTAGCTATTTTTGCTACCAGAGGATGCTTTAGCCCCTGGGTCAGAGTTTAGAACGCAGGCCGTCCGATACTCGAGATCTATGGCAGGTGTGGAGCCGAATCCCCGCCCTGTGCCTGCTGATTATTTCGGAGTGTCCTAAGGACACGGGCAGGTGGCACAGTCTCTCTGATGCCAGGCTTGCCCTAAAGCAGTGTGACTCATTGTCTCGAAAGAGAATGATTTGGAGTGACGTCACAGAACACGCTGAAGGAGGACACTCCAGGGTTAGCTCCTCCAGCAAAACAGCCGTTACTTAGAAAAAAGGATCAAAATTAATTGATTTGGAACTGACAAGGCTGATCAGACAGTTACAGCAACTAGGGGAGTGCTTGAGGAAAGGAGAGGTTACTGATGGCTTGTGAGTGAGCAGGATGCACAAACCAGCTCCCACACCTAAGCCCTATCATGGCCGTGGGGACAGCACCCGTGTCCGAAAACACCTGGCTGGAGGGAGGGCGGGCAGCCAGGCCCTTGGGTTGTGCACTTCGGTTGTTCTGGGCTTCCTGAGGGCTCAGTGCAGAGCTTGCCTTTGTTTCAGCCTGAGCTATACAAAGCCAGTTAAATATTCCCCTTTTTTGGGGGGGGGGATCTAATATTTAAGAAAATCTCTGTCAGGTCACAGGCTGACTGCAGAAACATCAAAACAAACTTCTTCAGGGACCACACGTGAGAAATACACACTTTGAAAAACATTTTTAAAAATTAAAAAAAAAAGAAAGAAAGAAGACTTCATAGAAAATTGTTTGGAAAAGTCACTATAGAGATGGCCACCTGCGGCCCTCAACAAGCGAGAAAACCAGTCCCCACGGAGGGGGAGAAGCTGACTTCCAGAGCTGCCACGTTACACGCTTCAAAATGTCACGTTCTCAACAACAACCCAAAATTACAAAGCATACAAAAAAGGAGGAAAATATGGCTCATTCACAGGAGAAAAAGAATTTAATAGAAATTATCCTTGAGGAAGCCCAACATTGGAATTACTAGTCAAAGACATTAAATTAAACACGTTCGATGAACTAAAGGAAACCACAGAGAAAGATCTAAAAGGAGTTGGGAGAATGATGTATGAACAGATAGAGAATGACCATGAAAAGTAGAAATTCTATAAAGGTACCACACAGAAATTCTGGAGCCGAAAAGTACAATATAGCTGAAATGAAAAAAAAAAAAAAAATGCTGGGGGGGGTGGGTCAACAGCAGATTTGAGCAGGCGGAATAAAGCGTCAATGAACATGAAGGTTAGGCCCCTGCGCTGTCCAGGCTGCCC
This sequence comes from Phoca vitulina, assembly GCF_004348235.1. NCBI lineage: Eukaryota > Metazoa > Chordata > Mammalia > Carnivora > Phocidae > Phoca > Phoca vitulina. The sequence goes on from NW_022589747.1 coordinate 218,972, forward strand.
GGCAGAAAGGAAAAAGGGACACCAGCAAGCACACCACCGTGAGTACTGTGGGAGTCCCAGCAGGCGCTGAGAGGTGGACAGGGGCAGAAAAAGTATTTGAAAAAATAATGGGGAAACAACTTCCCGAACTTGACGAAGTACATGAATATACACATTCAAGAAGCACAAACTATAAAATTCTGAGAGGAAGACATAAGTGTAAATATTCATGGCCTTGGGTTTGGCAATGATTTTTCTTAAACATGACACCCAAACCAAAAAGAGGTAAACTGGACTTCTGCAGAATTAAAAACTTGTACAAGAAAGCACGCCATCAGATGGGTGAGAAGACCCTGGCGGGGCCTTCTCGGTGGGAGAAGACCGGTGCAAATCTTGCATCAGATAAAGGTCTGATGTGCGGGGTTTAATAAGAACTCTCACAGCTCAACGACAAACAACCCAATTTAAAAATGGGCAAAGGACTTGAGCAGAATTTCGGCAAAGAAGACAGAGAAGGGGACAGTAAGCACGTGAGAAAATGCTCAACAGCACTAGTCACTCAGGAAATGCAGACCAAACCACAGTGAGGAACCACTTCAACCCTTTGAGGGCGGCTAGGTTAAAAACGGAGAGAAGTGTTGGTGAGACTGTGGGGGACAGTGAAACCCGCACACGTTGCTGGTGGGAACGCAGGCTGGTTCAGCCTCTGTGGAAATCATCACAACGTTAGATGCAACGTGGCCATGTTACCCAGAGACCACACTCCTAGGTATATTCCCCACAGAACCCAAACCAGGGACTCAGAAAGATGCCCGCGTGCCAGTATTCGAGAACGCATCATCCACGACGACCACAGGTGGAAGCGACCTCACTTTCTGTTAACAGGTGAATGGGTAGACAAAGTGCCATATCAACTACAGCGAAACTCTATTCAGTCCTGAAGAGCGATGAAATCCCGACACACGAGACATGGATGATAGCATCACGTGGAGTGACCTAAGCCAGACGCAAAGGACAGCTGTTGTAGGATTCCGCTTAGACAAAATGTCACGATAGACAAATTCATGAACAGTGGCTCCCAGGGGAGTCTGGGGGCAGGGAGGGGGAGTCACTGCGTTTCTGCCTGGGACAATGAGAAGGCTTGGGGAAAAGTGGTGAGAGTTGCACAATATTGTGAATGTATTTAATGCCACTGACTTGCACGCTTAAAAAGTGGTTAAAATGGTGAATTTGAATGGTCTACTTGTACAGTAAGAGCATGTCTCTGACTTCCCCAAATGGGATCACCACCGAAGCACACTCGTGCGTTCATTCATTCAGCAACACTCCCCAGCAGGCGCCCTGCACCATTCTAGATGCTGCCCACGCTGCCCTCACCCACGAGTGAGGAGGGACGGGCCTAGTGGGGATGCCTGCCACTGCCCCTGGCACGGGGATGGCGAGGCATCGTGGGTCATTGCCTTTGGGGAGGAATTAGTGTGCATTCTGTGTGTAAGGCAGAAAGGCGGGCATGGACACGTGGTGGCTGGAGGAGGGGACTGTGGCAGACACGGCCAGTTGTGGGCCCAGATGCCCCGTGGTCCCAAAGCCAGCCGTGTGGCTGGCCCGCGGTTCTTGCAGTGAGATGCATCTGTGAAATGTGAGCAGAAATGATGCATCCCCTTGCTGGGTCCAGGCTTTTCAGAAGAGAATGGCTCTTCTGGGTTCTTTCTCATGTTTCTATAAGCTACACGGAGACAAGGAGGAGAAGGGGAGACCCCACCAGCTGGCCGACACCTGCACTTGGCTGTCACGGGAGCAAGGGCTACAAGTTTACAGAGCACACCCATTTCCTGTTTGGGTGTATCGGTTACGGCAATTAAGCATGCCCTAATTAACACTCAGAATGATGGCGTCAATGACCAAAAACAGAGATTGGAAAGGGACTTGAAGCCCTTGTGTTTTTAACACCGTTGAGTACCTGATTTGTGCTCGGTCCGAGATCACGGAGGTGACCCGTGTTTAGTTCTCTGGGACTTACAATGTAGCGGGAGAGACCAGCGAGTAACCCGTACAAGCTGACGTGGGTGGAGGTGGGTGTCTTTTGGGGCCATGCAGGACACTGACGGGGCTCTGGGGGCCCGGACAGGGCTTCTCAAGGCTCATTCCTACAGCCCCATGCATGGGGGAGAAGTGGCAGGTAGAGGAACATTCCCCACAGAGGGGCCAGCAGGACAACGTCAGAGGCAATTGGAGAAACACAGATATTTACGGAGGCTTGAACTAACGCACACCCAGCAGTGGGGCTGTTGTAAACGGCCTTTGGGGAAACAGGAAGTTTGGGTTGGGTTACTGACCCATTATAAATGAGTAACCGTGAGTGTGCTGAGTACAGAACGTATGGCCAATAGCCAGAGCAGGGCTCAAAGGAACGTTTAATACCCTCCCATGCACATACAGAGAAAATAAGGACAAAATCAGCGAGCTACGCTTGCTTCTCAGGATGCTAAACACCCTAACTTTCAGAGAACAAAGTAAGCCTAAAGAAAATCAGAATTAAAAAAATCAATAATGGTAAAAGCAGAAACACATGATACAGAAAACATACCAACAAAACCAACGGCAAACTTGACTGACAAACCCCAAACACAATTTCCTGGAAAAGCACAGTAAAATAGCAAACGTGGTAATCTGATCAAGGATAAAAGATGGCACCAACAAACAACTTGAGTGATAAGAAAGGGAGCTTGAAAAGTTTTATGGGTTATAGATAAGACTTGCTTCAATACATCTTTAAAATCTGGAGAAAAGAGACGATTTTTAAAAGGATATAAATTACCAGAATTGACTCAGGAAGACAGAAAAGCCTGACCAGATGGATTAGAAGAAGAAGAAACTTAACAGATGTCAAAAACCTTCACCTAACAGGAACACTAGACCCAGCTAGTTTTAAAAAAAATATGGACATGGAAATGTCTGATGCAAGGTCTGGCCCATGACAGGCTTTTTTTTTTTTGAGAGAGAGAGAGAGTGCCCAGCAGCAGGCAGAGAAGGAGAAGCAGGCTTCCCCCGAGCAGGGAGCCCGATGCGGGGCTCGATCCCAGGACCCTGGGATCATGACCTGAGCCGAAGGCAGACGCTTCACCGACTGAGCCACCCAGGCGCCCCCATGACAAGTCTTAATAGATGCTTATTTAGTGAGCTGACAAGTAGACAAAACTTGTCAGGCGGGGGCTGTGTGCGAGGGATCCGGGGCTGGGACACAGCTGAGTATTCACCAGGCTGTGCGGCTGGTGACAGCACAATGACCAGAGGCAAGGAGGTTACAAGGCAGAGCCCAGGAGGGACAGGGCTGGGGGGTAGTCATGATGGTCACGGCCGTGCATGCACTGAGCAGCACAGACATCAGGCCCCAGAGAGGTCAGCCGCCCCTCCTATAGCCTGCAAACACGAGGTTTGATCACCAGAGCCTCTCCTACCACTCACTGTGCTGTCTTGCCTCTGGAGGAGCGGCGGCAGGACGGGCCAGCTGGGGCATCAGCTTAGGAATGCCGCCATGACAGCCGAGGGGCTCTTGCCAGGGTGTAGGCAGTTGGAGTGCTTCCAAGTCCCTAATAGGACCCTGGTAGAGTTACTCTCACCTTGCGGCAAAACCACGTCTGATGAAATGCTTTGTATCCACAATATATAAAGATCTCTGACAATTCAACAAGAAGACAACACCCCAATTTTAAAAGCCTCACTGAAGAATACTCAATAAGCATATAAAAACATACATTATGAGTCAGTCAGTGAAATGCAAATTCAAACCACAATGTCATGCCCACGCATACTGGCCAGAATGAATGAAGTTTAAAAGATGGACAAAACCAAGAGTCGAGGAGGATACGCAGCAACCGGAACCCTCAAACGCTGCTGGTGGGAATACAGAATGGCTCGACTCATTTTGGAAAGCAGCTTGGCAGTTTCTTCTAAGGTGAGATGAGGAAGTTCTTAATTATTCCATTTACAAAGAAGAGGGAAAACTGAAGGGACAGAAAACAGACCCATGGTTTCCAGGGATCAGGGGGAGTGGGAGGGCTGATTGACAGCAAGGAGGCAGGACCAGGGGGAACTTTTTGGGAGATGGAAAGATTCTGTATCTCGATGGTTGATGGTGGTTACGAAACCATATCCATCTGACAAAACTCATTGGACTGTACAGTTAAAGGAGTGAATCTTATTATCATACCCTCGTTACAAGAGGAAGAGCAGTGCACGAGGCTGGCGCAGTAGGGGTCTGGGGGAGAGGCAGCCTGCTTCCCGTCGTGGTTCCAGCTCTCGGCGAGTTACCTGACCTCCGATGAGTCCCTCCTTCCCGCAGACCTTCAGTTTCTGCAGGACTGAGACGCTCCCTCCCGCTGAGCTGCAGGGAGGCCACTCTGCAAGACTGTTCTCACCTGGGCCAGAGGTCCGGGCCCAAAGGGGGTCAGGAGAGCCAGGGCTCCCCTCACCGTCCAGTGTCCCAGCCTCAGTCCGGCTTTGCGGAAGCCAGAGGCATCTGTGTCCACAGGGTGAGGAGATCCTATGAAACAGGGTCCCCGGGCACGTCACCCGTCTGCTCAGCTTCCCTTTCTCTGGCCACAGCCAAATGCCACTTGGAGAGCATCACTCTAAGCAGCCTTCTTGCACTCTTAAGAGGTGGTGCCCAGGAGAGCAAGACCCCATCTATCCTGAGCCCCCAGACCAGAGGACATGCTGGCCTCCGTGGGTTGGCACTCCTCAGCCACAGCCGGAGGCCAGAGCGACCGGGGAGCCATCCCTGCGACCGGGTCTGGTCCTGTCCTGCGACCAGGTCATTGGCCTTGGCTCTGGCCAGAGGGGGGGCGTGCTCCTGGGCTGTGAGCGGGGCTGCCCATGCTCCTAGGTAGGGGTGGGGGCAGACGCATCCCCCTTCTGCTTGCTCGGGGACCCTCCGTCTCATTTGGGGGTCAGGTGGCAGAGCCCCCAGCCCTGGGGGATGGACCCGCCTGGCCTCACTCTTCACTGTTGCACACCGTCTTCTGTGAAATGCTAAGAGGGAGGCCCCTTGAGAAGACATGCTAGCGGAAGTCCCGCCCTTATTGCTCTGGAGTACCTGTTGGTATTTCTACGCTGTGGGCTCACCTTGCAGCCGTGAGGGGGAGGCGGGGAAAATCAGCAGGGCCCACCCGGGGCCTGGCGTCAGGTGGCGCTGTATTGGGCTGGGAGCCATCATGCTCCTGACTATTTATTACGTGAGATTATGGGCCCTGCAGATAAGCTCCGTGTTAGCTGGGTCGATGGGGTACAGCCTGAAGGATGGGGGGCTGACAAGTCATTCCTCTCTGCTGCACGGGGGAAGCAAGGTATGGGGGTGTGTAGTCAGTAGTTACTTTCAACAGGGTGGGCTCAAGAAAGCCCCCAGGGGTCGAGGCAGGAGCCGGACTGGCCTCGAGGTGAGGGAGACCCTGTGCTGTGCTGGAAATTGGTTAGCAACTGGCTGTCTGGCGGACAAGGCCTGAGCGGAGAAGGTGAGCAGCCCCCCGTGCCCGCCCCCCCGGCTTCCTGGGATCTGATCCTCCCGCCCTCCTGGGCCATGTCTGAGAGGTTCTGGTGGGGGCTCCCCACACGCCGCCCCCCTCACTCTGCCCCACCAGCTAGAAACAGGGTGGGGTGGGCTGTGTGTGAAAGGATCGGGGGCAACGCTCTGTTCTCCCCTCTGACTCGCTCCAGGGGTAAGAGTTCAACTGGCCAAACTCGAGTGGACGCAGCTCCCCACACGAATGTCCTAGTCGCGGTGGCTGAACTACACTCATGACCTTTGCAGCCACCTTGGAAACGTGTGGGGGAGATAATTTACAACAGCGGGAGCCTACCCTACTTGCTTTAAGTGAAAAAAATGACGCCCACCTGAAAACTCCATCTAAGTCTCCAAAGGTCACGAAAACTATACAACAATCCTCTAAGCATTTCTTCGCAGTAGCAAGCAGTTAACCCCCAGCCCTCAAGAGTGGTTCTGTCCTGTCCTCGCAACAGCACACGGTGTTGGGAGCTGCCAAGATCCCCGTCCTTCCACGAAGTCACCCACCCAGAAACACCTGTGACATTGTGGCCCCCCGAGGACGGGCAGAGAAAATACAGTGTGTCCGGCAATATTGAAGACAGACATGAACATTTTCCTAGCTGGTTATCTGAAATTCAAATGCAACTGGGCATTCTGAACTTTTATTTGCCAGAGCTGGAGGCCCTAGCCTCCCTCCCCAGGACCCCCAGCCAACGACTGACTGCTGGAGGGCACAATGTCTGTCCCGGCCTCAGGAGGGACAGCTCTCGATGCTGTTCATGCTCCAGGGTTCCTTGTGGGGTCAGACCCGAATCTGCCTCGGGCCCAGTCTTATCCTGCCCCATGCCCTGCGGGCCTCACCTGAGCGCGCTCTCCCACGAAACGGTGGGCTCCAGAAGCCTCGTCCCAGGCCCCCCAGGACCTCCCTTCTGGGTGCCGGGCTGGTCCTAGAAGTCAGGTGGGGTGTGGAGGGGGCTACGTGCAGCAGGGTGACTGGAGGGAGGGGGCGGTGCTGGTACCTCGCGGCCCGCGGCGGCAGCCACCACCCATCCCCGCTGGCGTGTGCGGATACTGCTGGGAGGGGCACCACTGGGGTGATGTCTGGGACCAAGGGCTCGGGCGGGGTCGGGGGGGGAGATAGCAGCCCTAAGGACTGTGCGACCGAGGGGCTGTTGATAAGGCACGATGCACTGAAAAGAGAAAATAGTAGGCTCAGGGCTCTGGATCTAAAGCCAAGGGTCAGGGAAGAGGGTCGCCTGGCAGAATTTGTCGCCTGCGGCCAAAGGCGGACAGAGCTGGAGAGCCGGCGGGGGGCCGCAGCAGAGAGCCAGCAAATGCCCCACGACTGGGGCTCAGGGATGGTGGAGGCCCTGGTCTGGAGCGTTTTCTGGTTTTCATGGTGCTGAGACTCCATCCAAGGCCGATTTCCAGCGTGTCACCGCGGCATCGCTGAACGAGGAGACGCAGTGGCACACGTGGTCGGTTTTCCGAGCGTGCGAGGATTTTGAACTTCCGGATGGCCATGAGCCCTCTGGGCTCACAGAATAGCTCTGCTGTAGGAGGACACCTCCTCTCACTCGAACACCACGCCGGTGTCTCAGAGACTCAAGGCGTGAGCTTCTCTGGGAACTGCCTCTCCCCCCCCCCCCCCCCCCCCCCCCCCCCCC
>NW_022589747.1:226259-228955 GCF_004348235.1 Phoca vitulina
CCCCCCCCCCCCCCCCCCCCCCCGCCTCGTCACTCTCTAAATAAATAAATCTTTAAAAAAAACACTGTATTGCTAAAACACGCGAACGATCATCTGAGCTTTCAGACAGTCACGATCTTCTTGCTGGTGGAGGGTCTGCCCTGATGTTGGTGGCCGCTGACTCAGCCAGGGCGGGGGTCGCTCAAGGTGGGCGAGGCTGTCGCTGTGGTCTTACGAAGACAACAATGAACTGGGCTGCGCTGATTGACTCTTCCTTGCATGGACATCTTCTCTGTAGCAGGTGATGCTGTTTGACAGCACGTCACTCCCAGGAGAACTTCTATCAACTTTGGGGTCCATCCTCTCAAACCCTGCTGGGCTTTATCAACTCGGGTCGTGTGATATTCCAAATCCTGTGTTGTCACTCCAACAATCTTCCCGGCATCTCCACCAGAAGCAGGTTCCATCTCAATCAACGCGTTCTTTGCTCGTCCACCAGAAGCAGCCCCTCATCTGTTTATCCTGAGATGCAGCAAATCAGCCCAATCTTCCGGCCCCACTTCGTACTCTAGGTCTCCTGCTGTTTCTGGCACACCTATGGGGACCCCCCCACTCCAGTCTGGAGCCCCTCCACGTCTTCCGTGGGTGTTGGAATCACCTTCTTCCAAATTTCTGTGAATGCTGATATTTTGACCTCTTGCCATAAATCATGAATGTTTTTCATGGCATCTAAAGTGGTGAATCCTTTCCAGAAGGCTTTCAATTTGCTTTTCCCAGAAACCTCAGAGGAATCCCTGTCTGTGGTTAGTCACGGCCTAACAAAAGCTATTTCAAACTAATAGGACTTGAAAGTCAGAATTTCTCCTTGATCCACAGGCTGCGGAAGAGCTGTCGTGTTAGGCATGAAGCCAACATTCATCTCGTCCTCCATCTCCAGCAGAGCGTTAGGTGACCAGACCAGGTGCACCGTCAGTGAGCAGTAATATTTTGAAAGGAATCCTTTTTTTCTGAGCAATAAGTGGATCTCAGTGGTGGGCTTAAATATTCAGTCAACTGTGTTGTTGAGCACTTCCATTTCTAGAGCACAGGATCAGGAGATCTGACACAATTTGAAGGGTGCTAGGATTTTCGGAAAGGTCAACCAGCACTGGCTTCATCTTTAAGTCCCAGCTGCATTCGCCCTACGGGAGTCAGCCTGTGCCTTGGAGCTTTGAAGCCCGGCACTGACTTCTTCTCTCCAGCTGTGAGAATCCTAGCTGGCATCCGCTTCCAACAGAGAGCTGTTCCATCTGCACTGAAAGTCTGTTGTTGGGCGGAGCCACCTTCCTGAGTTCCCTCAGCCGGATCTTCGGGATGACTTGCTGCAGCTTCTCCATCAGCACCTGCTGCTCCCCTGTGAGATGCTTCTTTCCTTAAACCTCATGAACCCACCTCTGCGGGCTCCCAGCTTTTCCTCTGCAGCCTCCTCACCTCCCTCAACCTTCACAGAACCGAAGAGTCAGGGCCTTGCTCTGGGTGAGGCCTTGGCAGACGGGAGTGTTGCGGCTGGGTCAGTTCGCTGTCCCGATGACTAAAGCTGTGTCCATGTCAGCAATAAGGCTGTTTCGCTCTCCCGCCAGTCCTGTGTTCACCGGAGTAGCATTTGCAATGTCCTTCAGGAACTATTCCTTTGCCTTCACAACTCGGCTCAGTGTTCGGTGCAAGAGGCCTCGCTATGGGACTATCGGTTTTTGACACGTCTTCCTCACTGGCTCAATCATTGCTAGCTTCTGACTTTTTTTTTTTTTTAATTTTATTTATTTATTTGACAGAGAGAGACACAGCGAGAGAGGGAACACAAGCAGGGCAGAGGGAGAGGGAGAAGCAGGCTTCCCGCTGAGCAGGGAGCCCGATGCGGGGCTCGATCCCAGGACCCCGGGATCATGACCTGAGCCGAAGGCAGACGCTTCACCGACTGAGCCACCCAGTCGCCCCTCTAGCTTCTGATTTAAAGTGAGAGACATGTGCCTCTTCCTTGAACAAATAAAGGCCACTGTAGAGTAATTAATTGGCCTAATTTCAATCTTGTTGTGTCTCAGGGAACAGGGAGGCCCGAGGACAGGGAGAGCGATGGGGGATGGAGCAGTCAGAACACATTTTGGGACCAGGTTCGCCATCTTCCATGGGCGCAGTTCGTGGCCCCAGTACAATGACAACAGTAACCTCAAAGATCACTGGTCACAGATCACCACGGCAAATACAGTGATCACAGAAAAGTCTGAAGTATCACGGAAATTACCAAAATGTGACCTGGAGATGTGAAGTGAGCAAATGCTGTTGGAAAAAATGGTGCCGGGAGACTTCCTTGAACAGAATTGCCACAAACCTTCAGTGTGTAAAAAACCCACAATAATCCGTGAAGTATAACAAAGCGAGTGTATGCTGGGTAAAAGTAACACTCAGAGATTCTGATGGCTGTTTCATGAAAACGGACACTGAGGTCTGGGTCCCCGAGTGCCATCATGGCCCCCAGTTAGTGCAGGGGCATATTGGGGTGAGGCGGCCTCCGTCTGCCTCACACAGGATCTGCTCGTTCCCTGGACGCACCCGGAGATCCTGGGTGCAGGATCGGAATGGACTTACTTAGTAGCTATTGGAGGAACCCTCACAGTGGTTCCCTGACCCATAGAGTTTGTAATAGGAACGGCCAAGTGCAAGTCCCCGAGACTGCTGCACGC
>NW_022589747.1:229355-235483 GCF_004348235.1 Phoca vitulina
GCACACCCACCCACATGCACACTCACACAGGCACACACGCACACGTACTCACCCATGCACACACACCCCCACACGCACACTCACACATGCACACACGCACACGTACTCACCCATGCACACACACCCCCACATGCACACTCACCCCCACTCACACACACACACACACACACTCATCCACCCGTGCATGCACACTCATGCACGCGCACACGCGCACACACCCACCAGCCAAAAGAAAAGCATCAGTCCTGAGAAGAACACAACAGAAATTGTTGTGTTCTTAGAGACTTCAAAGTTCAGAGTGGTGGGTCACATCTTGTCACCATTAAATTCTCCACGCTGGTCCACATACAGACCGATGGGACCAGGGAGGAGGACGGCAGGCTGCCCAAACTCAACTCAAGGGGGGCCCAGGTGCAGCTGCTGTGTTGGAGGGAGCTCCTGCTCGGCGCTGCTCACGACAGGCAGCTACTGACCTCGCAGGTTGATTGTTATGGTCCGAACATGTCCCCGAAAGTTCATGTATGGAAGCCCTTCCCCAACGTAATGGTATTTGGAGGTGATCAGGGTTAGACGAGGTCATGACGTTGGTGCCCCGAGAAGGAGACGAAGAGGCGGGAGCTCGCGCTCTCCCCGCCGAGGCTCAGACGGCGTCTGCAGGCCAGGAGGAGGATCTCACCGGAACCCGACTCTGCTGGCGTCTTGAGCTCAGACTTCCAGCCTCAGAACAGGCAGAAATGTCTGGGGCATTTTATGACGGCAGCCTGAGCTAAGACATTCGTTTTCTCAAGACCCCTCAGGAAGGAAGAACAGGGTGGTCTGCACTCACACGAGACCTGGGCTATCTGGCGTTACACAGAGTGGCCGTATTGAGGACACCGGGCCGGATGCACCGGAGCGAGCAGGGCCAGGAGCTGCGCTGTGTGGGTGAGACGCTTCTCTCTAGAGAAGATCAGGGGCCTGCCACGGCAGTGAAGTTTGTGGGGGCCCAGCGGTCTGGGACACGCCAGGACAATCACTTTAAAGTGACAAACGATGGTGCCTCCTCTTATCACCAGAAAACGTGCATCCTGTGCAACGGCCTCCTCAGATGGTGGAAGCAGCCTATTCTGCGCCTGGCAACACCATTCCAGCTTATCTACCGGATGAAATGGAGGCTGACAGTTTAAGCAGAGCCAGAGCAAGAAAGGGCTCTGCATTGGGTCCAGATGGCGCTATAGCTGGCCGTGACCATGAGGTCCCGTGAGCCGGCAGGCTTGCGCGGAGATGGGACACGGTGCAGAATGCGGCAGAACCCCGAGAGGAGAGTCAGAGAGCAGAACGGGACCAAGCTCCTGCCGCCTCAGCGCCTCGGCAGAGAACGAACCACCACCGCACGCCACCGGGCCCTGGGATAGATGGAGCAGCTGACCGCGGGACACCGAGCGCCTGCGTGGCCAGAACAGCCTGGCCCGAGCTGGGTGCCACGGGGCCCACTGAGTCATCATATCAGGGGCCCGGCGGCCATCCCTCGTTAGATGGAGGTGGCCCGTCTAGAATCAGAATCAAGGTCGGCTGCAGGAACAGGTGGCCCAGACCCTCCGGTCACCTACTGCGCTGGCAGGGAGGCCCCCGTGCCTCTCCCTCAGCTCAGACGTGTGTGGCCTCACAGCAGGGGCTTCCCTTTGCCCAGCTGCGGGGGGAGTGAGAACCCAGCCAACGCTGGCTTCATGGACGGGTCAGTTCGGTGTGTTGGTGCAAGCTGGAAATGCACAAGAGCCCCACTCGGGGTGGCCCTGGGAGACCGTGGTGAGGACAGATCCTCTGGAGCGTTGGCGTTTTGGTCATTGCACATGGTTATTCACTTTGTGTGGAGCGAGAAGTGGCCCAAAGTAAAGATGTACATGGACCCACGGGCAGAGGTGAGGAGCAGCCTGCAGGCACCAGACCGCGAGGACCATGAGTGCTGTGGGGAAGAGGGGCGCAAGCTGGAGACTTACCCCCCACCAGGAGCCAAGTGCCACAGAGGAGGCCACAAATGATCAGGTGGAGGGGAGGACGCCAGAGGCTCCCGATGTCAGCTCGGGTTTGCACAATGCCCCCCTAACGAGCAAGCATGGCGCAGACACGGAATGTGCGTGCGTGCCCCAGGCTCGGGCGGCGAGGAGTATCATGTGCGGTCTTGGGACCACCTGCGGACGTCGGGGCTATAGTTCACCTCGCCAAGCCTCCAACCGTAGGTTCCCCCACAATCCTGGGACACTGCTGGGATGGAGTGAGCTTGACGTGAGTGCCCAGTAGATCTGAGCCACGCTAGGGGCAGCGGAAGGCAGTGCGTGTGCCTGGCACCCCCCCACACACACACCAGGCGGACCCACCCAGCCCCCAGCTGCTGTGAGAGCTGGAAATGCCTGGGAGGTTATCCAAGGACTCTGCTCTGCGGTACGGAAGGCTGGCCTCCTTCATCCTGCAGAGCTCCCCGGGGATCGGGCTGAACCCACCTCTCGGCTGGCGTGGGCCCTCTCCTGCCTGCCTCCCAGGCTCTCCAGGGAGCACTCCCTCCATAAGCCACTCTCCCCGGAATCCCACTCAGCCTCTACATCCGGGGAGCCTGACCTGAAACAGACACGGGGTACTGACCCCTCCGCACGGCACCTGGCCCCGGCCCTGGACGGGATTGCGGGAGTGACAGCGTGGCCCCTGGCTCCGCTCCTTTAAGCATCCTGTGCTCTGTAGCAAAACCTTTCTGCTGGGAATTCCTACAGTGGGCCCTGTTTCTCCCAAACCCTAACAGCACGGTCCTGCGCCCTCACCTGCTCACAAATGGATCATGACAGAAACCCTGGCTGTGGTGTTTCCATCCTGGCCTGTGTGATCTCTGCGGCATCGGCACCTAGAGTCATCTTCGAGAAGCACACCCTGAGTGATAGAACTACCTGATCAAATGCCTCAGAGGATTCGGGGCTAGGACTCCAGGAAGCCGGAGACCCCGGAGATGAGCGACACTGGGCTCTGAGGAGGCTCCCCTGTGTTCTTTTGTCTTCCCTGGCCTCCCCCAACCCTGCTTCACACAGAGAGCCCAGTGATGACGACAGGGAGGGATTTCCAGCCATGGCACCAGCAACGGCCTAGGCCACGGCCGGACCGAGGGTGCAGGGAAGGATGCTGAATCTGGGGTGGCCAGAGGGCGTGGGGCCCTGAGGCTGGAGTGTGGGCTGCCCGCTGAGGGTCTGGCTCTACGCCCGAGCTCTAGAAGCATCTGTGCAGCGGGGAGGCACGTCTGGATCTACACGTGGGTGACCCACACTGCGAGCAGTGAGGAGGATGGACGTGGACGGTATAGCCCACAGGCATGAGGCATGAGGACAGGAAGGCAGAGCGACTGCTTGGGGCCCGGTGGCCCTAGGTCCTTTCCAGGAGACTCAGAAGGCCAAGGGGCACAGGGGAGGGACGTGTCTGGCTGGAACTCATGGGAAGGGCTCTTTCTCTCTGGTTGCAGGCAGGCAAGCCCAAGGAGGCCGAATGGCAGTCGCTGGACTCACAGCGGCTTGTCTGTCCACTGTGGGGCCACGCGCCGCCCTCCCCGGGGAGGGCGGCAGCGATGACCAGGATGCACAGAGCTGGCCGGAGGGGTGGACAGGGCAGCGGGCTCCTCCTGGGAGGTACCAGGGCACTAGCAGAGGCCAAAGGCAAGGGGTAAGGCGGCGGAGACCTAGGAGGCGAAACCGGGCATGAGGGAACAGGGAAGGTCAGGGCCAGGTCACCCAGCTACGGGCCCTGCCGCAGCGTCCCTGGCTCTTGGGCCGGTGGCCACTGTCTCTTGTTGTGGACTTGGCCAGGTCATGGGTTCTTGTCCCGGTCCGGGGGCACACACCACAGAGCACAACACCCCCCAGGTTGTGGAGACCCAGGAGCCCGGGGCGGAGCCGGAGGCTGAGCCGACCTCCACGCCCGCTGTGGAGGACGAGTGTTGAGAGGGCTTCAAGGAGACCCTTCCAGTGGGCAGGGGTCCGGAGGGAGCCAGGCAGACCCTGGGGGCTGTGGAAGGACGCTGGTGCCTGTCCCTGCTGATCCGGGCTAGTCTCCTGACTGTTGGGCTGTATTTGGAAGCCTGTTACACGTTCCTAAGAAGAGCAAGTTTGTCTGAGCCTCTGCTGGAGGAGGCTGACGCCCAGCTGTGTGGACCCAGAGGCCATCTGCAAAGCTCTCTGCGGCCCGGGGACCCTACTGCGCCTGGGGGGTCCAGGCAAAGGGTGGGCGAGGGCCGCTGGCGGCCACCCTCCCTGGGGAAGCATTCCATTTAATTGTGCCGGTCCTGGGACCGCAGGGCTGGGTGTCCACGACGCTCCTTGCACAGGGGGCCGCCCCCAAGCGTACACTTCCGTGCCTGAGGCCTAGCGGTGGCTTGGGGTGCCCTGCTGCCCGCCCCCCAGGATGCACGAGGTGGGACTGTGAGGGAGCAGGGGGAGCAGGCGGGGCGGGGGGCTCCCGGGTGCCGAGGCTGCAGGGGGTCTCACCCACGCCCTCAGGGAGGCTGGATCACAGGAGGGCAGAGGCTCGCCGAGTTCAGTGCACTGCGCTTGGGGCAGAATCGAAAGCTCGGGGATTAGGAGCCCAGGGTCCGGCCTGCTGCTGTTTGCTCACACGATTAGTGTCGTTTCTAAGTAGTTAACAGGTGACGCGTCGGTCGGGGGTTGAGTATGAGCCTGTGTGTGTGCGTCTCTGTGTGTCATCAGGGGAATACCCAGCATTTCTTCATCATCAGCTGAAATCCCCGCCCGCTGGTGGGCCTCTCGGGCGCTATTTTAATAGCCAGATGTCGCTCATTTTCATTGGACTTCTTATTTACAACTATGCATTGGTGTTTTTCACAGTGTGCTCAGGGGCCACCATGCCCGCAGGGGAGCCTGGGGGCTGCATGGGCCAGAGATGGGGGAGAGGGCCGGTGCACCCCCAGGCATGCAGGCCTCCATGCGTGGGTGAGACCCCCGCGGCTCTGGGCAGGGCCCTCCGCAGGGTGGGGGGAGCCACGTGGCGGGTTTGATCGGAGCCTGTCTGAGGGTAAATGATGTCATTCTTGGGCAGGGGTGACCGCCCCGCGTGAGGATCCTGCGTCCTCTGGAAAAGACTGTGTCATGGGGCGGGGGGCACGCATTCTTTCCCTCATCTGGACACTTGCAGGACCGTTTTGATCCTCTGTTCACAGTGGAAGCACAGCGATTCCGGAAAGGCCAGCGCACGAGGTGACGTGCCACGAGGCTCCCGCCCTGCTTGGGCCTGTGAGCCTCCCCCACCCCAGGAGGTGTGCTGGGGGCTCCCAACACGCACAGCAGCCCTGGAGGCACTTTATGGGGGGACTGAGGTCTGGATGGATTTGCAGGCTGGGGAAGGCCTCCCTGCTCCGAGCGGGAAGGGCAGGCTTGAGACTGAAGCCTGGGAGCCACCTCAGCAGAAGGGCAGAGCTGGGAGGAGAGGGCAGTGGTTGGATGTGGAGATGGGGTCCTTCATTCCCAGGGGCCAGGTCAGTTCTGCTCTTTGGAGCAGCAAGAGGCTTCAGTTTTCTCCCACCCTTCTCCTCCTCTGGGGCAAAGCAGGGGTCTGCTGGGCCTCACGGGCGGGAAGCACGGAAACCCAGCTGTTGTCGTTGCCCTTGCCCTGTGGGGCAGTCAGTGACCGGTCCGAGCAGGGCAGCCCCACAGCTGGAGGGATGGGCCCCTCCCTTCCTGGAGGGCATTGCCAGGAGCACGTGCATCTACCGGGAACCCTGGGACATCTCAGACCGCCCCGCCTCAGGAGCTCCTGGCTCCCTGTGAGTCCCCAGCTGATTTACCTCTGGCCACAACTGCGAGAAGTCTCCACGCCCATCCTACAGGACCCACGCTGCTCTGACTCCCTTTGCAGACCAGGCAAGCAAGGCCAGAGCCACTCAGACCTCAGCGGCCTCGAGGGAGACCTTGGCAGGAACACCTCTGGTCCACTACTTAGGAACCAACTCACAGCCAGGCTTCTAAAACTCACTCTGCCCCGCTCTGTCCCCGCTCTGCCCCACTCTGCCCGGCTCTGTCCCCCTCTGTCCGGCTCTGTCCCGCTCTGCCTGGCTCTGTCCCGGCTCTGTCCCGCTCTGCCCGGCTCTGTCCCGCTCTGTCCGGCTC
>NW_022589747.1:235493-279896 GCF_004348235.1 Phoca vitulina
GCTCTGTCCCGCTCTGTCCCGGCTCTGTCCGGCTCTGTCCCGCTCTGCCCGGCTCTGTCCCGCTCTGCCCGGCTCTGTCCCGGCTCTGTCCCGGCTCTGCCCGCTCTGTCCCGGCTCTGCCCGGCTCTGCCCGGCTCTGTCCGGCTCTGTCCCGCTCTCTCCGGCTCTGTCCCGCTCTGCCCCGCTCTGCCCCGCTCTGTCCCGGCTCTGTCCCGGCTCTGTCCAGTTTCTGGCCAGTTCTGCAGATGCACAGGGAAGACCGCCTGTACCTCTCTGTCTCCATCCGGCTGC
The DNA here is from genome assembly GCF_004348235.1 of Phoca vitulina. NCBI lineage: Eukaryota > Metazoa > Chordata > Mammalia > Carnivora > Phocidae > Phoca > Phoca vitulina. The sequence goes on from NW_022589747.1 coordinate 235,785, forward strand.
CACAGGAACAGACGTGGGCCTGGCCGGGGCTCACTGCTGGTCCCCTCGTCCTGCTCCTGCCCCCAGGTGCCCCAGGCGCCGCTGCCCCCCCCCGCCCCGGGACATGCTGGACCAGAAGGCGGGGACACAGGCAGCATGCTCACTCGCCTCTGCCCTCAGGGCCTCTCCAGCCAGCCCCCCACGGTGTCCTGCAGGCCACCTCTTGGGACAGCTGGGGCTGCGTGCACAAAGCCAGCGGCTCCTGGCTGAGGGGGCCCCGGGCAGCCTCATCCTATTTCTGAGCTTCTCGTTCCACGGGGCATTGTGCCCTGGCAGCTGGAGGGCCCGACTTCAGGGGGCTCCATTCTACACACTACAGAACTGAATTTTGTTTCCCCGAATTCATATGTCAGAAGCCCTAACCCCCAGTGTGACGGTATGAGGAGGTCGGCATTTCGGAGGTGACTAGGGCTGGATGGGGTCACCGGGGGTGGGGGCATGAGCAGAGGATGCCAGAGCCCTCTGTGTCTCTCCCAGGTGAGGACACAGCGGGAAGGTGGCCCCCACCAGAGCCTGGCCCCGCTGACGCCCCGACCCGGGGCTCGAGCCTCCAGAGCTGTAAGAAGCAAACAGCTATTGCTGAAACCCCTCAGTGTATGGCATTGGGTTATGGCTCCCCTAGCTAAGATGGGGGGCCGCCCCCTACCAGCTTTCTTCCTGGAAAGTGCTCCCCAGAGCCACCCAGGGAAGCTGACCGCATGCACTGTGGAGCCCCCTTCCTGTCCCGCCCTGGGACAGCGACCAGCTCCCCTGGCTGCTCCTGGAGAGGGTTGGCTCAGCACAGAGGAGGGAGGGAGCCACACACAGAGGCTTTCGAGGGGGCTCCCAGGGCCCACTTTCCGGCCACGCAGGAGGGGTGGCCGTCGGGAGACGGAGCTCCATGCCAAGGGAATGCACCTGCCGTGGTGGGGCCGCAGGCTGGGGAGGGGGCGCCGGCAGACACAGTCCTGCCCCCAAGCGGCTCCAGAAGCCATGTAGGGACTGACACAGGCGTGAGGAAGCCGCCGGTACGGAGAGGGGTGACAGCGGAGGGGTGACTGCCGGTGAGGGGTGAAAGGTCAGCACAGGCAGCAGAGCTGCGTGCAAGCAGAGGAGAAGAATCGGCGCCTCACTCCCTCCAAAGCCACCAGGACGCTCTGCTCCTGGGAGCCTGAGGTGGGCACAGCGCAGCTCAATGGTTAGGGACACCGCTGAAGGCGTGAACAGGGCACCGCTCGCTGCCCCGGGGCAAATGACGCAGGGCTGGAGCCGATGGGCCGGCAGCCGAACCTGCGCTCCTTTGATGACCCTGACACCAAGCCGGCCTCCCCACCACTCCACCCAAGACGTGGGTCTTCTGCCCAGCCCCCCGCCTCCCTGCACCGGCGCCTGGCTCACTGACCCGAGAGAACAGCAGGCCCCAGGCCCCAGTGCTCACAGTCACCAAGCCGCCTCTCTGCTTGGGCCCAAGACGCCACCTCCCCTCTCCCCAGGTAGCCTCCCGGGGGCCCCTTCGGGCAGGATTTCTCATACGAACTCCGGCCACCGCACCAGCAGATACGGGACTCGGTTCGGGCCTCGGCCCATCTCGCCGGCCCCGGCTGCAGGCGCCCTGGCTCGGGCTGGCTTTTTTTCCTCTAACATCATCAACTCTGCCGGGAGCCGAACCAGCTCAGTGTTTGTGCTGACCTCGTCAAGTCACAGAAGGAGAAGTGAAGACATGTGAGGAGGAGACCATGCCAAAGGGACTGGATCCCGGCCCTCTCCCCGACCTCCCCCGGTCTGCCCTGATCCCTGGCCCGGGGCTGCCAGCCCGACCCCCCCCCCCCCCCGCCAGGCCTGGCACCAGCTCTGTCTCCTTGCTCACTGCCTGGGCACATGGCTGGCTGCAAGGACGTCTGGATTTCTCTTGTGGAAAAAGTAACTGTTCTCTGCTCCTTGCCAGGAGCCATGGTCCTCCTTCTGGAGGGATTCCTGTGAAGAAGTGTGGGGTCTGGGGCCTGTCATGGTGCCCGTTGAGGCCTGCCTCATAGCCTGGCAGCTGGTTCTGCCCACTGAGACCCCAGGCCCTCAACCCCTCAGCTGGGGCTCCAAATTCCCCGGACCCCCAGCCAGCAGTTGGCTGCCAGGCCTCTGGCAGCCTACTTTCCAAGTCATGGGGCTGGAGCCTGAAGCAGCAGGAGAGGGCCTGGTCTGCCGGGAAGAAGGAGCCTTGCTGCCGGACACACTCAGTGCCCTGGGCTCCCTCCCCAGCAGGCCTTCCCTAAGGGGCTTGTGCACAGAGTCCGATTCTGGGGAGCCAAGGCTGGTCCGTGCTGAACAAACCACAACCCACACTTGTGGGGAAGCCCACGAGCTGGTGCATTACCTTTTCCTTCTTGGTGACCTCCATCCTGGCTCGGTCATCCAGCATTTGTGCGGCGGCCCGCTCGCGTGAGCTGGGACCCCTCAGTGTTCCCTGACAGCTTCCGAAGCAGAAAGACCCCAAGGCGTCTGCCAGCCGAGGAAGGATCCGAAGGGAGGCTATGGTCCACCTTGCAGCCACCTTCTGGCTTGAGCTTCAGGCACAGAGTTTCCTCCTTTTCATTGTTGACCAGCAAGCCGGCGAGCCTTCTCTTCGGAGACGCAGCTGGGACCCTTCCCCACCAAGGCCCGTCCGGCCAGCGCTGGAGGCCGGGGCTGGCCAGCGCCGGGCAGCCTTCTCTCCAGGCTGTGCCAAGCTGTGGTGGCGCGGCGTCCTCTGGACAGACTCAGCAGAAAGGGTCTGCTCCCCTCCTGTGGCCGGGGACAACTCTTGAGTAATCAGGTTGTGACTGTGTCCCTCTCACACCCCAACCTGCTTTCCCCGGGCTCCGGGCCACCCAGCACTTCCTGCTCCGACCAGGTGTGGAGCGGGGAGTCCCCCCACGGGGCCTTCTGTGCTCCCCGAGAGGGCCCGCGCTGCCATGGCAACCCGGAGCAGGGCCCCTGCGCTGGCGGCCTCCAGCCTCGGCAGGGCTGACCATCCTGTCATTAGAGCTGCCATGCAGAAAACTGAGGCTGATGGCAAAGGCCTCCATCCCCATCACCATAGTGACGGCCCGATCGCCCCGTCACCGCGGACTTCGCCACCTGTCCAGTTCCCAGGGCAGGGTCACGGCGTCTTCCAAACTCATGTCCTAAGGAGCAGAGGCCCCTGCGAGTGTGGAATCCAGAGGAGACGGAGCAGGCAGCTTAGCCACCCGTGAGCTCTGGGGCTGCCCTCCCTGCCGACCTGAGCCGGAACCGTGGGCCTGCACAGAACAGAGGCCCTCGGTCCCTGGGTCCTCAGCTCAGGACGCTTGCACACCCACTCGCACCCGGAGCGACGGGACCCCGGGAACCCAGCGGGAGGCCGGGTGCTGGAGCTCAGCCATCGGGAGCAAATGGCGGGAGACCAAGGACCATCTCAACCGGAGCTTCTGGCCTCAGCCTCTGAAGCCTGGTGCGCTTCGCCCTCACAGCACGTCTCAGCGCTAGCACGCTGGGGGACCGCGAGTGGCTGGTGGCTGCCGTAGGGGAGAGTGTGATGGGAACAGAGCAAAGCGGGGTCAGGACCAAGCCCGGGGTCCGGCAGAGGGAGCGAGGAATGGCCAGTGAGACTCTCCAGATGGGCGTGCGGTCACATTTCAAGCCAACTTCCTACTGATGGTCATCCAGGCAGCTCCCCTTCTTCAGATGCACATGTTTCTTCCGGATGATTCCTAGAGGCTGAACTGCTAGATCAAACGCTCTGCACATCTTACATTCGGGTAGATGAGTTTATAGTCCTCCCTCAATGGCTATGCCAATTTATTAATCCTTCCACCGACATGAGGGGTTTGGCTCCACGCTTGGGATTATAAATCTTGATAATTTTTTGCTGATCTGTTGTCTCATCATTTAAACTGCAAAGCGCTGGGTCCTTTTCGTCGGGTCACTGGTTATTTACATTTTTCTCTAAGGATGATTTGTTTATACTTTTTAACTATTTTGTTATTGAATTGTCTTTTACCTTTCAATTTGCATAACGGGGTTTTTCATGTTCCATTTCTAATACCTACTAATCCTTTGTGGAATCCCCCGTGATGTCTCCGGCAGTCTATCCTAAGCTCAAACTTGATCACTGGTGTCTTCCTCACGCAGAAGCTTTTCCTTCTTATGAATTTCAGTCTTGGCCTTCTTTATTGTTCTGAGGTTCATGTCTTGTTAAGAAAAACATTTCCCATCCAAAATTGGAAAAATGTCTTCCCACATTTCCTTCTAATATTTTTCCTTTTTTTTTTCTTTTTTTACTGTTCAGCACTTTGGTCCTTACGGGACTTGTTTTTATGTGTGGTGTGAGGTAGCTGTCTAATGTCTGTTGGGTAGGTGATCGTCTCCCCACTGATGTGGAATGTTGGCGGCCCAGGGTTCATCCTGCACTGTCTGATTTTTCTTTTGTAAGGGAATGGCTTGGCTCTGGTCACCTTGCAGGAGTAGCCCCAGGCTATGAAGTCAGGTCTGGAACCGCAGCTAAGCTGAGCCTGTCACGTAACTCTGTGCTCCTCCGGGAACTGAGGACAGACTAGCGACTGGCTCAGAGACCACTTCCCACTCTCCTCCCCGTCTGCCCGGGAGGCGGTCCGGAGGCTTTCCTCTAGTCTCTGGGCCTGAGATGTGAGGCTTTCTGCCCGTGCCCTGTGGGGTGTGGCTGCTATCTAGAATGGGCTCCCAGTCAGGGGAGATGCTGTGATTTGGGGGGGCAGGCAACTGTCCCCTTTAGTTGGGATGTTGTCCTCGGCAGGGCACAGGACAAGGAGTGGTCTCTTTGGTGCTCCTTCTTTGCTGTCAGTAACAAATTGCCTGAACGCAAACGTGGCTCTTCATACTCAGCCTGGCCTCAGCTCTGCCTGAGTGCAGGACGTCTGTCTGTCCATTTGTTAGGCAGGAAGCTAGACCGAGTGACAGGTGGATGGACCTCAGACGTCCTGGGGTCCTGCTGGAGAGCCCCAACCGAGGACCGCCCAGGGACCACCCCAGTCCACCCATCGAGCAGTCAGTTTGTGGTTACAACCTCCCGGTGGCAGAGGAAGAGTTAAGTCTGTTGTCTTGGTGCACTTGTGCAGAAAGCAACCGTTTGTCCTTACCCGACCTGTGTCTCCAGAACAGAAACACTGTTGTGGTTTCCTACCCCTTGCAGGCATTTTGAATACTTCTAGAGAAAGGACAGTGCTTAGTTGGCTAATGATTATATAACCCAGGCCTGTCACTCAAATATTGCAACCCTAGGACCCAAGCAACAGAAAACATTGATATAAGCCCACACCCTAGACCTTCCGGGCCTTTGTCTCTCTCCACCTGCCCCGCCTCCCTTGGAGTGTACTTCAGTAAAACTTTGCTCTGCTTTCCTACCCTTTCCTTTCGCTGTCCTGTCATTCTTCCCTGGGGCGAAAAGAACCTTTCCTTTCCCAGCTCACTGGCAGCCAATTCACACTCTTGCAGTTGGTGTAACTTTGTAACTGTCCGAAAACCCGTAGGACAAGTATCCCTTTCCCCCCCTACATTTTCTTTACCATAAGCCTTTCCTCTTTCATATAAATCTTCGAATCTACTCATCCTCCCTCACAAAATAATGCTGTTCATTATTTGTTGAAATGCACACAGTTCGTGGACTTAGGCATCTGAGGGAGCACACATCTGTGTGTCGCGTCTCCTCACTCAGAAATGTGGCCCCTTCCGTGGCCCGTTCCGCTTGTTCAGGTCTACCTTCCCGTCCTTCGGGTGAGTTATTTTTCTCACACAGATCTTCCACCCTTTCTGTTGGATTTATTCCTAAAGAAAGGCCATGTATTTATTAGAAGGGGAGTCGTCATTACAACCCATGCTGGCTGAAAGGTGAGATGCACAGAGCCCTGTCGTGTCCAGCCGCCGTTTGCTGAGATCGGGGGCCGCACGCAGGGATGGCGTCAGGATCACCCCTTCCACACGAGGTCCCTGAGGCTGGGCGGGATGAAGGACCGGGCTGCAGAGGCCGGCCTGGGGCCGTCCCCCACCATTCCTGGCGCCGCTGCTGCGGACAGAGGCCGCCCCTCACGCGGCTTCCGCGGCAGCGGCCCGGCATGTCACCCGACCCGGCCCCGCCAGAGCCCTGGGGCGGCCTCCCAGGACACACGTGCCCTAGGGGCTTCTGGAAGCGGCAGGACCTCTGCGCCGTCAACTCCCCGCCTCCACCGCCCGCCCCCCGCCCGGCCTGGGCGGCAGCTCCCGCTCGTGCGCGTGCCCCTGCTGTTCTGTGCGAGCGGAGGTCTGCCCGCGGTGCTCACGCGAGCACACGCACGGAACCCTCCACGCTTAACCGGAAGTGCGCCTCGATACTGCTCGTGCTTCTCGGGCTTTCCGCAAACCCGGGTGCCTCTCTGGGGGCCCAAACACCGAGTCCTGGGCCTTGCTCTGATTGGACGGCCTACCCCGGAGGGGCTGCGTTGATTGGCTGAGGCTCGGATCACGTGCCCATCTGTAAACCAATTGCTGCGGCAATAGGGATGGGCTTTTGATTGGCTGAGATCGCTGGGTGCCCACGTGCAAGCAGTGGGGGAGGGCTGGGGGCACTCAGAGGGGGGTTCGGGGGGAGGGGGTGCTCAGCAGTGGGGGGCTGGGGGCACTCAGAGGGGGCTCAGGAGGTGGGGGATGCTCAGCAGTGGAGGAGGGCTGGGGCACTCAGAGGGGGACCCAGGGGGAGGGGGGTGGTCAGCAGTGGGGGGCTGGGGGCACTCAGAGGGGGCTCAGGGGGAGGGCGTTGCTCAGCAGTGGGGGAGGGCTGGGGGCGCTCAGAGGGGGGCTTGGGGGAGGGGGTACTCAGCGTGGGGGGATTGCTGAGGGCACTCAGAGGTGTGCTCAGGGGGACTGGGGAGGCCAGGGAGCCTTCAGTGGTGGGGGCACTTAAGCCCCAGCTGGGGAGGAGGGCTGGCTGGGGAGGAGGGCTAGGTGTGGTATTCAGAGTGAGACTGAGGGGGACTGGGGGGTTGGGGGCCGGGGCAGGCTGATGGCATCAAGTCTGTGCTCCTTGGGCTGGTGAACTACTAAGGAGGTGACAGGACACATTCTCTGCCTTCTTCAGGTCTCCAGCTGCGCCTCAGAACTAAGCTGCCATCACCAGGAGAGAAGTATACACGTTCTACTAAAGTCTTTACAGGTGCACGGGAGCCTTCACAAGAGAACGAAGACCCAGAGAAGTGACCAGAGCAGGAACGATCAATAGCAAACACTCGGGTGACAAAGAAACGCTTAGTGAAGAAGCGAAGTGACAGAGGGGTTGGGGCAGGGAGAGAATGTTGCTGGGAGTCACTGCAAGATGAGGCTTGTTTGCACAGATTTCTCTCCGCCTCATTCCTCTCTGGTGGTAAGAATGTCTTCCTCCTGCGACCCGGAGGACACCTTTCATGTGGGGGTTCAATCTCCCGCTTTGAAGAATAAAAAGGAGGGTCAGGGTGGGCTTCTTGCCTCTGCTGTGTGTCGGGTGCTACTACCTGAAAGCAGTCGATATGTCAAATTGGCACATTTAGGAGTGACAGGCTCTGAAACTCCTTAGGAGGCCTGATCACGTCTGTGGTCCCTTTCAAAGGGTTCCTGTCCTGGGTAAGCTGCAGAGGTTCACGTTACAATTATAGGGAAAGCAGCCCTGGCCTTGGCTGACCGGACGAGGGGGTAGGGGGGCCAAGGCCACGGCATGGCCGGGTTCCCCCTGCAAACCCCCGGCATGCCCCTCAGCTGGCTTTGATCCAGCTCCGTGGGGGTTCCGCTGTGCAGCTAAAAATGGGTCCGTTCGTGAGCTGAGCAAGGCCTTGAAGGTGGGTAGCACCTGCCTGCCCAGCAGGGGTGAACTCACAGGCCTGGGCCGCTCGTCATGGGCCAAGACATCTGTGCTCTTCCCTGCAATCTTTCCCGTCCCCGTCGTTTCAGACTTGCAGAACAGTACAGAGCATTCCTGGGTACCTGCATCCCGACTCCTTCAATTTACCATTTGTGCGTTACCCTTCGTATACATCCTATACACATCCGATTCCTGCAACCAAGAATTCTCTTACATAACCACAACACACTGATGGAAACCAGGAAATTATAAGACATACGGTAGTATTTTCCACTCTGCAGACCTCACTCAGCTTGTCAGATCTCTGCTTCGTGCAGGATGCCTGATGCCTTTAACCCGGGATAATCTCTCGTTTTTGTCATAAATGATAACAATGCCTGGAAATATCATGGTTTTTACTTGTTAAACATCTACTAAGACAGGAGCTTGGAATATAGTGTATTACCATTCCCAGCAACACACCGATGGAAAGGGTTATATTTCCAGTTTTACAGTAGACTGAGAGAGGTTAGTGCTTTGTTCACCTTTATGCTTTGGGGCTTGTGGACTGAATCCGAGTTGAGTGACGGCTGGGTGCTGGAGTGGAAGGTGGGCTTGCTTCTCAATAAGAGGGATGATGGGGTTGGGGAGTTTGCAACCACATAGAGAGGTGGAGGTGGGCCCAGGCCAGAGAGGAGGGGAGAGCCTCTGGGTGTGGAGCTGGCCTGTGCTGGGTGTTGGGGTGTTGACTCGCAATTTCCTGGACCTGAATCTGTTTCTATGTCTGTAAGGTGCTGATCAAATCCTCCTCTCTTCTGTGAGGACTGAATGAGGTAGCACATGGGGAGTGCTTGGTGTAAGGCCAATGGTAAGACATCCACCACTATGGGACAAGTGAACACATTTAAATCTATTCCAAGCAAGAACTGCCCTCCTTGTCCCTCTGAACAACTTTCAGTGGAGAAGGAGAAAAGGGGCTCCGGGGATTTTCTCCAGCAACGGCTGTCGCCCGCCCCCTATAGGACAACGGTGTCAGCACGGCATCTTGGGACCCCCGCCTGGCCTGCTGGTGGGCCTGGGTCTGTGGGTGACTGGCCTGGCGTGGGCCAGTGTCTCTTCTTGATGTTTTGCACCCAAACAGGGGGGATGTGGAAAAGTCCTCTCCACGCTCTACACTTGAAAATATCCAGGGAAGAGGGCTGGTCAGGGGGTAGGTGGCAGGACCTTCCTTCAGACACAGAAACATTTTTCTCTGCTCCTCGGGGCACATTTGCCAACGTCTGGAGACATTCCTGCTTGCCAAACGGCGGATGGGTGCTACTGGTATCTAGTGGCTACGAGGCCTGACGTGCTACCTACGCTGCGTGGGATGGCCCCCAACAACTGGGGACAAGCCCCCATTATCCAACCAAAACAGGAATAGTGCTGGGGCTGAGAAACCCTGATTAAGAGTAATGTGTAGAGTGATGCTGTGGGTTCTTCAAACAGGCTGTCTCTTTCCATCACCTCAGATCTGGCTGCTTCCAGCATGATTGTGTAAGCTTACTGCCAAATGCCAAAGACCAAGTTCCCTTTTATGTGGCCTGTGAGATGCCGATTACATAATACCATTTAATAAACAAGAAATGGGCAAGACGTGGAACTCTTACGGAACTCTGCCTCATTCATCCCCACCCATTGGCAAAGCGTTATTTCAACATCTCAAGGCAAACGAGGCCTTCTAAGTCACTGTGCGCCAGGCTGATCGCGAAGTGTGGATAGGATTTTCTGCCCTTTTGCAGTGACGCATCCCTGCTACCCTTTGAGGTCAGCAGCCTCCTACATCAGTGCCTAGACAGGTAGCGGGCCAGCCCAGGAAGCCCGTGGCCCTGCAGGCTGGTGCTCAGGGGTCCTGCGTGAGCAGGGACGGGGCGGGACGGAGAGCTGGCAAGGACGGGAAGTTTGCCTTCACATCCCTGCAGGAGCCTCTAGAAGAAAAGTGTCCTGACCTTCCCCTTAAAGGAGATTTGATTTACAAAATACAGGAAGGCAATCCTCCCATAAATCAAAGCTCCTTTCTGGGGTTCCCAGAGCACTGGTGTGTGGGTGCTGCTCCGGGTATGTTGTCAGGAGCTGCCCAGGAGGGCTCGGGGCAGTCTGGGAGGGAGGCAGGGAGGGCCTGAGAAGGGAAGGACTCAGGGCACCCCAAGAGGGAGGGGGTAGCCTGGGAGGGCAGAGGGCACCCCAGGAGAGAGGGGGGAGGCCCAGGAGGGGACGGGGCACCCCACGAGGGAGAGGGGAGGCCCCGGAAGGGGCCGGACGCCCCAGGAGGGAGGCGGGAGGCCCCGGAAGGGACCGGACCCCCCCAGGACGGAGAGGGAAAAGCCTGGGAGAACTCGGGACTCCGCATGAGGGCGAGGGCGGCCCCAGACAGGCCAGAGGGGCGGGGCCGGGCTTGCACGCACGCGCATGCGCTGCGCTGTCTTTCCCCCGCTCCTCCCCTCCCACCGCCTTCGTGTTTCCGGCCGCTCTTTTCTGCATCCGGGGCACGAAAACTCTCCGTTGGGGCTCGGGCGGCGGCCCCCGACCGGAACCGGAAGTCGACCCCGAGCCAGGCGGGGTAGCCGGCGTCCGACCCGTCAGCAGCCTGTGGTGGTCCCCGGGGGCGGCGGCCGCGCTGCTCCCTGCGAGCCGGTCCCGGGGGCGGGCGGGCGGGCGGCCCGAGGGCACCATGAAGCTGTACAGCCTCAGCGTCCTGTACAAAGGCGAGCCCAAGGCGGTGCTGCTCAAAGCCGCGTACGACGTGTCCTCATTCAGCTTCTTCCAGAGGTCCAGGTGAGCGGGCCCGGCGGCGAGGCCCCGGGGGTCGGGGGCGGCCCGCGGGCGGGGGCGGGGTCCTGGGGGTCGGAGGTGGCCTGGGGTCGGGGGAGGCCCGCGGGGCGGGGTCCTGGGGGTCGGAGGTGGCCTGGGGTCGGGGGCGGGGTCCTGGGGGTCGGAGGTGGCCTGCGGTCGGGGGCGGCCCGCGGGGCGGGGGGATGGGGCCCCGGGGGTCGGGGATGGCCCGGGGGTCGGGGTTGGGTGGGCAGGGGGCTCTCCCTCCCGCACGGAGCCCTGAAATGGCCTCTTGCTCGGTGTGTGGACTGGACCTGCGAGGAATCCTCCTCCTCTCGTTGGAGAAAGGCTTATGCTCTACTAGAACCTTGGTTTTGTGCTTAGTGATTTCCAAATTCTCGTCGTAATAGAATCGCAGGGACACTGTGAATAAGTACAGATTTCCCAGGTTCGCGCTCAGACGTGGTGAACGAGTAGGTGGAGGCCCAGGAATGTGTATTTTAAACCGACGCCTTTCTCCCAGTGATTCTAACCCGGGCGGCCTTGGGGCCACACCTGGAGAGCCAGTTTATGTTATCCGATGGGGTTTTTCTAGCAGTTCAGTAGGAGAGGTATTGTTATGCTCCGTTTTGTGGATGAAGTCACGAGGCCGCAAGAAATTATACCACAACCAGCCAGGAGTCAAACCCAAATTTTATGTTTTTTTCTGATTAAGCTCTGATGGTGCAAGAGGGTGTGTGCTGCAGATTTGGAAGGAAGCATGGGACGTGTAGGGCTTACAGGCGTCTTAAGTATCTCTGGACACCTTAATTGCAAGGAGGTGCGTGTGAGGAGCGCTGCAGACGCTTCAGCCCATTGGTGGGAGGCTGGGATGACTCAGGCACGACAGAGAAGGACCCTACGGGCTCCGAGTCCAGTGGACGCTGCCATCTGGCTCTGTCCTCACTGCTTCTGGGCAGTTGTTCTTGATCAGAGTGTTCTGCTGGCAGGACCGAAAACAGTTCCTGTTGTTGTTTCGTGGAAACGTTTAGCTGCTTTTGGGGCCTTCGGGAAGTATCTTCTTGACGCTTAGCTTTTTCTACCACGGCTTCTGCTCTCTGTTCTGTGTCGTTGCTTTTCTGTGACGGAACGTTTGGTGCCAACTTGGCTGTTTTTCTTCTTCGCTGCCCGTGTATACCAAAGGTGCTCGGGGTTTCAGTGTGGGACCTTTGCCTCACTGCTGTGGGATACCCCTGCCAGTTCGTGATGGTCGACACACTCGGTACTCTGGGCTCGCCCCCACTGGCACCTCTGAAAGCAGCATGTCGCCCACGCCTCTCACCTCCATTCTTCCTGCCTCGTGGCTACCAGACCCTGAGCTGTCAAACCTTCCGATGGGTCTCCAGCTTTTCTTGCCCCTGTATGCAGACTTGTGCAACGAGTGTAAGTCCCCCTGTGTCTGGACACAGTCGTGCTCTGAGCTGTGTCTCTGCTTGGTGTTACTGCAAGGACTTCCGTGTTTGGAGACTTTCTCTCGGTGGGATGATTTTGATCACATCACTCTCTCGAAGGAATGCTGGGCACCAGGTATTGTGCGAAGTGCCATACGCTCCTCACAGCGAACCTGGATTTTGTGGGTTTGGCATGGGGCAGGAAGTAACGGGCTTGGGGGTCACACGGCTCCCAGCCGGGGACGTACACTCCATGGCCGGAGGTCTTCCCTCCACAGAGGGGCTGCCAGAGTCTCGTGAGCCGAACTGTTGTCACCTGTGACTCTCCCATTCTGGCCCATTTCTCTCTCGGGCCCATGAGTGTCCTTTTCCCTCTCAGCCTTTGTACAAGTCACTTCCTCTTCCTCCTTGGCCGCGTGGTTGCCTTCCAGAGTGCCCTGGACGGGATGCCAGGATGAGCCAGCACGCCCGAGGCCGTGTTGCGAGCCGTAGCCCGCATTCACTGCAGACGCGGGTCACGCTGCCGCGTGCGGCCTGCGCAGCGGCGGCATCTGGTTGTGCCCACGCTGGCTTCTGCTGCTCCCCGTGTCCCAAACTGTGCTCTGACCACAGCGTTACCTTGGCTAAAGCCTGTAGAAAATCCCCACGAGGGTGGGAGTGAGTTGTCCTGATGAGCGAGGTAGCCAGTAGATGTGGCTCGAACGGCTGTGAGGATTTGTAAGAAAACAGCGTCTCTCCTCAGTCACTGAGGTCGGGAGGGAAAGGAATGAGACCCAGAAGCCACAGCCCCTTGGTGTCTCCACTCGGAGGTCACCTTCCGTGATGCTGGGGACAAGGTGACAGGAAGAGGTAACACGTGTTATGTTTCTTAGCGTTCAGGAATTCATGACCTTCACAAGTCAGCTGATCGTGGAGCGCTCCGCGAAAGGCAGCAGAGCTTCCGTCAAAGAACAAGGTAAGAGGACCCGCTGCCTCGTGCGTGCGCCGTCCCACTTCAGGCGGCCCGGAGCTCCCCACAGAGGCGCTGCCCCGCGCGGAGGCTGCCAGGACCCCGCTCCTCTGCTGGCCGGTTCTCTCTTCCCTCCTCTTTGTTCTGGTTACGCACAGTTCTGTGCCCACCGTTGGAGTCTGAGCTGCCTGATTCAGTTTTTACCCCAAAGCTTAGACTTGCTTCAGATCGGGGTCTAGCTCTCGTGGAGCAGTAAGTGGGCTTCCTGAATTCTTCTCTTTCCGCCCACGTTGGACACATCGCAAACAAGGATTCCCAACGGATGTGGTAATACCGCATCCTGTGCTCCTTAGGTTTTTGACCAGGAATCCGAAGACTCGTTACGTTTTCTTCTTGGCTCTTACGTTCACTTTTTCATAATTCCGGTTTCCTGTAAGAATCTTGAGGCTCTTCTTTGGGAAGCCTGTGTGACACAGACGACTCAGGAAGGACAGCTGTGTCACACAGATCGCGGGAAGCTCACTGGGCAGAGAGCAGGGCCGCAGCCCGGGGGGCCGTGTGTTGGTGATGCAGATGTCCTTACACCCGGGGGAGGGGGGTCCCCCTGTGTGTGCCCTGTGTGGCCTCCCTGTGCCGCCCACACCGCAGAGGTGAGATTGGACCGTGAACACCGGTGTGTGGTCAGTCTCGCTCCGGGCCTGCCTCCCTGGCGATTGCCGAGAGCTGTGTCCTCCAGCACTGACCCAGCCTCTCCGGTTCTGGGGAGTGCGTGCGCATCGACAGCACATTTGCACCTTGCTTACTTGGGGACGTAAAGACAGAGCCCAGAGAGCGTCGGCAGCGATCCTGACCTCCTCGGCCCTGCTCTCATTTATCGCTGCCCTCGTCTGACTTCAGGAGCTCACGTTCTCTCTCTCCTTTGTTCCTGCATGGTTAGCATCAGGCGGTTCTGCGTGAGCGTCGTTGGGATGAGAAGTTTCTCATTTGTCAGCTGTAATCCTTACGTTCCTTTTTCTCTGGGGGTATGGTTAGCCGTATCCTGTCTGAAACCTTTTGAAAGTGACAAAAATTCGTACCAGGGGATGAGGACTATTTTGTAGAAGAGCCGTACGGACTGAACTTGGGATGATTTGATGACTGGAGAGCAGGGTCAGCAGGACTGCATTTTTTTTGTAGGTGGACCTTCTCTCTTCTCTTCTTCCCTCCCCTCTCCCTCACCCCTCCAGCAGGAAACCTGATGCCCCAAGAGGTGATTTCCTTATACGGGGCCACTCTTGTAGGAACTTTTTTTTTTTATAAGATTTTATTTATGTATTTGACACAGAGAGAGACAGTGAGAGAGGGAACACAAGCCGGGGGAGTGGGAGAGGGAGAAGCAGGCCTCCCGCCGAGCAGGGAGCCCGATGCGGGGCTCGATCCCAGGACCCCGGGACCATGACCTGAGCCGAAGGCAGACGCTTAACGACTGAGACACCCAGGCGCCGCCTCGTAGGGATTTGTAAGCAGTTGGAGGCTGCTCGTCTTGTCCGGGGTCTCCAGCTCAGGAGCAGGACAGAGTGTCTGAGAGTTGTGGCTCTCGCAGACACAGCCCAGCCGGAGCTGGGGCTCCAGGATGTGACTGGGAAATGCAGCTGGGACCGCGTCCCCTGGGCGGTTTTCTGCACCCCTGCACTCCTTTAGAGCCTGGCTTTGCGCACCGGGCCTCTGGGCATTTACTCGTCCTAAGCCGGTGCTGGGCCGTGCTGCTGGCAGCGCTTCGTCCTGCGCTGTCCTGTGTGAGTCTCCCTGAGCGACCAGGCAAGGGCTCAGCAATGTGACACTTTCACGATCAGGGTGAGGATGTCCAAAGCCCTCACGTCACCATGCGCGTGTCTGATCTCTCCCTAGAATATCTGTGCCACGTCTACGTGCGAAACGACAGTCTCGCGGGAGTGGTCATTGCTGACAGCGAGTACCCGTCCCGGGTAGCCTTTACCTTGTTGGAGAAGGTGAGTTGGCAGTGTGGCCGGGCTGGCCTTGGCCACCACTCTGGCCACTCTTCCTGCCTCTGCCTTCCCCGGGGGTGACTGTGGTTCCTGCGAGCCACGGCCGACTCCGTGCTCGGCCCTGTGGCCACCCCCCTCGGCCAGGCCATCCCTGCGCCCCGGGCGCTCCTTTCCCCCAAGTGGGTCCAGCTCTGCCATGGGGCTGAGCGCCACAGTGCTCGTCAGAAATCTCTCGAGGATGCTGGCCTCTGGCCCTTGAGCACTGATCCTTTCACGAGCACGTGAGATCTGCTGGTTGCTTCAATCCAAAGGATCTAGCTCCCTTTTTGAAGAACTGTTTGGGAAAATGAGAGGGAAGGGACCTTTTGTCCTAGAATCGTAAAACCTGATAGAAGTGGAAACCGGTAGTTTAAAATTCTGATACTTTTATTTTTCTCCAGATGAGATTCGTGTCAGGTTGGGTACACTTCATTTTTAATTGCCAGAAATCTTAAAAACTTGAGCCTAGATTTGCCCCTGGCCGTGAGCTGTGCTCCTCCTTCTGGAGCCTGACAGCCTCTCTCGGGCTGTCCGTTCAGGTTCCGTGGCTGCAGGTGCTGATGGGCTCCTCTGTCCTGCAGGTCCTAGACGAATTCTCCAAGCGCGTGGACAGGATAGAGTGGCCAGTCGGGTCCCCTGCCAGCATCAGCTACACGGCCCTAGATGACCACCTGAGTCGGTACCAGGTAGGGGGGACAGAAGCCGCCAGGAGCGGCCCTGCGGGTCACGGCTCTGGGCGACTTCCTGGCAGCCCTGGTGTCGGTGTCCCCCTGAAACACGCAGGGCTCACACTGAGACCTGGAACCCGAGCTCCACGGCGGGCTTTCCCTTCTCTGTTGTGCGTGTGAGCAGCCTGTGGTTGGTGAACTTGGCAAACCCTGTCCGGCTCCCTTGGTTTGAGCTTTGTTTCCAGGTAGTCACTGTACTCCTGATGTTGTTTTGGGCTCTTCCCTAGAACCCCCGAGAAGCTGACCCCATGACTAAAGTGCAGGCTGAGCTGGATGAGACCAAAATCATTCTGGTAAGCGGGAGCGGGGGTGAGCGCATCCTGGAGCTGGGGGAGGGAGGGGACGGTGCCAGGTGCACAGTCAGGCTTGGGGTTGGGGGAGCCCTCATGCAAATGCTTCGCTGGAAGGGGTGGTTGCCTGCCTCTCCCCGAGCGTCTGAGGCCCCAAAGCCAGACCGCCCAGGCGACCCCGGGTCTACGCTGCCTGCACCCGTCTGGGTGCAATACCCCTGTTGCACGAGAGCCCCAGCTGAGACCTGCTGTGGCCCTGATCCCTCCCCGCTGTGACGGTCTCCGTTCTGGGCTTTGCTTCTCTGCCGCTGCTGCCCGCCCCCCACCGTTGGTCTCCAAGCCCAGCAGGTGCCTCTCGCAGGGTGTGGGCTCCGGGGGGCAGGAGAAGCCGCCCGTGCTCGCTAAACACAGACCGGGAGTCCTGAGGCCCGGTCAGGAGAGCAGGAAGGCCGCGTCTTCCCTGAGCGCTCTGCTGGTCGGTAGCTACTGCTTCAGCGTCTCTCTCTCCCTCTCTGTGCCGCCTCCTCTCTTTCTCTCTAATTCCAAGTTCTCTGTGGCACTCGCCGTGTCTGTTCTCTCCTCAAGTTTGGTCCCGTGGCCTCTGCCTGCTCACTGGTCCCTGGCTTCCCACCTGCCACCATTGTGTCTGGACAGTAGCCACCGATCGTGGCTCTTCCGCTTACTGTCCCCCAGGAGCTCTCAGGAAAGCTCTGGGGTCAAGTGCACACTGCCTGGTGCCCATGCAGGTGCCCCACGCGCCGGCCTCCCGACGCCACCGCGCGGTCACGACCAGTGCACGCGTCTCTGACGGGCGTGTGAGCCCTCGGGACCGGGAGCTTGTCCTTATCCACCCCGCTCCCAGTAGGTGGCAGACATGGGACCCCAGTGCCCAGCAGCGAGCGAACCTTGAGTGAGTGGCAAAGGTGCCCAGAAAAACCCCGCGGGCTCTGGCTCGGCCTTCGCGCCCCGCGCCGTGTCCGGGGGTTGGACGCCGGCCTGGGCAGGACCCAGGAGGCTGCGTTCTGCGGAAGTCATCGGGGGGCGCTGCATCCGGCACGCTGCGGATGACGTGGTTTGGGGGCTGTGGGTCGGCAGTGAGGTGTGAGGGTCTGCAGGTGTCTCCGTCTCTCTCCATGGGCTTGTCCGCGTGTTCTCCCCGAGCGCGGGCAGCCGGCGGTGGCCCCCAGTGCCCGCAGACACGGGCCTGGCCGTGCCGCCTCCCCGTGCGGCCCTTCGCCTCGTTCACTTCTCGCGCCGGCAGCCGGGGTCGTGAGCTCTGTGTAGAGAGAGACGACTCGTCCCCCCTCCTGGGCCGGTCCCCGTCCAAGTGCCCAGGCTTGCGCTCCTTGCCCCGATGAAGCCCGAGAGGGGCTCGCAGGTGCTCTGGCGACGGCCGTCCGCGCGGGCCCTCCCCGAGTGCGGCGTTGGAACACGGGCCCTTCAGGCAGCGGGAGGCGGTGTGTCCAGTGGGAGTCCGCGAGTGTCCCGTGGCTGCGAGCGTGGTGGTGTGAGCCTGTGCTGGGGGCGCCCGGGACGGGCTCCGGGTCCTGCTCGGCTGGGATGCTCCCGACGCTCACGTGGGGGGAGGAGCCCCCAGGAGAAGCGCCTCCCGTGACGGAACCACAGGAGGGGCTCGTGTCCGCTTGCTTCGTGGACACAGAGCGTCTGCTTGTTTCTGTGTCCAGCACAACACCATGGAGTCTCTGCTGGAGCGAGGGGAGAGGCTAGACGACCTGGTGTCCAAGTCCGAAGTGCTGGGAACACAGTCCAAAGCCTTCTATAAGACAGTGAGTGCTAGCCCTCCCGCGGGCTCCCGCCACCGACGAGTTCCTAGGACGTTCGGTGACGCATGGGGAGAGCAGAGGGGGTGGCCCAGGCCTGGCAGTAGTGCAGGGTCTCTTGGGCGCAGGGGGAGCCGACGTGGGCAGAGGCCTGTCCCCACCCTCCCCCCGGCTCCGGCTGCTCTCCCTGCGCCCCCGGCCTCGCATGTTCCTGCTGCCCGCTGAGCGGTGAGGCCTCCAGGCTTCCCAGAGCGGCCCTTCCACTTCTGTTCCCTTTGACAGAAGTGGCGCACTGGCGTGGCCCGCAGCAGGGCCAGGCACGCACCTGTGCTTTCCTGTGAGCCTGGGAGGGACACGGCCATGGGGCTCGGCGGGGGGCGCGCCTGTGAACCAGTTCTCTAAGGACATTCTCAGAACAACCCCTGCGCACGGGGTCGGGTGGCGCTGGGGGACCCAGGCTGGTGCAGAGTCAGACGCTCGGTCCACCTGCAGGTGCTCTCCATCCCCCCAGCCCACTCCGTGGCCCCTGCCTCCTGGCCCCCACCCCCCACCCCAGCCTGTGGGCCGCCGTGGGGCTGCCTCCGCCTCTCCAGCCCCGGTGTGTTTCTGTCCAGGCCCGGAAACAGAACTCGTGCTGCACTATCATGTGATGGCAGCCCGCGGAGGCCCCCGTGCCGAGATGGCCCGGCCATCGGCATCAGACCCGCAGCCCCTGGAGAAGCAGAGCCACCATGGAGAGACCCACGTGGGGACACATTTTCACTTGGGAGCTCCTGGCAGGAACTGACGGGTCGTGGAAGGGCCCGGGGCTGGGGAACATTCAAACTTACGTGTCCGGTGATTTTTGAAAAGCTCGTTTGAGGCCCCCAAAGGTGTATTCTTGGGCCAGATGAAACCATAAACTCTGAGTAACTCACATAGACGCTGAAGGGCTCGTCTCTAACCCCTGGGAAACCTGTGGGCCCCCGACTTGTGCGAGGTCCCCGGGGAGGTCGGAGCCAGGCTTGTTGGTCCTCGGTCCACCTTGGGGTGGTGTTTGTGCGCTGACTGTATTAACACTCCAGTAAAGCCAGGGTGAGCCCCGATCGCAGGACGGAGGGGGCGGAGCAGGGGTTGAACCTACAGCGGGCGCAAGCGCGGGGGGTGACCAGGCCAAGGCCCGCGCTGGGACGAGCCAGGCGCACAGATGCACTTGTGCTGGACTGACTGCTTGCCGAGGGCATGGCTCATCCACGGGACACAGATGCCTGTGGGGTGGGGGACGTCAGCCCTGCCTCGCAGCTTAGCTTTGCCCGCCAGGTCACAGCAGCGGATATTGTCTCTCTCAACCCGTGTTCACCTGCCTCTCTGGCAACAAGACTGTGTTAGCGACCACCTGGGGCCTGCGTGCCTTAGCAAGTGGCCTTTGCTGTGGCCACCGTTCCTGGCCACCAAGACCAGGTGCCAGCCATCCCGAGGACTCCCAGTGCCCCACGTGTGGCCTGATCTCCGCAGGAGCACTGCTGAGAGCCCCCCCCCCCCCCCCAGCGGCACGAGCCCCAGCCCTGAGCCCTGCCCACTCCCTCAGGCCCCACTGCCATGGTCCAGACTGCCTTCCCTCGTCCTGCAACGCTTCCTGAGGATATGAGCTCATGATGCACCCTTGGGACCTGGTCCCCTCAGAAGCCCCTGCTGGGGCTGTGTCAGACAGGGTCTCGTCCTCTGGGGTCCTTCCCTGAGCATGCTGGTTCTTGCCCTACCCAAGAGGTCCCGTTGTCCTGACACAAAGTGCCGGGCCCTGAATGCCCTTGTTTGGACCAGAAGGTGGCACCTACGTGGCTTCGGAGGACCCCCACGCCCCACCCCAGCAGGTTTACCCACCGGCTATCCTGCTCTGGGCACTGTGCTGGCCAAAGGAGTTGGCCTACCCCTAAAATAGCCTTTCCGAGGGACCCCCTGGAACGCGCAGGCCCAACCTGCTCACTGGTGCCCAGGGGGCTGTGACCTCCCTTTAGGAAGGACCGTGGTGTCGGACTCCAACTTTGGAGGTCGGTGGGGCAGAGCTGCAGGGAGGGCCGTGCGGGGGGTGGGGGGCTGGCTCAGGCCCAAACCAGCGTTTCCCCAGCTCCTGCAGTCCCACGTGGAAGCCTTTGGCAAAGAGTGTATTTTAGTAACTGCCGCCTAACTTCTCTGTTCTATCTGAAAGATTCTTATCTGGATAAAGTTGTCTTTTGAAATTCCAAATAGTCCTCTGCTTTGTTCAAGCCTCAGGGGCCTCTCGCGAAGCCTGCCGCTCCGTGTGTGCACCTGCGGGGAGCGCCTGTCCAGGGGAGGTGGCGGCTGCCTAGTTCCCGCCCCCCCCCCCCCCCCCCCCCGGCGGGCCTTTCTGGCAGGAGCCAGGGGAGCCCTAGAGCCGACCTAGGGGAGCCGGCCTGGGGAACTACCGCACAGCAGCCTGCGCCACGCGGATGGAAACTCCTCGGGGGGGGGGGGGGGGGGGGCAGCCCTGCAGGTGTGTGGGGGCATCCGCGCCTCCTGGGGTGCGTGCAGGCCAAGGGGTCTCCAGTCTGCTCCCAGTTTAGGGAATGAGTTTGCTCGCTGATCATCAGAGGGTCTGGAGACTTCTCTGCCTGTTCCATTGCTGGACCAAGGGCACCAGCTTTTTAGTATGGGGTCTTCTGAGGCCCAGGGAGCTTTGCTCAAAGCAGGTGCCACTTAACAGGGACCAACCGAAGGCTGTCTCACGGGCCCAGCTCCGTAGTTGCCCACCCAGCCCGCTGCGGGTCGCACCCCACACCTCTGGGCTCAGGAGCGTCCGGGGCGGGGCAGGGCTGCGCTGTGCATCCATGGGGAGGCCTGGCCTGGAAAATGTCCTCGGATTACAGCTGATAGGCGAGTGGAACCCTAGATACTGTGCCAGGACCCACTGCCGCTCGCTTGAGGGCTGTGTCCTAGATTCTCTGCGCCCCGCTCTCAGATCCTCTGCGCTCCCTGGCACGGCCCTCCCTCCTGAGAGCACCTGCTGGGCACCAAGAAGCCGCAGTCAAGGGCTCCTGTCCTAGTGACCCCCAGGGCGCCCTTCTTACCAGAAGTCACTTGCACACACAAGTTGGGAGTGTTTATCTCTCGGATTGTTTTGAGGCCCACATTTCTGTCCCAGGAAAGCACGAGGCCTGAGGTACAGACAAGCATTGGCAGGGCCTGGGGAGCCGATGTGAAGGGGAGGCTGCCCATCTTCATACGAGGGTGCACCCGGGTTCTGGCAGGGCTGCGTGGGGGAGCGGCTGGGCTGGGGGCTGGGCTGGGGGCTGGGGCTCGGAGGGGCCCTGGCATGAGGCCCCCAGCTGCACGTGAAGCCGTTTGTCCTGTTTTTCTTTTATTTGCAGTTTCCCGAGACAGAACAAAATAATGATTTTTTACACTTACAAGGCTCAGAAAGAAAAGACAATGGAACTCAGCAAAAAGAGAGAAGGGGGGGGCCGGCCAGCACTGCAGGCAGCCGGCCCTCTGCAGAGTGGCCACACCTCCAACATCTAGCTAGACAAGCAGGTGTGGCCTGCTCGAGAGGGGTCATGCAAAAGAACTATCCCCCAGAAAAAATCCCCAAATTATCCCAGACAGGCAGCTCCGTGGAGATAACAGGTGAGGGGAGGAGGGGAGGAGGCCCCCGGAGGTGAGGGTGGTCGGGCCACACGCTGTCCCCGGTGAGCCCTGCCGCTGCCCGCGGCCCAGGGAGCCTGGTAGATGTTTACCCTGTGTCCATGGGTGGGGACAGCTGTCCTGAGCACAGCCATGGACGGGCAGGTGAGTGTCCATTCTGAGTGTCTGCTGATGGACAGTCCCCTAGGAGACCAGCATCCTGTGTCCCGTTCCCCACTCTGTGCCCCTCCCTTGGCTTGATTTGTGGGGGAAGATAAAGAAAATCCTTGTTGCAAATGTGAATTAAGGGGCAGGTATTGGGGCGGCAGGGTCCCGCACCTCTGCGATCACAACCCGACCACCCCACCTGGCCAGCTACCCTGGGCGCGCTCTGCTGCCATCTGACCACGGGGCCCATCCCCGAGCCTCACCACAGTGCCCACCAGCACGCAGGGGGTACCTCGCGATGGGCCCAGCCTCTCTCCTCATCCCATGGTCCCTGTCCCACACTGCAGCCTGGAGAGGCCTGGGGGGAGGGGGGGCGCCGCACCCTGCCCTTCAGGCCCAGGGCAGCCAGCCCTCCCTCTGCTCTGGGCCAGACTCCAAAAGCACCGTCCGCAAACACCTGCTGTGCCCACCGGGAGCCCAGGGCGCCACTCACCCGCTTTCTGACCCCCCTCCCCTTCCTGTGTCTTGACCAAGCCCGGAGCCCCTCTGTGGCCGCACCAGCTGGCGAGGGGAGAGGTGGGCAGAAGGGGAGGCACCCCGAACAGGAGGGAGGCCGGCCCGAGGGTTCCCCTCCCCAATGGGGCTGCCGCCAACAGTGTCCTCTTGGCCAGTCTCCCGCCAGGCGTGAGGTCTGCACCTCCCCGGCCCTAGAGGGACCGGAGTGGGAGCCCTGGGCCCGCGGGGGCGTCTCAGATGGCTCATCGGGGCCCCGGGGGCCGGCCCGGCCTCTGCACTGCTCGTCCATGCTGGGGGCATGAGAGGAAGGGAGGGGAACAGCCGTGCTCGGGTCCCCCTGGCCCCAGGTGGCCGGCACTCCTGACGGCAGCCATGCACGGCGGGGGGATGCAGATCTAACACACGCGGGTCCTCAGCCCGGCCCCTGTGGACGCGGTCACTGCCCCACCGGTCCCCGAGGGGCCAGGGGCGGACAGACACATGGAGCATGGGGGGGGTGCCCGTCGGTTCGAAGCCCCACAAATGCCAGTGATTTGTACAGCTTTTTCCTTTGTTTTGTTCTCCTGTTTCATCCAACATCAATTGTGTGTGTGTGTGGTGGTCGTCATCTTGGTGTTCAAAAGAAATCACGTCCGGTCTTGGTTTTGTGCAGACACAGGCACCAGGGGAGGAACGAGGCAGACACAAACATGCGACAGGCAGGCCGCGGCAGGGCGGCCGGGCTCCAAACACCGAGTCTGTCCCGCGAAGCCGGCCGCAGCTCTGGGGGGGGGGGAGCGTGGGGGTCAGCTCACGTCTGCCCCCCCGGAGGAGGGGGAGGCTAGGGGTCAGCTCTCATGTGCACCCCCCAGGGAGGAGGGGGCCGGCCGGGGGGGGGCGGGTCAGCTCTCATGTGCACCCCCCAGGGAGGAGGGGGTCGGCGGGGGACGGGCAGGTCAGCTCTCGTCTGCCCCACCCCCAGGGAGGAGGGGGTCGGCGGGGGGGCGGGCCAGCTCTCGTCTGCCCCACCCCCCAGGGAGGAGGGGGCCGGCGGGGTCAGCTCTCATGTGCAACCCCCCCAGGGAGGACGGGGAGAGCGGGGACGGGGTGCTGCCTGCCTGCAGCCCGGGGGCGCCCCCCGGGGAGGGTCTGCGCCAGCACCCACCTTCACTGCAGCGGGGCCACGGGCGCGCCCGAGCAGTGGAAGTGCACGTTCTGCCACTTGCCGTCGCGGCGGTGCCACACGCGCGTCTCCTCGGACTGGCTGGTGCGGGGCCGGCCCTGCCCGTCGATGTACTGCGTCAGGCGGATGTAGGCGATGCACGCGGCGTCCTCCCCGATGACGTGCACGTGCGGGTTCAGGATGGTCGTGTGGATGGGCTTGCTGTTCTTGGCGAGCACTGCAGGCGGGGGCAGAGGCGGGGGCTCGCGGGGCGCCCCGGGGAACCTCCGCTCCCGGCAGCGCACGGGGGGCCGGGGCGGCCTGGAGGTCTTGGGGAGCCCTGCGTTGCTGTCGGGGGTGCACCGCCCACGCCCTGCACCCGGCCCCCTGACTCACGGTTCTCGAAGTAGAATCTGTGGAAGTCCATCCCTTCGACCAAATTGCCCAGAGCTTCAGGCTCGAACGAGGTCAGGCCTGGGTCACAGATTTTCCTGGGGGGCAGACCCAGGTGAGGAGAGGCCCCTGCCGCGGCCCGCCCCTCCCTTCACCGCAGGGAAGCCCCCACCGCCCACCCCAGGCCTCCCGGGACCCAGCCCAGATGCCCCGCTCACGCGTAGGCCTCGAAGTCCCCATTGTTGACGGCCTCGATGAGCTGCTCGGTGATCTTGATGACCTCCTGCTTCCGCGCTGCAGGGACACAGCCACCCAGTGACCGAGGACCACCCCAAGCGGCCCTGCGGAGGGCCTAGGGCAGAGCGTCCCCAGCCCCCACCCGCCTCTCCTCCCCAGGAGGGACCCGTGCCCAATCTGTCCAGCTCACATGGCTCCCTCCAAGGTCACCCACAGCCCCCACGTTTCCAAGTCCACCAAGCCCTGTCTTACATAGAAGGTCTGGAGAACGCAGAAAAGGAAGCAAAGCCCGCCGTGTGGCCCCCCAGTCCCTCCGGCCGTGTCCCCTGGGACCGGCCCTCCTGGCTCCTGCCCACCTGGATTCAGCTCACAAGCCCTTTGCGAATGCAACACGTCTTTAGAAACATCTAGTAACGAACTATAGAAATGATCCCTGTAAGGGCCGGCTGTGAAGCAGTGAGGGGATGGGGTCTGCAGGGTGAGGACTGGGAGCAAAGACCAGGGAGTAGGGCCAGAGGGGCCCGAGGAGGACGACGCGGAGTCTCTCCCCGGAAGCCCACGGACAGCCGGCTGGCCTTGCACCTGCTCCAGTCTCCACCTGCGTGCAGTCCTGGGCCCGGGTGCCAGCTCCCCCCCGCCCCCCGGGCATCACCAGCCCACCTCACACCCTCCGTCCCAGGGCTGTGGGCTCCTGCCCGCTTGGCCTCTGCACCGGGACAGGCCTGGCCCCAGGGTGCTGGCCTGGGGTCCCTGTTGTCTCTTGAATCACAACTTATTTCAGAGAATAACATAGCCTCACACCCTGCGGATTCAAACCTGGACCACTTTCACTGCCGCTGAGACTTTTTTAAAGAAATAAGCCCTTCCAGATATAGTTGTGAATGCCCGTGTTCCCCTAAATCTCGTTCTTCACTCCCCCTCCCCAGAGAAGGACTGTCCTCAGGTGGGTGCTTAGCCACTTCCGCGCAGATGTATCCACCCTCGAATGTGCACACACATCGGGTGTGCGCGCACACGGATCCCAGGGATCTCTTCAAGCAGCAGGCTGACGGTAAGCCTCAGACCCAGCCAGTGCAGGATCCCAGGAGCTCCTCCCCACGGGCTCCCTCCCGGGGCACGGCGCTTCCAGCAGCTTCCCTGGCTCCCTAGCAGCTTTCTGCCCCTGCGGCTGGGCATCTGTCTGCACTCCAGCCACCAGCGCCACGGGGAACTGCACACGCGTGAGGTGATGCGCGGGCTCAAGTCCCAGAGCACAGGTGGCAGGGTCTCCAAAGGGTGCACTCCGCATTTTGAAGCATGTGCCCACAGCCCTGGCACGGGGCTGCCCGTGTGTCCTCCCCGCTGCCAGCACCCTCGGCTGTCCGCATGCCCCCTCCCACAGATGCCCGCCTGAAGGGCGCCGTGTGCTGCACGTGAGCCCAGACAGGCCTCATGTGCTGCACGGGGTCTGGATAGTGAGGACAGCAGGAGCTCCGTGACAGCCGAGGGCTTGGGTGCACGCGTGTGCTGGTGTCGCGGGGGAGGGCACGTTTGCACGTGGAGATTCGTGTGTGCACCGCCCTGCGGGTTTCTCCTATCTTGGAAAACCCTCCCTCTGGACCCAGCTGCATTTGTGCGAAGGTCCCGTTTCCATTTCTCACCGAACTCTGTGTCCGCACCGTGGCAGGGTTTGGGCTCCGGGAGGTCTCTGTGCAAGCCCAGGCCCCCACTGTCCGGTCGGCCCTGGAAGCTGGCCTCCAGGACGGTGGGCTGCAGGCTCCAGGGACCCCACGCCCGCCTGTCCCGACACCTGCCATTCTCCACTCTCAGTCTTGGGACCCGGGGCAGGACAGTGTTGGGCATCTTGGGTCCCTCTGCATCACCGGTCTGTGGCCTCCCAGCAGCCTGCCCACCTCTCTGCCCTCTGGTTGGGCGTTTCTGCTTCGGGGACGCTCATCCGCCTCCCAGGTCCCTGTCACCACTGCAGTCCAGCTTTTCCCCGGCGACCCCCAAGCCAGGCCCCCCCCGCCCGTGTGAGGGTGGGCAGCGCCCGCGTGTCTGACACCCAACACCGGTTGGCCCCCCTGCTTCACCCCAGCAGCCCACGGGAGCCCTCAGCCAACAGCCCTGCGACCGGAACTGCCCGACACGTCCTGTCTTGTGTCCCGTGCACCCCGTACTGTGGTAAGTCAACCCGATCTTCCACTTAGTGAAGTCGTGTGGAGTGTTTTAAAGCCAGTTGTGATACAAAATGAGAGTATAAAGTCACCCGGAGGGAATCAGGGTGACAGCACACATCGCGGAGCCTGGAGTTTGGGAACCGGCGTCACATGCATTCTGCAGACAAGCAAGGTGAGATCGCAGCAGGGCTGCTGCCCAGACCCACCCCTGCCCTGCATGGCAGCCCTGCCTCCCCCAGGGGCGCGCAGCGTGGGGGGCTCCCCGGGAGGTGAGGCCGCGAGCTGTGGCCCCGCCCCAGGCAGCTCCTGCAGGGGTGTGGCGTGGGAGGGGTCCCGGGGTGGACCGGAGCCCCTGCACGCCCTCTCCCGGGACGAGCTAACAGGCCAGGAGGCCGGGCTGCTGGCAAAGGGTCTGGGGGACCCCAGTGACCCCAGGCTGGCCCTAATCCGTGTCCCTTGGCAGCTGCAGGGGCACCGCGAGCCCCCAGCCACCCCAGGCGGGCAGCTGTGCAGGATCAGCCTGGATTGGGTGTAATCCCTGATTATGGGGAACACGGCCTGGGCCAGTGGGCACCGAGCCCATTTACACATGACGACAGCTGACGGGCACATGCCCCTAACCCACCCCAGGGACAGCCCCCCGCCGCCTGCACCTCAGTGCGGGTGAGGCGGACCCTGGCCCCAGAGGTGGAGCTGGGGGCACCCCGGCTCTGACGCCCACGGCCGCAAGTCTGGAGAGCCAGCTCCGCACAAGTCCCCTCTCGGGGCTGATTCCACCCCCGTCCTTCACCTGCGGACCCCCCAGCACTCGAAGGAGCTGCGGTGCTGAGGACTCGGGGGAGGGCACGTGCCGGAGCAAGGACGCTGCTCCCTGAGGGGCCTCAGCCCCCCTAGCGCTCACCCCCTCCCCCGCCAGTCCTGCCCTCCGCGCCCCCCCACACCCCTCCCTTCAGTCCCGCTCAGGGCCCCTTTTTGTGGCCCCCACGTCTGTAGTTTGGTTCAAGGCAGACCCCCAAGATCAGCCCAGGGTGCTCAGCGCTCACAGCATGCCCTGTCCTCAGAGCCCCCAACCTGGCCTACTCTGCAGACTCCAAGGGCAGCTCGCAGCCCTGGGCGGGGGTCCTGTGGCGGGTGGCCCCCCCTGGGGGCACCTCTCCACGTACCCCAGCTTCTGCTTCTTCATCTGTGAAACCAGGGCCAAGAGGGGCCGGGGAGACGGGGACACGGATGCTGCCGACCCCTCCCCAGGCTCTGCTGTGCACCTGCCACAGCCGGCCCCCCCCCCCCCCCCCAACGAGACCACCCTGCCTCTGTGACGGGCCTCCAGTCCCCGGCCAAGCCAGCCCGGGAACCCGCACCTGCCCTCGGCCCTCTGACCAAGCACAGAGCGCTCCTGGGGGGGGGGGGGGCCACTGCTGTCCAGCGGCCGGCCCATGCCCTCGCGGCCGCTGGGGTGGGCTCAGCTTGCCCACAGCCCCCGTGCCCCCCCACTGCTGCGGTGCTCCGCTCCCCCTCCGCCCTGCCCTGGCCCCCAGGCCCGGCACTCACCCAGCCACTCCCCAGCCATGCCCAGCCCCTGGCCCGCAGCCTCTCATCCAACAGCACCTCCCTGCCCGGTGTCTCCCGGCAGGTGGGGGTGGTGCGGCCCTGGGGTGTCACCCATCCCTGTAAGCGATCCCGGTGGCAGTCGGCAGGCGGGCTGGGGCAGCCGGCTCCTCCCTCCCTCCCTGCCTGGGGAGGGGCCCCAGCCCAGCGCCGGCCCCTCACCGCCCCCCCCCCCCCCCCCCCCCCCGGGCCCCGGCAGTCAGCACTGTTGGCGTCACGCGGGCCCACAGATCACAGGCGTGAGGCTCTAGTTCACCCCGTTTCTGATTCCTTCCTACACACACATTCACACATGCCCGTCCTCGGCCACAAACTCACGTTCCGAGGCCAGACGCCTTCATGTGGACTTCCCTGTGCTCCCCTTTCTGTCCCCTCCAAGCTGGCCCCTTCCCAGAGTGAGGGCCCCCGTACCGCAGCCGGGGGTTCTCCACACCCCTGTGAGCCCCCACAGAGCAGCCAGGGGGCCACTCAAGGTGCTACCTACACAGGGTGGGCGGGGGGCCTGGGAGAGCTGGAGATAGGCAGGGTGGGGGGCCCTGGGCTTCCGGGGCCCCTGAGCCCCTCCTCACCGTGTTCAGGATGTCAGATAGCCTGGGGGCTGGGGTGGAACAGACCACGTGAACAGAAGGCAGGTGGGGGGCACACAGGACAGATAAGCTATGGGCTGACGAGCCAAGCCAGAGAGAGGAGGGGGCAGAGTGGGACATGGGGGGACACGGAGGGCCGAGGGGAGACAGGGGGACACTGGGGGGATACCGGGTATAGAGGGAATGTGGGGGGATGAAGGTGGATGTGGGGGACACGAGGAATGTGGGGGCACAGAGGGTGACGTGAATGGACATGGGGGTGAAGGTGGACATGGGGACAGAGGAGGACGGGGGACACGGACACAAGGAATGTGGGGGCATGGGGATGTGGATGGATGTGGGGGTGAAGGTGGACGTGGGGGAATGTGGGGGATGGTGGGACATGGACATGAGGAATGTGGGGGCACAGGGGGACGTGGGGTGAAGGTAGACATGGGGGACATGGAATGTGGGGGACACGGGGAGCATGCGGGACAGGAGGATGGGGGACAAAAGGGAATACAAAGAAGAATGTGGGGGCACAGGGGGACATGGGTGGATGTAGGAGGTGAAGGTGGACATGGGGAGCATGGGGGACAGAGGGGGATACAGGGAAGAATGTGGGGGTACAGAAGGGGATGGGGGATGAAGGTGGGGGAGCGTGGGGGACAGGGGCACAGAGGAGGAGGCTCCAGGAATGGCCGGGCAGGTGCTGCGGGCAGAGGGTATCCCCCCCCCCCCCGGCCCTGAAGTGGACAGAGGCAGCCCAGCGTGTGCAGAACCCAGTGGAAGACCCAGCTGGTCAGGACGGCCCGCCTTCTCCCTTTCAGCCCGCAGGCCTGTGGTGGGGAGAGGCTTCTGAAATGGCGCCGTGTCTACACCTCCCTGGGGCCCCGCTGCGTGCTGTGACCGGGACGGTCAGGCAGGCGGTCTGAGGAAGGCAGGAAGCACTGTGGACGGCCGGGGAGACCCTGGGGGGGTGCGGCGGCGAGGCCTGGGGGGGCCTGCAGCACGGGTGGGAGGGGAGGCGCGGAGGACGGGGGCTGGGAGCTGCCCTGCGGAATTAGTGCCAGGCGCCCAGCCGGCCTGGTCCGTTAGCCTCGGGCAGCCGGGCGGGGCAGCTGAGGCCGTGCATGGCAGGGGCAGCAGGCCCGGGGGCACTACTTACACAGAGCAGGCAGGGGGCCCTGAGCTTCCAGGGCCCCCGAGCCCCTCCCCACGGAGCTCAGGATGTCAGGGACCCTGGGGGCTGGGGTGGACAGGAGGCAGAGCGTGAGCAGGGGCGGAGGACGGAAGGCCCTGCTCGCTCCCGCCCCGGGGCCAGAGCCTGGAGCTGGAGGGGCGGGGGCGGCCCACGGTCCTGCGGGCCAGGGGAGAAGTCCCCGCGGAGGGCTGGCTGCAGAGGCAGAGGCAGCCCCGAGCCTCCGTGGGGCTGAGGGGGCCCCGGTGGAGCCCCCGCTTAGTCTGCTCTGAGGAAGCATCCCTACAGAGATGGGCTGTTGGGGGGCCCTTCAGGGAGACCCCGCCCACAGCAGGGGCCCACGGACTTACGCGGAGTGGGCAGGGGGCGACCGGGAGGCGGACATGAGGTGGGGGGTTGGCTTCAGAGCTCGCCGAGCCCCTCCTCACAGAGCTCAGGGAGTCAGGGACCCTGGGGGCTGCGGCAGACAGGTGAGACGCGAATGGGAGACAGGAGGGGGCACGCGGGAAAGACGGGGACAGGACAAGGACGAGTGGGGTCAGGCTGGAGAACGCCAGGCCCAGCTCACGGTGGGGTCCAGGGGCAGTGGGGACACCGGAGGCCGGGCTGGAGGTGTGGGGGGAAGGGCCGGACCTGGGCCCTTCAGGGCTCGAGGGACACCCCCCCGCCGCTGCCCCTGAGGTTGCTCTCCCAGCCAGACAAGGTGTGGCTGGGGTCTGGGCTGGGCGACCCTCCTGCAGGCTGCGGCCACCTAGGCCCCCCGCCCTCCCAGGGCTAGGGGGGCAGAACTGCAAGGACAGGGCCCCAGGGAGGCCCCCATGCTGACAGCTCGGGCCTGTGTCAGTTTGTTTGTGGAAACCACGTGAACACCCACTCTCCCTTCGTCCAGGGGCCTGTGCTCCCCTCACTGCGTCCCCCAGACTGGCAGAATGGCTGGCAATCAGGCCCTGGGGCTGATCTCTGTGAGCGTGTGGCCCAGAGGGTCAGGTGGCCCCGCACGCCACCTGCCCTCCCTGGGGAGGCAGGCAGAGCTGGGAGCAGAAGAGGGGGTGCCTGGCCAGGCCGCTGACCCCGCATGGGTGCAGCCCACCCGCCGTCACCGGCCGTGGAAACAGCCGGAACCCAGGAAAAGCCCTGTTGGTGGCTGTCTACCAAGCAGCTGCTAGCCAGGCAGTTACAGACTTCAGGAAGTCCAAGAGAAGAAACCGAGCAAATTCAACCATGACCTTGGTCCCCCGCAGGGTGGGAGCTCCCCCGCTCGTCAGCGCGCCCGCCTGTCGGCCCGCACGCTCTGGGCAGGCCCCGGGGGCTGCGGCCAGGCAGGGCCAGCCCCCCGTGGACACGCAGTGCCCGCATCACAGATGCCCTGCCGCCCCGCCCTCCCCACGTACCTTTTGTGTCCTCGTCCTCTATGGTGGTGTGAGTGCTATCCGATGACTCCTGGGGGACACACAGGGCGGCAGCGGGTCAGGACGCGGGCTCTGTCCCACCCGCCTCCATGGGGCCTGGAGGTGCCCGCCCCAGCATCCCACGGGCGGTCACCCGGCCCCAGCCCCAGGCCGCTCATGTCCCCAAGGGCCAGGGGCCCGGACGCGCCTTCTCCCGACCAGACACACCTGGAGGAAAGACTCCCTGTGCTCAGACGGCTCTCATAAGAGGAAAACGGGCTCTCTGGGACCCCCGGTGAAGAGGAAAGGCACCCCCAGCCCGTGTACTTGGGCAGACAGGACCAGAAGCTTCCAGGAGGTCCTCAAGAGCCTTGGCTGGCCCAGGCAGGATGCAGCCGTACCCACAGCTCCTGCCCTGGAAGGGGCCGCCTGCCCCTCATGCCGGGACTGTCCAGCCAGGCCTGGCTTCTCCCCTGAGGGGGCCTCCGACGGTAGACAGGCAGCCCAGCACCTCCCGCCCCACTCCAAAACCAGGTACCGATCACCTGTCACGGGGTTCCCAGGAGGCCTGCTTGCTCCTCAAAAAGAGCATCCTAACAGAGTCCTCCAGGGCCTCCCTCTGGCCCCCTGACTGAACGCCCTGCTCGAGGCCCTGCCCAGAGATGGGGCGGGGGGAGGTCTGCAGGTTGTAGGATCGGGGCTCATACCACAGCCCCAGAGGTTGTCTAGAAGCCTCTTGCAACGAAAACATGAACCTCACCCCAGACACGGGGTCCCAGGAACGCCCGTCCCGAGCCACAGAGCAGGAGGACACCCAGGCCCCTCTTGGCACCTCGAGTCTGGGTTGGCTGAGAGGCAGCAGCCCATGGTCCCCTGGCCCACAGCCAGGGTGTGGGGCGCCCTCTGGGCAACCCAGGGCTGGGTGGGAGTCTGCGAACTCGGAGGGGGTGCTGGTCCTAGAAACACAGCTCAGCTGCCCGCCGCCCCTCCCGCCACCCCAAGAGCCAGCCCCTTCTCCGGCCCCGGGCGCAGGTGCCGATGCGCTGGGAGATGCCGAGCACAGAGCAGCAGCGGAGGACGCAGGCTGGCTCAGCAGGAAGCACTGGGGGCAGAGGTGAGCAATGGGGGGGGGGCAAGGGCATCTGTGCTGCTCCCTCCTCCCGGGGACCCCCTGAGGCCGCCCTGCACGCCTGGCCCCCGGCTTCGCTGGGCCTGGCCACGGCCAGTGCCAGATGGACAGCACGGAGGGTCCTGAGGCGTGGACCCTGCTCTGGGCCCCCACCGTCGACGGACGGTGGACCCAGTACAGCCACGCCCGAGAGGGCAGGACCTGGGGCCTTGTCCCGGGGGGCGGCCGTGGACCTCTGAGGCTGTGTCCTGCCTCGAGAGGGGTCCCTGCACACCTGCCCCCCCAACTCTCAGCCCTGGGGCTTCCCCGGGCAACGCCCCAGACCTGCCCCTGGCCAGGGGGCCTGCCTCCTGCCTGAGCGCAGGCTCCCAAGGGGGCGGTGAGGGGGCGGCAGTACCTTGATCCCGTCCACGGGGTTATGAATGACGGTGGTTTGAGGCTCCTACAGAAGAAGGAAGCACAGAGGAAGGAAAGAGGGAAGTGAGAGGCGGAGGCGGCGGCTGGAGGGAGGAGGGCAGCCGAGCACGGACGGCAGGAGGCGGAGCGGGCAGGAGAGGCCCGCGGGCCCAGGGTGGCCAGGGAGAAGCATGTGTGCCCACAGAGGCGGCAGAGAGCATGGGGGCTGCGGGCGGGGAAAGAGGTCCTCCCCCCCCTCCGCTGCCTGACCCCCTGCCCCGGGATGGGGGGGACACGGTTCTGAAGATGTCATGGGGGTGGGGGTGGCACATGGGATGGACGGGGTCCGAGACGGGGCTGGCTGTGTGGGACCCACCCCTCCTGGGCTGAGGCCGCCCCCACGGGCCGGTGGCCACCTGGCGAGCCTGGCCTTCCTGTGGGCCGTGTGCGGCTGGGCTCCCTGGAGACAGCTGGGCACCAGCCAACCCCGACCTCTTGGGGCTGCCGGCTCTCCGCGGGCGCCATGGGCACACAGCGCCCCTGCACCACCACACCCCATGCCACCAGCTGGGGGGCCCTGACAGCCAGGAGGCTCCTCTGAACTTGTCGGCCTGCTCCTGCCCAGAAGCCCCCAGGCCTCTCCCTCCCAGGCAGCCACAGGCCAGCACGGCCACGGGGGTGCGTCCCCCTGGCGGCTTCAGGGACTGCGGGGCACGGTCTCCCACGGAGGCCGCCCTGCCTGCTGCTGGGTCATCACCAGGCCAACTGCCAAGCGGGCTTATCTCCCTGCAGATCACTGGGGGTGGGGGGCTCCAAAGCCAAGACCAGCCCCACCCATCGTTCCTGGGAGAAACCTAAGCCCCCACTTCCCAGATGGCGCGCCCCCGCGGCAGCCGGGCGGTGTCTCCCCGCCGGGCCAGGCCCCTGCACAGCCCCAAGACAGCCCGAATGGGGCTCGGCCCTCATTCCACACCCGCGCGGCAAGGGGGAGCCGGAGGGCCAGGTGTTGTCCGTCGGGGTTAGGCTGGGGCTGGACCCCACCCTCACCCCAGGCCTCCTGACAGGTGGCCACCGCACAGCCAGGGTGCGGGAGGGCCGGGAGGCAGGGCGGGGAGGGGCTCAGTACCAGGGCGGCCGGAGGAAGTGTCCCCTTCGGGCTGGTGGCAGCGGTGCTGTTTTTGGTGCTGTTTGTCTGGGGCTGTGGAGAGAGGAAGAGGAGGTCGGGGGAGATGGGGGCAGCCGCACCCGTTCCCAGGGCAGGCCCAGCATGGAGGGAGGGAGGGAGGGAGGGAGGGAGGCCCAGCCGCAGGGTGGGCCCCAGGGCCAAGTGCACTCACCTTCACCGCGTCAGCCTTCTTGTTGAGTAAACTCTTGGCTGCTGCGTTGGGAGGAAACAGGCAGCATGAGCAAAGGGCTTGGGGCCTGCTGCTTCCCGCCCCCGTCAGTGTGGGGTGACCTCAGGGACCAGCCAGGTTCTGGGCGTCCCCAAGACGAGTGGGCAGGCAGGCGGCCCCAGGGACTGAGGCAGGGTGGCTTCTGCGGTCAGTGGGGCGGCGGGGGGGGAAGCAGATCTGTCCCCCATTCTGAGCCTGGCTGTCGTGGAACAGGCCCATGGGAGACCCAGGGCTGCCCAAACCTCTCATCCCCGGGACAGGCCCCTTCCCCCGGCCATTCTCCACGACCCTGGAGGACACCGAGATCTCCCCTCCCACCTGGGCCCCGCGGCTCGTGGGCAGTGTGCAAGCTCTGCCGAGAAGAAGGCAGGGTGCTCCCCCCACCCCGGGTAGGAGCACAGGACGGGGTACCAGGTTGGGGTGGTGGGCACCTGCCTGTCATTCTCCGTGTTCTGGGGCCGGGCAGGCTGCAGCTGGTCACCCACCCAGGCACGGGAGGGGCTTGTCCCAAGCTTGGGTGCCTGCCGGCGATCAGCCTCCTGGCCCCCTCCCACAGGCCCAGGCCCCGGCTCAGAGCACCCAAGGGGCTGCCTGGTTCTTCAGGAACCGGTCCTGGAAGTCCTGACCTTGGGGTCACTTTCCTGGCCCTGCCCTGGCAGCACCGGCCCCAGCACGGGCCCCTCTGTCCACTCCTGAGGCCCCTGGGCTCTGAGTGGGCTCAGCAGGGTGACACCCACGGGGAAGGCTGCAGAGGGCCACCCGCGTCCCCGGCTCCCCCCACCTGTGGGACGCCCCAACGCGACCGCCCCGAGGTCAGGGCAGCCCGGCCCCTGCCTCACCCTCTCCCGTGCCCGCCACCCCCTCCCCCAGCCCCCCGGCATCTGGGCCCTCCACAGCGGTCAGCGGTAACGGCTGCAAACCAAAGGGAGTCCGCTTACCTTCCAGGAAAGGAAAGGTGAGGAGGGAGGGAGGAGTAGTGAGGGAAAGAAAGAGAACAAGATTCGTGTGGTCAGGCAGGGGTGCAAGTGTGCGCGGCCCAGGACCCCGCCTGGTCCTGCCCGCCCCACCCGCGCTCCCAGCCAAGCGCTGCCCCGCCCGTGGGGCCGATGTGGGGGGGTCCAGGGGTGCTCTCGCCCCCCACCCCGCCGCGG
The DNA here is from genome assembly GCF_004348235.1 of Phoca vitulina. Taxonomy (NCBI): domain Eukaryota; kingdom Metazoa; phylum Chordata; class Mammalia; order Carnivora; family Phocidae; genus Phoca; species Phoca vitulina. Next base: position 270,706 of record NW_022589747.1, read on the forward strand.
GCTCCACAGCCTCCAGCCAGCCAGCCAGTCCTGCGGCGGGGCTGCCTGCCCCGAGGGCCCACGGTGGTCCACGGGGGGCGGAGGGGGCCCCTTGACTGCAGGAGACATCCCTGGGCACTGTGACATCAGAGCGATGTGCACACCACGACCCAGGGAGAGGCAGTGGTTCTCAAAGTGGCGTCCCCACACCAGCAGCACCCAGGCCCACCCCAGACCTCCCGGGGGGGGTGGGGCATCTGTTCTAGGAGATCCTAACCCTGCTTTGGTTTGAGAACCACTGTCAGGGTCCCACGGCCCGCCTCCCTCTCTGTCAAGGTGCCCTTTGCCGCCCTCTGGGCTCTGTGCAGGGACATGGGTGATGTGCTCGGGCAGAGAGCCCTGTGGGGCCGTCCAAGCGCCACCCTGGGCGCGGTCTCCAGCCCCACAACCTGTCAGCTCTCTCAAAGGCTTCCCCCGCAGGGTCCACGGGCCCGCGTGTCACCAGAGGCCTGCCCCCTGGCCCGTCCCCCTGGTCTGGCGGGCCTCACCCCGTGAGAAGTGTCGCAGGATCCCAGTAAGCAAAGGGATGACCGGCGCCCCCTCCCTTGCCCGCCAGGCCTGCCCGCCCTGCAGCACATCCCCCCGTCCTGGGGAGGCTGGATCAGGACCACGCCCGGAGGCCCGGACCATCCCAGGACCAAAATGCCACCTCCCCAGGGCCGCTTCCACTGTGGGCACCCTGGAAAGCTCCCCAGGGGGCAGCTCCAACCCACCTCCCAGTAACTCACCTCGGAGGGACAGGCCAGCCCTGCAGACTCGGGAGCTTTCGCTCCTGACCCCCACTGACCTCACCCCTCTGCTCCCTTCCCCACATCCAGCGCACACCTGGAGCCCACCTCCCCTGAAGTAGGAGTCATGCTGAAGGCGTGGAGCCCCGGTCCCCCATCCTTGCTGGCTGACCAGCGGGGGGCAGGGCTCCTCCAGGGGCCTGGAGGAAAGAGGCACCCATCCCGAAGGCACGCGTCTCGGCAGCCGGGCAGGCAGGCAAGCTGACCCCACACCCTGATTCAGGCCGGGCCCGTGACACCACGCGGCCCCGGCGTCCGAGCCGGTGCAGGCCGGGGCCGGCCCAGCACCCCGAGGAGACACAGCCAGCCCTGCCTGGCCCTGGGCAGAGGCAGATGGAGACCCCGGGTCTCGAGAGGGCCCCCCTCTCAGTCCCTGACTCTCAAAGCCCACTCTCCAGACCTTGCTCCCCAAGACGGCAACACCCCTCCGCGGACTCAGACGGCTCCACTGGGGCCCAGGCTCCAGGAAGCCTCGCAGCCGACACCGAGCCCCTTAACCAATCCCCAAACACTTCCCCTGAGGAACCCCCTCTAACCAGCGCCTGCGAGTCTGGGCGCAGTGTGGACACACGGCCGGGCCCCTCCTGAAAGCGGCTCCCAGAAATTCACTGCCTCCAGGGCCCCATGGACCCCGTCTACACTGGCAGTCAAAAGCACAGGTTCGCGGCAGGAGCCCCGGGGGGCCGAGCAGCTGCCCCAGACCCCTGGTAGACAAGCAGAGACCTGCTGCCACACCCGCCAGGGTCCTAGGCCGGCCACGGCTGCCCCCCACCCGCACCCCCAGCTCTCGGGTCTCCTCTCAGGGAAGGCCAAGACGCTCTGTCGACCCGCAGCGTCATCGTCTCTACGGAGACCCCGCGGGCTCCTCGGGTGGGGGCGCTATGTCACCGGGGAGGCTGTCCCCTGCAGAGGAGCGATGGCCTTGAAACGGAGCCCCCCGCCCAGTGCCGCTGGCTGAGATGGGCTGACCTCTGCCCAAGGGCCCAGCCTCTGCCTCGTCCCCTCACTGGTGGCCCGAGACAGCCATGCTGGGCTCCGTCCACATGCACTGACCGCCCCCTGGACAGAGCAGCCCTCGGCGGCCAGGCGGGGGGCTGTGCATGCACACGGCCTCATGCAGTCGCTGCACACCGACGACAGGCAGGTGGGCTCAGGCAGGGGCCCCGCAGAGAGCAGCCCGGAGGCCTCGCTCACTGCGCCGGGCAGCTGCGCTTCAGCAGGGCGCTTCAGCCGAGGCGCCCAGGCTCCCTGCTCCCTGGCCCCTGGCCCTCCCTCCCCTCATGCGCTCCAGAAAGGCTCTGGGAAGGAAGCCAAGGACGGCCCTCCGCGGGCCTCGCCTGCCGGACACGTCCACCGGGCTCACAGGAGGGGCGCAGACCGCCCTTCCCGAGAGTGGCCCTGCCCAGAGTACCCCCAGGAGGAGGCCGCTAGGGAAGGCAGCCCCTGTGGGATCTTGAGGCAAGAGCTGGGATGGACGGCTGGCTGGGGCCGAAGCACAAGGCCCCCGCAGAAAACTACGCCCCACGGCTCCGTCTGGGGAGCCCTGGGATCGGCCTTCGGCTGCAGCGGGCTCCGTGCGCCCTAAGCCTGCGCCGCCCTCGGCTCAGGCTGGTCCCCTGGCAGGTCCTGCGGTCCGCCAGCGCTCAGGGCTTCTGGCTAAGCTCACAGCGGGGCGGGCGGGAGCGGGCCTGAGGCCCCCCGGGGAGGAGCTGCTCGGCAGAAACAGCCTCTCCCCTCACGTATTTGGGAGGAGGCCAGGGGCCTCGTGGAGAGAACCAACAGGACATTCTCGGGGCGGGGGGCCGAGGCCCCCCCGTCCTGCGGCTCGCAGGGCACACATGCGCACATCAGGCCCAGCACAGACCGCCAGCTCCATGCGAGAGCCGGGGAGAAGCACGCTGCGGGTGCCTGGGAGCAGGGGCGGCCCAGGCAGGGCGTGCCCGGGGCTGGCGAGAGGGCCCTCATGGGGCAGGGCCTCTGCACCCATGCCTTTTTCCCGGGGCCCCCACTCAGGGTTCGGACCCAGCAGCAGCCCTGAGGCTTCCTACGGGTGGTCAAGGTCACTCGGAACAGGGGTCGTGACGGACAAGCGGGGACAAAGATCACAGAGCACAGGGCTCTGACCAGAGGGGTCTCCTGACCCCCAGACTCAGGGGCCAAGACCAAGGTTGGGTGAAATGCATGTGGGAGGAGGTACGGCTTAGGAGTCACCTAGCCCGGCCCCTCCTTCAGCGCACGGGGTCCGAGGCTGCTGGGACAGCGGGGGCTGCCGCCCTGCCCTCCGTGTGGGACCTGTCCACGGCGGGAGCGGGGGCTCCCGGGGCCTCTGGGGCAGCTCTGGAGGCCCGGCCAGCAGCTGCGTGCAGCGAGGGGGCTGCATGCCGACAGGCGGGACCCTGGTCAAGAACATCTACCTTGTTCCACCAGCCCCATGGTGGTGCCGGAGGCCGCGGTGGACATTGTGGCCGGAGCGGTGGTCTGTCTGCCCACTGTTAGCACCGGGTTAGAGACGAGGGAGGGGCGGACACAGACGGGGGGTGGGCAGGGGAAAGGGAGGGGGAGAGACAAAGGAAGCAGAAGAAGATTAGAGTCCACAGTTGGTGGCGGATGGCTCCAGAGTCCCGTTCACAGGAGAGTGGGAACAGGACCGGGGCTGAGTGACAGTTGGAAAGCGTCTGCCTCCTTTCTCCTTAGAAAACCCCAGCGGGGGCTTCTCGCGCCCAGTGGGCGTGCGCACGGGATGGGACCCGTTAGTCCTGGTGTGACACATGCCCCCCGGTCCCGGCAGCACGGTATCACAGCCAAAGGAAGAGGATGGGGTGCTGGATGCGGACGAACAGGGACGGACCCCAGACGCTCCCGCACCCAGTGACGCGGGCGACAGACAACCACAGGACAGCCAGGGGGCCACCTGCCCCCCGGGTGACGCTGGACCAGGGCCCCTGGCCTTGGGGTCGCTGACAGACACCCCCTCGAGCAGCCGCACGCCCCCAGCCCCGCCCACCCCCAGCGCCCCAGGCGGGCGGCCGCCAGCGAGTCCGGAGCTCGGCGGAGAGGTCCCGGGTCCTCCTCTCCCCTCCCGCTCCCACACACAGAACGGGTGCTCAGGGGGCTCAGGACAACAAGGCCACGGAGGTGCCAACCAACACCCGGACAGACACACAGCTGCGGCCCAGGCGGCGGCAGCGAGGACACAGAGACCCAACACGCAGGGACAGGGGCATGTGCCGGGCGGCCTCCCGGGCCGGGCTGGGTCGGGCTGGGGGGCGGACCCTGGGGTGCTGCCCACAGAGCCCAGGCCTCGAGGCCCCGAGCGGGCAGAAGGCCAGGCCGCTGAGCGGTGGGGAAGGGCCGGGGGTCGTGAGAGAGGGGCAGGCCGCCGGCGGCGGCGGGTCATTCGGAAGCCTTCTCTTCCAGGGGAAGACCGTTCTCACCTGAGAAATTTCTCGTGGCCAGCATGGTGGTGAGGATCGCACCCTGGGGAGAGACACGCAGCTGAGACCGGGACACCCGGCCTGGACCTCAGCCTGGGGGGCGCCCGCCGGGACCCGGGCCACGGACTCGCAGAGCAAGTCTGCAGGCTCCCCAACCGCACAGGGACCGGCCCCCTACTTCCGGAGTGAAACCAGGGGCCGCCCACTGAGCACAGCTTCTAGGGGGCTCAGGACCACGGGCTCCCCGCCGGCCTCCTCCTCCCCACCCACCCGCCCGCAGCCAGGCTGCTCTCCGCGCCAGGCCTGCGGGGGGCCGGCGCTGCCCACTCGCTCACCCTGAAGCAAGCGGCAGCGACCAGGGGCACCTGCCCCTCCACAGCCCCGGGAATGGGGGACCCCGAGTGTCGCTGCCGTGCGGGGCCTGGGTCCACCTGACACGTGTGCTCTGGGACCCTGGTGCCTGCCCTCGCCCGGCCTGCCGGGACCCCTCTGGCCGCTCCCAGCCTGGGGCCCTCGAGGGCACGGGCACCCCCGGAGCGGCTGAGCAATGGGGGCCGTGGGGCTGGTGGGCTGGGCGTCGGGCCCCCATCTCACCTTGAGCTTCCTCCGGGCATTGAACTTTTTCAAGCATTCTACGGTCTCCTGCCTGTGCATCATGGAGGCCACGGTGGACCGTTGCTGTGGGGAGAGGGGCCGTCACACCCGGCAAAAGGCTCCGAGGGGGGTCAGCTCCGGCCCTCAGGGGGAGGGCTCAGGGCAGCAGGGCCGTGGCACCCCCAGGGCCACCCACTGCAGCAGCAGGCCAGCTGTGCCCCCTGCTGCCCGGCCCCGAGCCCACCACCCCTTTCCGCCTGTCTGCCCCCACCTCACCCTCACGCTCCTGGCCCTCCTGACGGCTGTGTCCCCCACCCAGGCCCCCGGTCTGCCTCGACTCTCCGTCCCCTCACACACAGGACGGGACCTCCTCTACCCGGAGCCCCCACCTTCCCAGAGACGGAGGCCTTGCAAACCCCCCAGTGGGCCCCAAGCCCCAGGCCGCGCAGCACCCAGGAGACCCGGGGGGACCCGTCAGCGGTGAGGAGAGGACCCCAGGACGCGCGTGCTGGGGGGACTTACGCAAACCCACGGGTGTTTCAGCGCTTCGTGTGCTGTGATGCGCTTGGCGGGGTTGATGGTCAGCATCTGGTTGATGAGGTTTTTGGCTTCAGGAGTGACCGTGTCCCACTCGGGGGACGGAAACTAGAAGAGGAAGCAACGCACGAGGGAGTCTGAAGCCCCCTCCCCAGGCAGGAGCCAGAATCCCCAGGGCTCCGGTGGGTCCTGGTTCTGGGAAGCAGGTGGTGTGACTCCCTCCAGGCCTCCCCCGGACGGGGAGGGGCACAAGGGCCCCAGCACTCACGTCGTAGGCTCCTGCCTTGATCTGCTGGTACAGCTTGTGCTGGTCCTCGTCCCAGAAGGGGGGGTAGCCCACAAGCAGGATGTACAAGATCACCCCTGTGCGGAGCAGAGTGGGGGGCCTCACGCTGCTGCCCCGCCCACAGCCCCCACTCTCTGGGCCCCCTCCCCGCAGCCTCGTCCCCCCCCCCCACCCACAGCCCACCCCCGTGCCCTTGGAACTCAAGGGTCATGTCCAGGGCTCAGCTCCACCCGAGACCCCCACCAAGGAGGCAGCCCTGCCACAGTGGTCTGCGTGCCCCCCCCAGCACCGAGTGCTCCCTCTGGCCCAGACCTCTCTTCTGGGTGCGGGGCGGGCACTGGGGTGGTGGACTTCTCGGCAACTGCCAGGGTCACGTTAGCAATTCTAGTCTGCATGGGGAGGGGGCTCCTGGCTGGCGGCAGCCCCGTGAGTCGGCCCGGGGGGGGCCTGGCACGGCGCACGTGGCGCAGGGCTCCCTCCACCGTGGCCCCGGGGCCCCACCCGCCTCCACGGAGGTCTCACCGCACGCCCAGATGTCCACCGGCTTGCCGTAGGCCTCCTTGCGCAGGACCTCTGGGGACAGGTAGCCTGGCGTGCCGGCGAACCCTGGGGACAGGCAGGGGCGGTGTGAGGGCCGAGGCCACAGCGGACCCCCGCCCTCGCTCCGGCCGGCCGCCTGGACACTCACCAAACCACGCCTGCTGGTCCCCCTGCACCTCGATGGCCAGGCCGAAGTCCGCCAGCTTCACGGCCGCCCCTTTGCACTTGCTGGCCAGGAGCAGGTTCTCGGGCTGCAGGGAAGGCGACCCGCCAGTGTGCGTGTGGTTTACACCCGGGGGGCACGGACGGAACGGGGCACAACAGACGGGACGGCGTCTGCAGGCTGGGGCGCACAGCTCTGACGCCCGCCGTGTGGCTGCTGCCCTGGCGGACTCGTCGTGAGCCCCGGGGGCAGAGGGGAGCTGTCACACCCAGGCCGAGAACTCAGGGTGCGGTGAGCAGACCCGAGCGGTGCCCCCCGCTGTCCCACATCTGGTGCTCAGGCACGGTGGGGGGCTGCCTGAGGGGTGGCGCCCCCCCGAGGGCCAGGGGGAAGGAGGCAGCGCAGAGCGTCTGGCCGCCCCGTCCCGCGGCGCCCACAGATGGGAAAGGCCCCCCCACGCCCCCCTGCCTCAGGGAGCAGCGCCCTCGGGCAAGCTGAAAGGGCATTCGTCCCCTGTCCCACGGGAGCACCACGGGGGTCCCTATGCTCTGTGTCCTGTCCACAGGGCCCCTCCCATCCCGGCCTGGCCGCCTGCAGTGGTCAGCGTGGAGCACACAGCGCTCGCAGCCTCTGGGCTTCCTCGTCCCTGACCGCCCGGGGCCCCCTCCCCGGGCCGCCCTCCCGACAGGCAGGCCCACGGAGACCACACCACCATTGCAGTGCCCCAAGAAAGGCACACGCCTCCGGAAAGACCGTGTTAACACTGCTCGTAACCCTGAGGTGTTAGAAGGTGACACGCGGGGAACCTGTGAAGGATGCCAGCCCTGTGGCAGACACCGGGGCTTCCCCGGGCCCCACCCAGCTGGCCGGGGACGAGCTCCGTCCCCGCAGGTGACACGTGCTGGGGACAGGTGGCCCTGCCTGCCCAGCACAGCCCAGAGGCCCCTCAGCATCTCCATTTTCCCAACGTGAGCGGGGCTAGGGGGCCCCCACCTCCCCTTGCACCCACATCGAGGAGTCTGGCCGGGCAGGCCTTCCACAGATGAGGGGCTCGGCCCCAGGGAAGGGCTGGGGACCCCTGCCCCCCCCACAGCCCCCTGACATGGTGCCAAACCCCTCTGCTCTCCCCTCTTCCCACCTCGGCTGAGAGCAGACCCACCAGTGTACCGCCTCGGGAGTCTGTCCCCATCAGGAGACAGGGGTCCTCCTGGGAAGAGGAGAGGCCGTCTGCCCTCCACACCCGGCAGGAGGCAGAAGGCCCACTGTCCTGCCCTTTCGTTCTTTTCAGCAAGGCCTGCTTGCCCCGGGTCACACCTGGGCCGGGGTGAACACCTATGTTCACTCCTATCCGTGGCCTCAGGGTGAACTCTGAGTCATGGGGTCCAGGGACAAGGTGGGGACGCACGCCTCCATGTGATGCTGCTTCAGAGCAAACGTGGTGACAGACGGTGACGCCCACAGCACGGGCACACAAAGCAGGCCTGGGCGCAGGTGGAGGGACGCAGGACCGTGTGGGACGTGCAAAGAGGGCGTGGGAAGGGGGTCCCGGGCCTGCTTCTGGTGGGACACCATCCCCAGAACAGCCCCTGCAAAGATCAGCGCACATGCACACCCCTGGGTGGCCCAAGGGAGGTGTGACCCCATTCCGCGTGGGAAGGTTGGTCTCAAATGCCACCTAGGGACTCTCGGCAGGAATGACAGGCCCCCCCGCCCAGCCCAGCTAAAACGGGGACAGGAACCCAGCTTTGGAGAGCCTGGGAGGCAGGGAAGGCGGAGGGGGTGCTGTTCTTCCTGAGGCCACACTGTGCCCTGGGGGGTGACAAACCGCTTTGCCCAGAGCTGAGCCAGGGGCAGCAGAGACTTGCAGGATGGGCTGGACGCTGGCAGAGGCCAGCAAGGCCGGCCCCTCACCCCTGCTCCCTCGGCACACACATCACCTGCATGCCCCCTGCCGGGTCTGTCTCACCTGGAGCCCAGAAGACACCCCCAGTGGACATGTGCTGACAAGCTGACTTTTGACAACTGCCCTCTCAGTCCTGGAGCATGGAGGCGATGGAGGGACGTGTGCAAACACACACACATGCGTGCACACACACGTGCATTCTCTCACACATGCACACACGTGAATTCTCAAATGCACACCCACACAAGTACACACATGCACACGTTCTCATGCACTTGCACGCACCCCCACATGTGCTCGTGCACATTTGCACACGTGCTTTGTGCACACACGTGTGCTCATACACACTCACACACACGTGCTCATCCACACACGTGCTTGTCCACACACGTACTCGTGCACACACACACAGGTGCTCATTCACACACATACTCGTGCACACTCACATGTGCTCGTGCACTCGTGGGTGGTCAAAAACACGTGCTCATGCACACACACGTGCTTATCCACACACACGTACTCGTGCACACACAGGTGCTCATCCACACACACGTACTCGTGCACACTCACAGGTGCTCACACACACGTGCTCGTGCACACACAAAGTGCTCATTCAAACACACATACTCGTGTACACTCATGGGTGCTCACACGTGCTCATGCACACACAGGTGCTCATTCACACACGTACTCGTGCACACTCACAGGTGCTCACACACACATGCTCGTGCACACAGGTGCTCATTCACACACGTACTCGTGCACAATCACGGGTGCTCACACGTGCTCGTGCACACACACGTGCTTATCCACACACACGTACTCGTGCACACACGCAGGTGCTCATTCACAGGTGCTCGTGCACACTCACAGGTGCTCATCCACACACACGTGCTCGTGCACACAC